>NC_057853.1:121717063-122017063 GCF_015237465.2 Chelonia mydas | reverse complement strand
GCAGCAACAGCGTGGTGGACTGCCGCGGCAAGGGGCTGACGGCCATCCCCGCCAACCTGCCCGAGGGCATGACAGAGATGTGAGTGCGCCAGTGCCCCCCACCGGACCCCCAGCAGCCCCACGGCGACACAGGGCGCGGCAGCTGGGCCCAGCCCCGCCCCCAGGGGACAGGGCCGGGGACGGCTCTGCAGGGCCGGGTGGGGCTGAGGGAGCAGACCCGCCTGTGTCCGCCGGGCGCCGGGCATCCTGCTCGCCCAGGGAGCCCCCGGCAGACACCCAGGGAGCCCCCGGCAGACACCGACCTGGCGTCGGCGCACAACAGGCCGGCTCCCGATGGCGGCCAGGGCCATGCCAGGCGTGTCACGTCCCGCGTGTGGCCCCCGCCTGCCGCCTGGGAAAGGAGTCGCTCGTCAGGGCAGCCCTCGGCAGCAGGAGGGTGGTGCCGCTAGCCAGGCTGGAGCCGGCCCTTGGACAAACCCATTGCCCCGGTGTAACGAGGCTGGTTCTGGCGGGACCCCACTGAGAGGGCCAATTTGGACAAACTGCTCAGAGCAGGGCAGTCACAGCCCTAGGCTGGGGTTTCTGTGCACACCGAGGCAAACCAAACCAGCCAGACAGAGAGGACTTTGGTCTCACCCCACTGGTTAACCACAAGTCACACAAGCAATTCCCCCTGGACACTCCAGTTTCCCAGTATCACCATCCGTGCCACTCGTTATGGGGACAGATGGTTATGAAAACCAACACCCCAGTAAAAGAGAAAAGGTTCTCTCCATCCCAAAGGACCAAGCCCCAGACCCAGGTGTGATGTTATAATATCTCCTTGAAAGGTGACAGGGCCAGAAAGAGTTAATGAACTCCCAGACTGACCTGACCCCGGCCGAACTTGAAAGACTGGTTAGGAGGAGATGGAAATGGAGAGAGCTGGGAAATGCAGCCGGCATGGTGAGAGAGAGAAGGGGAGCTGTGTGCTCAGGGCTTGTGATGTCAGCAAACGAGGCTTGGCTATGGCTATGGCTTTGATTCAAAGATCGAAAAAGGAGGATTAATATTTAGGAAGACACTTGAGTGACATAGTATTGTTGTCTATGTGCCTCTTTGAAGGTTGTGGTAACCTGTGTCTGAACTGTTAATGGGTAAATGACCCTGTGCTAATTGCCAGGGTGTTTGGGAGAAGGAAAGTGAAGCCGATTGTCTTCTCAGGCCAAGAGGCTGCTGGAAATGTATAAAAACCCTGGGGCATGGTCCTTCTTCATCTCAAATCTGCTTTGGGTTTCAAGAAGGGGAAACCCTGAGCCATGAAGATTGAGATCCCCAGTCGCTGATTGGAGTCACCCTGAATATGGACATTGGACTGTAACCTGTGGACTATTTCTAAAAGGACTTTTGGCCACTACACACTCACCATCTCTGCCATGTACCTGGACCTCAAGAACTGAACTCAAGTCTGCCTGTATATTGATCTTTCAGGCAACTCTCTCTCTTTTCTTTTTAAATAAACGTTAGTTTAGTTAACAAGAATTGGCTCTAGCCTGTATTTTGGGTACGATCTAAGTTATCATTGGACCTGGGAGCGTGGCGGATCCTTTGGGGTTGGAGAATCTTTTCTTTTCTAGGATGAGATAACATGTTCAGTAACCATCCTCGTGTCTGACAGGTGTGTCTGGAGGGGGGCCTGAGGCTGGACGTCTGAGTACCCGGGGAGGTGATGCAGAGGCTGGTTTGGGCTGGTTTGGGAAATCTCAGTGTTGGAATATCCACCAGCGTGTGGGGTTTGTCTGCCCCGGTCTGTTTGCAGTTCACCCCGATTGAGTGACCTCAACTGGCTCCCACGGGCAGCACCGTCACCCCAGGTCAATGTACAAATCAGATCTTACCCACCAATCACGCTGTTGCCAATCCTTCAGCATCTAAAATCTAAAGGTTTATTCAGAAAAGGAAAAGGAGAGAGATGAGAGCTAGAAGTGGTGAAATGGAATCAATGACAGACAGCAATGGCAAAGTTCTTGGTTCAGGTTTGTAGCAGTGATGGAATAAACAGCAGTTTCAAATCCAGTCTCTGGAGAACATCCCCAGCTGGGGTGGATCTTTCAGTCCTTGGTTCAAAGCTTCAGTGCAGCAAAGTCCCTCCAGAGGTCAGAAGCAGGATTGAAGACAAGATGGAGGAGCTGCAGCA
The DNA here is from genome assembly GCF_015237465.2 of Chelonia mydas. Taxonomy (NCBI): domain Eukaryota; kingdom Metazoa; phylum Chordata; order Testudines; family Cheloniidae; genus Chelonia; species Chelonia mydas. Next base: position 122,014,887 of record NC_057853.1, on the reverse strand, counting down.
GGTTTTTATAGTCTCTTGCCATGTGGTCTCTGCTTTCTTTGTCCCAAGGACAAGCTGCCCATCCCATGGCCTGGAAAACCCTCAGAGTTCTGTCCATAGGCAGGTCCCTGCACACCTTGCTGAGTCCCAAGGCGTGTCTGCCTTCTCTCAGTGGGTCAGTTGTGTCGCTGATGGTCCTTAATGGGCCATCCAGCAGGCTAGGCAGAGCTGACACAACTTGTCTGGGGTGTCACCCAGAAGCAGAGCATAAGTTTGAAATAGAGACAGTACAGAGCCAAGATTCATAACTTCAACTACGAAATGATACCCACATACAGATCGCATAATCCTAACCAGCAAACCATAATCTCGCCTTAGACACCTCATTTGACCCCCTTTATACAAGATTTGGTGCCACTCCAGGACTTTGATTGTGATCTATACAGATTATGTCAATAACATCACACCCGGTTTCCCGACGACCCCCCCCCCCCCGGGGGGGCAGTGGCCCTGCTCGCCGGTTCCCCCAGGACTTCGCCCAAACTGTAACTAGAGCGAATCTCCATCGGGAGCTCCAGCTGAGCCAGCCCAGGGCAAATCCGCGCCGCGGAGAGCACCCCTGCAGGGAGAGGTGGGGCTGGGGCAGCTCCCCCCACAGCCAGCACCCCCCTGGGCTCCCCACAGCGCCCCCTGCAGGGAGAGGCCAGGCTGCAGTAGGCAGCCAGCAGGACAGGCGGGTTTGGTTCATTTTCTGTCTCTCCACAGACGCCTGGAGCTGAACGGGATCAGATCTGTCCCCCCTGGGGCCTTCTCACCCTACAAGAAGCTGCGGCGGATGTAAGTGCCCCGAGCCTGACCCTGGGCGTGCCCAGAACTGCCCCCATGCCCTCTGCCCCATTGCCCCCAGCGCCTGCCCCGCGTCCCTGCTGCCGCGTCTGGAGTCTCAGCCCGTGAGGAGCCCAAGGGGCACTGGTCCTGTCCTGGGTGCCCTGTGGTCTCTCAGCTCCGCACCCAGGGGAGGCAGGGCGGGGCCCCCGGCACTGGGCCCCTCTGCCCCAGGCTCACGCAGCAGGTCCCAGTGGGGCTTAGGGCGCCTGTGGGGCGAAACCAGCCCTCCCAGCCGCCAACAGCAATTCCGGGCCCCAGGGCAGAACAGTCCATGGGCCCCTAGAAGGGGCCACCTGACATCGGGCGGGGCTGCAGCCGTGCTGGCTGGTGCCTGGAGCCGGCCCTGGCTGGCTGCGCTGCTGGGCGCGCTCTTCCGGCACGGCCAGGGCTTCCACGTGCCCGCCCGGCTGCCCGCGCCGGCAGGAGTGCCAGGACAGCGGTCCCCCCCGGCCCCCGAACCTGCAGGAGGTTTCTAGCCGGTAAGGGGTACTGGGAAGACGTGGGGCCACCAGACGGCCCCATGGCAGCAGCTCCAACACCCACCCACGGAGCCCCACCAGAGGACGTGGCTGGGGGGCAGGGCTGTGCCTCTGGGGCCATTCATTCTTAACAGCACAATCCCTATGCTAACAAACTTAAAGGAAGGCTTCCTTAGCATGTGCACAGCTGTTTTACCTTGGTCAGGGCCAAGTCAAAGGCACAGGGGCTGGGAAAGGCAGGCTGGCAGAAGCTTAGTTTGGACAAAAGGGAGGCACTGATAGTGTGTTACCGGCAAGTGGGGTGGCTGTCCCCCCTAGCCTTCTGTCATTCAATGTGGGGGGCTGCTGGACCCTCAATGACACCTGGAGGTACAGGTGGCCCCAGGGGCCCAAAGCATCATTTTACACCTGCCTCTGTTAAATTGTAGACAGGTAACGGGAGTGTCAGAGGGGACGGGGAGAGCGTGGGGGCCTGGGGCTTGGCGGGGTCACATGGAGGGTCACGTGCCCCCCCTTGTGTCCCTCCCATGAGTGCAGTACTGGCAAGAAATTATTTCTACTTGCACCACTGGCCGCCGGTACCACCCCGCACGCCTAGGAGCCCTGTGGCCCGCCGGGCAATTTAAAACGGCCCCACTGCCGAGTTCTCTCGAATGTTTCCCACCTGTGTGTGGAATGAATTTTGTTACATGCCCCAATATGGAGGTGAGGTGGGACACGACCCTGTGTGATGCATCACCTCCGTATTCGTGCACATAACAAAATCCATGTGGTGGGGGTGCGGCCGAGGGGTTTGGGGTGCGGGAGGGGGCTCAGGGCCAGGGCAGAGGGTTGGGTGCAGGGGATGAGGGCTCCAGCTGGGGGTGCGGGCTCTGGGGTGGAGCCAGGGATGAGGGGTTTGGGGTGCAGGCTGCCCTAGGGCTACAGCAGGAGAGAAGACACCCCCCCCCAGCTCTCTCTCCCCGCAGCAGGGCTGCGGCTGGGTTCGGGCCTGGGGAGGGGCACCCCCACCACACCAGAGTTCGGGTACCCCAGCTGCGTCCAGGCCGGGCCGGGCTAGGTGGGGTCTGGGGGAGGGGTACCCGAGCCGCGGCAGGTCCCTGGGTGGATTCCCTGAGCACCTGCACGGTGGTAACTAGGCTGTTGCATGGCCGTGCCGCTTCCAGGGACCTCCCCGGGCCCTTTTACATCGCCCAGGCCCCTGGGCAATTCCCCCTTTGCCCCCATCGCTGGCCTGCCAGCCCTAAGGACCGGGACTCGCAACCGGCCAGCTCACAAGAGCAACAGCTGAAGCTTCTGCCTCCTGACCCACCCCCAGCCCCACTCCTGCGATCCCATCCGCCAGCCCATCACCCTCCCCTCAGGGCACCTGCCACGGCCCCGTAACCCCTGTCATCCCTGCAGCGCCCGTGGGGGAGAGACCCATCTCCTGCCCCTCTGCCCCAGGGCGGCCAGCCACCCCACAGCCTTGTCCCTGCCCGCCCGGCGGAGGGCGACTGGGCAAAGACCTGGCCCCTCCATGGGGTGCTGTGGGGAGCAGTGGGATTCTGGCCAGCCCTGGGGGAGACGCTCCCTGGGCCCCCCAGGGCTGCAGCTGGGCGGGGCTGGTGTGGCAGAGGGGGGCTGGGGAGGGAAGACAACGCTGGGCCTTTCCCCCTTTGCCTTGCAGAGACCTGAGCAACAACCAGATCTCGGAGATCGCACGTGACGCCTTCCAGGGGCTGCGCTCGCTGAACTCCCTGTGAGTCCCCGGCTCCCCGGGCCACCCCCGGCCAAGGGCTTCGCCACGTCCAGAGCCCCGGGAGTCACGACCTCCAGCCTCACTGATCGTCACACGGTCCCTGGGAGCTGCTACGGAGCCACGCTGCCCTGGGCCCCCGCCGCGCCCCCAACGCCCCTCACTCCCGACCCCCAGCCCTGGGCCCCCACCACGCCCCCAATGCCCCTCACTCCCGACCCACAGCCCCCAGCCCTGGGCCCCCGCCGTGCCCCCAACGCCCCTCACTCCCGACCCGCGGCCCCCAGCCCTGGGCCCCCGCCGCGCCCCCAACGCCCCTCACTCCCGACCCGCAGCCCCCAACCCTGGGCCCCCACCGCGCCCCCAACGCCCCTCACTCGCGACCCGCAGCCCCCAGCCCTGGGCCCCCGCCGTGCCGCCAAGGCCCCTCTCTCCCAACCCGCGGCCCCCGGCCCTGGGCCCCCACCGCGCCCCCAATGCCCCCACTCCCGACCCGCGGCCCCCAGCCCTGGGCCCCCGCCGCGCCCCCAACGCCCCTCACTCCCGACCCGCAGCCCCCAGCCCTGGGCCCCCGCCGCGCCCCCAACGCCCCTCACTCCCGACCCGCAGCCCCCAACCCTGGGCCCCCGCCGCTCCGCCAACGCCCCTCTCTCCCGACCCGCAGCCCCCAACCCTGGGCCCCCGCCGCTCCGCCAACGCCCCTCACTCCCGACCCGCGGCCCCCAGCCCTGGGCCCCCGCCGCGCCCCCAACGCCCCTCACTCCCGACCCCCAGCCCTGGGCCCCCACCACGCCCCCAATGCCCCTCACTCCCGACCCACAGCCCCCAGCCCTGGGCCCCCGCCGTGCCCCCAACGCCCCTCACTCGCGACCCGCAGCCCCCAGCCCTGGGCCCCCGCCGTGCCGCCAAGGCCCCTCTCTCCCAACCCGCGGCCCCCGGCCCTGGGCCCCCACCGCGCCCCCAATGCCCCCACTCCCGACCCGCGGCCCCCAGCCCTGGGCCCCCACCGCGCCCCCAACGCCCCTCGCTCCCGACCCACGGCCCCTCGGCTGAGGCTAGCCCGTCGCACTGGGAGGTGGGTCTGGATTGGAGGCGGAGGTAAGATCCCTGGCCAGGACCAAGGCTGGGGGCCCCAGCAGCGTGGGGTGGCCCGTGCTGGGGGTCAGCAAAGCTGGGGGCTGCGGGGCTCCTGGCTGGGGTCCTGTGGGGATCCCGGTTCGCGGGGCCGGGGGCTCAGGCCGATGCCCACGTGCGAGCGACGGGCTCTGTCTTTTCCAGTGTGCTGTATGGGAACAAGATCGCAGACCTGCCCAGGGGCGTCTTCGGGGGACTCCACGCGCTGCAGCTGCTGTAAGGACGCGGCGGCTCGGGCAGGGGCTGGGTCTGCCCGGCTCTGCTCTCGGGAGCCCGGAGTGCCAGCCCCGGTGTCTGCGGTGCCCCCCCGGGCTGGCCCCGGCTGGGCCCAGGGCAGGGCCGGCCTGCGTCTCTGTCTGACGTCTCCCTGCCCCCCCAGGCTCATCAACGCCAACAAGATCAGCTGCCTCCGTGCTGACACCTTCGGGGACCTGCAGAGCCTCTCGCTGCTCTCGCTGTATGACAACAAGCTGCAGTGCCTGGCCAAGGGCACCTTCGCCCCCCTGCGGGCCATCCAGACGCTGTGAGTGCCAGGCAGCGCCCGCCCCGCCAGCCACAGCTCCCGGGCTCGGGGGGTGCCTGCCCCCCTGCGAGGCCCACGTGGGGCAGGCTCTGGTCCAGGAGGTGCAGCCTGGGGGGTGGGCAAAGGGGCCTTCACGCCCTCGGATCCTGGGCTCCCCCGGGGCTGAGAGGGGGATAAAACCCTGGACCCGGGTAAGTCAGCGGCACCTGGGGGGTCCCAGCACCACGTGCTGCAGGCCCCCCAGCAGGGCTTGGTGGGGCAGCATGGAGGGCTAGCTGGGGCTGGGGGTCATGAGCTGCTCTGCAGGCCCCGGGCAGCGCAAAGGGGCCAGGCCGGGGGTTGCTGTGATTTGCCCACAGAGTCCCTAGAGCCCTGTTGGGGTTGGCGCTCCCTGCCTGGGCCCAGCTGAGAGCCAGGGCCCTGCCCATGTGGGGCCGGCACCCCCCGCTCAGGGCCTGGCCAATAATGCTCAGCGCTGGGGCCCGCTTCACCCTCCTCCCCTCTGCGTCCCCCCGCCAGGCACCTGGCTCAGAACCCCTTCGTCTGCGACTGCCACCTGCGGTGGCTGGCGGATTTCCTGCGCGCCAACCCCATAGAGACCAGCGGTGCCCGCTGCGCCAGCCCGCGCCGCCTGGCCAACAAGCGCATCGGCCAGATCAAGGGCAAGAAGTTTCGCTGCTCAGGTGCGTCCCTCCCCTCTGCCCGGGGCCCTCCCTGCCCCCTGCCGCCGCGGGACCCGGGGCTGGGGCACGCAGGCACTTAGTCGGGGAGCTGCTGTTAGACCGGGGAAGGCAGCCGGGGTCCCTCCAGGATCTTGGCCCCGTCGGTGAAGGGAGCGAGGGGCCGGTGCCCCCGGGTGCTGAGCAGGCAGAGGGGCGAGCTGGGGCATGGAGTCTCCATGCAGCCAAAGGGGGCGGGGAAGCTGGAGCCCAGGCTCCTGCTCCGCCAGCCCCGGGCCCTTCCCTGGGGAACCAGAGCGTCCGTCCTCCCCGCCGCTATCGCGGCCTTAACGGAGCCATGAGGTGCCGGGCGCCGCAGACACCACGTCACGCCCTGCCCTGCAAGGGAGGAGGGGAAACTGAGGCACGGAGATGGAGGGACTTGGCCAAGCTCAGCCGGTCGGTCAGTGGCAGAGCCGGGGCTCGAGCCCTGAGTGCCAGCCCACCAGAGCCTGTCTCACTGAGCGAACCGAGGGCGGGAAGGAGGAGATCTCGCCAGGCACCACTGGCTGTGCCCAGCTGTCCCCCTCCCCACGCGGGCCCCGGCGCCCGGCTGCCCCGCTGACGTGTTTGTGCCTTTCTCTCCGCAGCCAAGGAGCAGTACTTTATCCCAGGTAAGGACCGAGCAGAGGCCTGCGGGCGGGAGCCGGGGCTGAGGGGACGTGTCTGCCCAGGGACTGTCCATGGGCCTCTCTCGGAGGGGCTGTGGTTTGCCGTGTGACGTCCTGCAAGGTTCAGTCACTGGGTTCCCGGGTACCTGGGCTCTGAGTCGCTGGGTACGGTGCCCCGCAGGACGCGCATGGCCCGGCTCTCCGGCCCGGCACAGATATTGCCACCGGCTGCTGGCACCCTGGGGTCCGGCTCCAGAGGTGGGCGAATGGCCTTTTGCTAAGCAGTCAAAGGCCCTAACCCAGCCTGGCCCACGCCCCACACAGCCCCACACACTGGCACGGTGCTGGTGCAGGGGCTGGGATGGAGGCTGAATGAGAGAAGAAAACCAGCCATGGCCCCTCCCCACGCCTGGCTGCCGGGCACTGGCTGGGCTTCTAGCAGAGAGCAGCTGGGGACTGCAATCTCAACCCCCATGTGGGGCAGGAGTGGCCCTGAACCCCCCGGCCCGGGGGCTTGATCGCTGCAGGGAAATGGCATCTGCTCCTAAACCCCGGGGGAGCAGGAGGTGCAGCTCCATGCGCGGCAGGCTGCGCTGCCCCCTGCTGGCCTCGCTGCACTGGGGCAGGACTGGGGCAGGCCAGCCCCCCCCAGCCCAGTGCCCGCCCCCCTGGCCCCCCCAGGGCGGTGGCTGGCGTCCTGGCCTCCCCGGCGTGTCTCTCGTGGCAGGCACGGAGGATCAGCAGCTGAACCGCGAGTGCAGCAGCGACGTGAGCTGCCCCCCGAAGTGCCGCTGTGAGGCCAGCGTGGTGGAGTGCTCCAGCCTGAAACTCTCCAAGCTCCCGGAGCGCATCCCGCAGGCCACGGCAGAGCTGTAAGGGCCCCCGGCGGCTCCCCGCGCGCTGGGCGTCCTGCCCCGGGTCTGTCTGTCTGTCGCACACGCACTCGCCTTGCCGGAGCCCCCGCCCGGTCCAGGGGGCTGCATGCGTCACACCCGTGGGGGGGCTGGGGGCTTCCTTTATTCCTCCGGGGGGGCCGAGCCCTGCCTGGGCCTCATCGTCAGCTTCTTTGTTCTTCTCTTCCCCGCCTCCCCCACCCCCAGACGCCTGAACAGCAACGAGATCTCGGTCCTGGAGGCCACGGGGCTCTTCAAAAACCTCCCAAACCTGAAAAAAATGTGAGTGCGACCCCAGCGAGTCCTCGTGGCCACGGTGAGGGCATGGGAGACACCGCAGGCAGGGCCGGGGAACGGGGCACGGCCAACGGAAGGGGGAGGCCAACGCTGCATCGTTTACCTGTGGAACTCACTGACGCAAGATGTCACTGAGGCCACAAACTGAGCAGGAGTGGGCATTTCTGTGGCTAGTAAGAACAGCCAGAGTTACTGTAAACCTCCCATTCCAGGGCACAAGCCAGCCTCTCACGGACAGGGCCAGGAGGAACTGCCCCCGCCCCAGACCGGTTATTCTACTAGTGCCCCCTAGGGGGTGCCGTGCACCTTCTCTGCAGCAGCTGGTGCTGGCCCCTGCTGGACAGACGCCCCCAGCCTGCCCGTGTTCCCACGGCATGTAGGACTGGACGCCCCCAGGGGATAGAGGGGTGGGACCCAGCAGGTGATGGCCCGCAGTGCACAGGGGTGGCTCTCTGGGGGGGCTGCACCCCCCCATCCCCTACGTAGGCCCAGCCTGCCGCTCCCCTCTCTCTCCAGCAACCTGAGCAACAACAAGGTGACGGAGATCGAGGACGGGGCCTTCGAGGGGGCGGCGTCCGTCAGCGAGCTGCACCTGACGGCCAATCAGCTGGAGTCGGTGCGCGGCGGCATGTTCCGGGGCCTGGCGGGGCTGCGCACCCTGTGAGTGGAGCCGGGGCCAGATCTGGCTGGGGGGCTGGGGCGGCTGCGGGCGGGTTTCACTGGGTGCCTCGTGCCGCCCCAGTGCCTGCGTCCTCCCCCCGGTGCCGCACCCGCCCTCACGCTGCCTGCTCCTTAGATCGGGCCCCTGCAGCTGCCCCGGCAGGCGCGACCCAGACGGCTCTCCCCACTCGGGGCAGCCTCCCACTGCACCCCCTGCCCTGGCACAGAGCCTGAGCATTGCTGCTTCTGTCTGACTGCTGCCTGCCGCCCGCACTCACCCCGGCCCTGGGGACGAGCGGGAGACCCCCCACTCACCCCGGCCCTGGGGACGAGCGGGAGACCCCCCACTCACCCCGGCCCTGGGGACGAGCGGGAGACCCCCCCACTCACCCTGGCCCTGGGGACGAGAGGGAGACCCCCCACTCACCCCGGCGCTGTCGGGGCAGCAGGGTGCCCCGTGCCTGCTTCCTCCCTGCCGGGGCCGGGGGCGGGAGGGATGGGGAACAGCCGGGGAGTGGCACCCTCTGGCGCTGCCCCCGCTGCGCTGACGTGGGGCGTCTGTTTGCTGCTGGTCTGGGCCAGGCCCTTTGCTGCCTCCCCGGCCCCAGCTGGCCTGAGTCGCCGGGGCTGCTCCTGGGGGGTCCGTGCGCCCAGCGCCCCGTGCGCGAGGCGGTGCCCCGGCCCCGGGCAGGGCTGAGTCTCACTGCAGTGAGGGTTCGTGGGGGGCGAGGCGGGCAGCGGGCGGGTGCGGCTGGCGTGGCGACAGGGAGCCAGGCCGGGGCGCTGCTGGGGGGCCGTTAACCCTCCCTCCCTCCCTGCCAGGATGCTGCGAAACAACCGCATCAGCTGCATCCACAACGACAGCTTCACGGGGCTGCGCAGCGTCCGCCTGCTCTCGCTCTACGACAACCAGATCAGCACCATCGCGCCCGGCGCCTTCGACACGCTGCAGTCGCTCTCCACGCTGTGAGTCGGGGCGTCCCGCCGTCCCTGCCGCTCCCAGCCGGCTCAGCCCGGCCTGGGGACCCTTCCCTCCCTCTCCCTGCCTGCCTGACGGCCCCGCCACGCTGCCTCTGGGCTCTGGGGTGGGTGATGCTGGAACGATGGGGGAGCCCGCTGAGGTCACTCAATCGGGGTGAACTGCAAACAGACCGGGGCAGACAAACCCCACACGCTGGTGGATATTCCAACCCTGAGATTTCCCAAACCAGCCCAAACCAGCCTCTGCATCACCTCCCCGGGTACTCAGACGTCCACACGACACATTGCCCTTAAAGTGCCAGCCTCAGGCCCCCTTCCAGACATACCTGTCAGACACGAGGATGGTTACTGAACATGTTATCTCATCCTAGAAAAAAAAAGATTCTCCAACCCCAAAGGATCCGCCACACTCCCAGGTCCAATGATAACTTAGATCGTACCCAAAATACAGGCTAGAGCCAATTCTTGTTAACTAAACTAACGTTTATTTAAAAAGAAAAGAGAGAGAGTTGCCTGAAAGATCAATATACAGGCAGACTTGAGTTCAGTTCTTGAGGTCCAGGTACATGGCAGAGATGGTGAGTGTGTAGTGGCCAAAAGTCCTTTTAGAAATAGTCCACAGGTTACAGTCCAATGTCCATATTCAGGGTGACTCCAGTCAGTGACTGGGGATCTCAATCCTCATGGCTCAGGGTTTCCCCTTCTTGAAACCCAAAGCAGATCTGAGATGAAGAAGGATCATGTCCCAAGGTTTTTATACATTTCCAGCAGCCTCTTGGCCCGAGAAGACAATCGGCTTCACTTTCCTTCTCCCAAACACCCTGGCAATTAGCACAGGGTCATTTATCCATTAACAGTTCAGACACAGGTTACCACAACCTTCAAAGAGGCACATAGACAACAATACTATGTCACTCAAGTGTCTTCCTAAATGTTAATCCTCCTTTTTCGATCTTTGAATCAAAGCCATAGCCATAGCCAAGCCTCGTTTGCTGACATCACAAGCCCTGAGCACACAGCTCCCCTTCTCTCTCACCATGCCGGCTGCATTTCCCAGCTCTCTCCATTTCCATCTCTTCCTAACCAGTCTTTCAAGTTCGGCCGGGGTCAGGTCAGTCTGGGAGTTCATTAACTCTTTCTGGCCCTGTCACCTTTCAATGAGATATTATATTACACTCATAACGTCAGAGATGCGCACGCCTGAGGCTTGGCCCAGGCCCCGCTGGCTCGAGAGCTGGGAGCCAGGGGGACTCCGGGTACCACGTTAGCCCCTCGCTCCCCTCTGCTGCGCAGGAACCTGCTGGCCAATCCCTTCGACTGTAACTGCCGGCTGGCCTGGCTGGGTGACTGGCTGCGGAGGAGGAAGATTGTGACGGGGAACCCGCGCTGCCAGAACCCCGACTTCCTGCGGCAGATCCCGCTCCAGGACGTGGCCTTCCCCGACTTCAGGTGTGAGGAAGGTAACTCACAGGCGCCATGGGGCTGAGCGGGGCGGCCGACGGTGGGTCACCCCGCAGCAGGTCCCCCGGCGGGTGCTTCCCGGCTGGCCACGTCGGGCCCCGCTGCCACCCCACGCCAGCCTCTCAGTCCTAGCCCCCAGCACCACGCCGTGCCCGGCCGGTCTCAGACTCAGAGTGGAGGCTGGCGCTGGGACGCTACCCAGGGCCCAGGCACGCGGGCCAGCAGGCGGGTGGCTGGGCCGGATTAACTCAGGCTGGGGAGTTATACCCGCCCCAAGGGCGTCAGGGACAGCATTATTTTGATTTTTAGCCTTGGTTTGGTTTCGATTAAGGGCACACGAGAGTGAGGAAAACCTGCCCTGTAGTGCCGGACCCCTGGACCCCCGTCTGCTCAGTTTCCCAGAGAGACGGTGAAGGGGTGACTTGATTACGGCCCACAGGTATCGCCACGGGGAGCGGGTCCTGGGCGGTGGGCTGCCGACCAGCTGAGGAAGGTCTAACGTGGCCCAGGGGCTGGAAGCTGGAGCGAGACTCCTGCAGGCTGGAAACCAGGCGTGGATCTGTGCCAGGGAGGGGAAGTAGCTGTTGGAACAAGTGACCCGAGGGCGGGCGGATTCTCCAGCATGGGATCTGCTTTTGGGGCACTTGGGGGGCAGGCCTTGGAGTGTAGGAATCTCTGCCCCCAGGACGGGGCGAGAGCCTGGATCTGGATGGGCCCGTTACTTGCTGTGCCCCCCGCCCCCCTTTGCAGGCCAGGAAGAGACGGGCTGCGTCCCACGGCCACAGTGCCCTCAGGAGTGCACCTGCCTGGACACGGTCGTTCGCTGCAGCAACAAACACCTCAAGTCCCTGCCCAAGGGGATCCCAAAGAACGTCACTGAGCTGTGAGTGTCCCAGGGCTCGGCCCAATTCCTCTCACCGCCCACCCCAGGCCCCGGCTCACGGGGCAGGGAGCCTGCGGGGCCAGGCCTGCTGGGCACAGGGAGAGCGGGACAGATTTCCCAGCAGGGGCTGGGAGGAGGGAGGGGGTGACAGTCACAGAACAGCCGGGCCCCCCTGCTGCAGCCGTTCCCCCCCGGAGGTCACGGTGACACCCTGCACGCTCAGGCCAGCTGATCCGCCCGGCAACGGGCCCAGAGCCGCGTGCATCGCACGCTGGTGTAAATCCAGAGGGACCCCACTGGCTTCAGTGGCATTTACCCCGGCAGCCCAAGAGCGGAGCCTGGCCATGGAGCGGGCGTCGATGGGGAGCTGGAGGTGTGAATTCCCGCCCCAGGAGAGGTGCCCAGGCCAGCACTGGCCCAGCCAGCGGGCTGACAACGGCAGTGTCGTGGGGAGGGGGGGGGGCTACCCCCGAGCCAGAGGGGATTCCCCCTCCGCCACAGTCTGCGAGAGCCCAGTCCCGTGAACGCTCCCTGGTGTCCTGGGGCACGGCTGGGCACGTCCAGGCACGGCCGCACGTGGGTGCTGCGGGAATGCCTGGGCCAGACGAAGCTGTTTGCGCTGCTCCAAGGAGGGGTCAGGGTAGCGCCACGTCATTCGGGCCCCGACCAGGTGTGTGACCCCCCGGCAGGAGACGGGGGGCTGGGGGGGCAGGAAACGCAGCTAATGGAGGCTGCACATTAAAGTCAGGGGGGGCATTAATTATTCACCCTCCCATTAGCTGTTCCTGCTCCTGTGACCCCCCCATGCCCCATAAATAAACAGGAGCAGAACAAATCCTCGTTAGCAATGGGGCGCCCCATGCGCCAGCTGGGACTCTGGGGCGGGGCCGTCTCTCGCCGGGTGTTCGCGCAGCTCCCGCTGCACTGGGGCTGTGACCTCGCCCGCTTCGTGCTGCGCCGTAGCGATGGGCCTTGCTCCCGGCGGGGGCTGCTGAACCGGCTCCAACGTCCTACGCGCCCGAAACGAAACACCCTGCCCCGCCCCTTCTGCGAGGCCCCGCCCCTTCTGTGAGGCCCCGCCCCTTCTGCAAGGCCCCACCCCTTCTGTGATGCCCCACCCCTTCTGCGAGGCCCCGCCCCTTCTGCGAGTCCCCGCCCCTTCTGTGATGCCCCGCCCCTTCTGCGAGGCCCCACCCCCTCCTCCCTCTGTTGCTCACTCTCCCCACCCTCATTTTCACTCACTCGCTCATTTTCACTGGGCTGGGGTGCGGGGCCGGGGGGGGAGGGCCCCGGCTGGGGGTGCAGACTCTGGGGTGGGGCCAGAAATGAGGGGTTCGGGGTGTGGGAGGGGCCTCTGGGGTGGGGCAGGCGGTTGGGATGCGGGAGGGGGTGAGGGCTCTGGCTGGGGCTGGGGATGAGGGGTTTGGAGTGCAGGAGGGGGCTCCGGGCTGGGGGTGGAGCCGAGGGGTTTGGAGTATGGGAGATGGGTCCAGGCTGAGGCCGGGGGTTGTGGTGTGGGAGGGGGTACGGGTTCTGGGCTGGAGCAGGAGGTTGGGGTGCAGGGGGGGAGGTAAGGGCTCCAGCTGGGGGTGCAGGCTCTGGTGTGGGGCCAGCGATGAGGGATTTGGGGTGCAGGAGGGGGCTCCGGGCTGGGGCTGAGGGGTTCCGAGGGCAGGAGGGGGATCAGGGCTGGGGCAGGGGGTTAGGGCCCGGGAGGGGGTTAGGGGTGCAGGCTCACCTCAGGCAGCTCCTGGAAGCAGCGACGTCCCCCCTCCGGCTCCTACACGCTGCCCTGCCCGAAGCGCCAGCTCTGCAGCTCCCATTGGCCGGGAACCACAAACACTTCCAGCCCACCTGGAGCCACACACACGTACACACTCCTGCACGCTCACACACGTGTGCCCCCCGTGGTCAGAGCGGGACCCTGATCCCCTGCGTGGCTCTGACAGTGCTCCCCTCAGCGTGGGGTCGGGGGGTCTCTGCACGGACGGACCCCAGGGCCGAACTGGGTACGGTTGGTGCTGCACCCCACACGTGAGCCCTGCCCCCTCACTGCCCGTGCACTGGCCTCCTGAGCCCAGCCCCGATCGGTGACGGGCCTTTGTTCTCGCCCGCAGTTACCTGGACGGCAATCAGTTCGCGCGGGTCCCTGGAGAGCTCTCCTCCTTCAGATCCCTGCAGCTGGTGTAAGTATCCCGGCCCGGCTCTGCTGCTGCGTGGGCCCCGGCGGCAGGGATCCCGCCGGCTGGGCTGGCTGAGACTCGAGCCGCGAAGGCCGGGCAGTGCGCGGGGTGGGGGCAGCGAGCCGCCCGGCGTCTGGGCGCTCGCTCAAGGCCGCGCAGCCTGGAAGCCGTGACAAAGCTGGGATCAGCCCTCGCGGGCTCCTGGCTCCAACCTGCCGCTTCTCTCGCTGCGGCGCGGAAGGTTTCTCAGCTGCTTTTCCCGAAGGGGGCCGGTGAGGGCAGGGACCGCGGGGGCCCGGCCAGGCGATGGCAGGGCGTGTGCTCTAGCAGGCCCAGCGTCTTCTGCCCATTCGCCCCCAAATTCACCCCCTCTGCCCTGTCCCCGTCCTGTCTTTTCCCTGCCCCCGTCCCAGTCCCACGTCCTGTTCCCCCGGCACCCTGGGGAAGGGCTGTGAGCCTGTTAGAAACGCAGAGACAGCCATGTCCGAAGTGCCCACCCACCGGGGCTCCGAGCTGCCGAGGACCTGGCTGGTCAGAGCACTGAGCCTGATGCTGCCCTTCGCTGTTCAGGGCACAGCCCAGCACTTCTGCAGAGCAGCCCCCAGCGCCTCCCATTAGCACCCAGAAAACCGGGCACGCACCTTAGTGGCCCCTTTAAGTGACTTGCCCAGCATCTCACAGGAAGTCTGTGGCAGAGGCAGGGACAGACTCCAGTTCTCCAGGGCAGCATTCAACTGGGTTAACCACGGGATCGTCCTCCCTCCTCCTGCAGTCCCCAGCTCGCTCGCTGCCCAGCCCGCGGCGCCAACGGACGAGGCAGGGCCCCAAGGCAGCAGCCTCCGTCGCTGCCCAGCCCTGAGCCAGCCCCGGAGCAGGCCCAGCCGGTGCGCTGGCAGAGGCGGGTGCTGAGGGAGAACAGCGCGCGCCCCTGTCGAGCGGAGACCATCCGTCCCGCGCACTGGGCGATGGTGGAATCACAGACCGAGGGGGCACCGGGGGCCAGGCACTAGCCCAGGGCTTGGGCATCTCTGTCTCCGTCCCCTGCGCTGTGACCAGGAACGGGACCGGGCTGACTTGGGCCCCAGAGGGGATTGTGGGCAGAGGGCGGGCAGAGGATGAATGGGGTACCAGCCGCGGAGCGCTCCGGTGCTGCAGGATTGGGGCCGTGCTAGTCCTGGAGAGAAAATTCATCTCTCCATGGAGGTGAACAAAGGTAGCGCAGGCTCTGTTCTGGCGCTTCCTATCGGCCGAGCGCTCGGCTCTGCAACTTCCCTATTGTTCTTTTCACCCAGTTTTTAGCCCTGCCAGACCCAGTCTCCTACCCCCCAACAGCCCCCGTGCTCTAGGGCCAGGCTCACCAGTCTCCTTACCCCAATCTACTCCTGGGCCGACCGTGTCTGTTTCTCCAGCCTCATTCTCAGAAAGGGCTGCGCTGGTTTGGCTGAAACTTTCCCTGAAAATTCAGCCTGAGGCAGCCCCTGGGGAGGAAAGTTTCAGCCCCCCTGGTTGACATTTGGGAAAGTTATAAACAGTTGAAAATTAGGGCTTATATGGGGACGTGTCAGGGAACCTTCCTGGTAGGTGGGTGCTCCCAGTCCCTTGTCTGAGAAAAAACAACTCCCTTCTCTTTGGAGAAACTAGGAGTGACCCCCTTTCTCCATCGCAGACCCCAACACCCCCCAGGCCCTGGGGTGAGCTTCTCAGCCATAGAGTCTTTTGGTCCTTCTGCCCCGCACATCGCAGGCTCCAGAGCCTCGCCCACCCGCTCCTGTGCTAGACCCAGACCTCCGGCTGAGTCACTGACATCCTCAAATCATGGTTTAAAGACTTCAAGTTACAGAGAATCCACCATTGACACTAGTTTAAACCTGAAGGCAACTTCCCCCCCCCCCCACCCCCCAGGGTCTCTGCCAGTCTGTCCTTCCCCACCCCCATATGGCGACCAGACCCTGAGCAGGTGGGCGAGACCCATCAGCCAGACACGTGGGAAAGAATTCGCTGTAGTAACTCAGAGCCCTCCCCGTCCAGCGTCCCGTCACCGGCCGTTGGGGGTATTTGCTACTAACAGTTGCCGATTGGCCATTGTGGGCAGTCCCATCACACCATCCCCTCCACACACGTATCACGCTCAGGCTTGAAGACGGTTCGGTGTTTTGCCCCCCCGGCTCCCCTTGGGAGGCTGTTCCAGACCCTCACCCCTCCAGTGCTTAGAAACCTTCACCTCATGTCGAGCCCAAACTTGTTGACGGCCAGTTTGTCTCCATTTGTTCTCGGGGTAAGTCTGCGACAAAGCAGGGAACCGAACCGCAGTAGCTACGTACCCAGCGGAGCAGCCCCGCTCTCCTCCCTAGGGCTTGTGCCCGCCACCCACACGGGGCGAGTGGAACCTGCATCACCGTCCCCTGCAAAAGTCACACCAGGCCGCAAACAGTCACGATGCTGGCTTAGTGCCCGCAAGGGCAACCAGCGAGTGCATCCGGGTGCCTTTCCTTTGCCTCCTGGTGCCGGCACGGGGAGGTGACGTTTTCAAGCTTTGCTGTACAACCCGGAGGGCTGGAAACAAGCGTAGCAAAGTGAACGCTCAGCTCAGCGCCTGATCGGCAGCTGGGGCTTCACGAGAAACACCGACAGCCAGGAGACTTGCCAGTGACCTGAGCATTGGCAGCACTGGTTAATCGAGTGGCACGTGGTTAAACTGCCACAGGAAACAGCTTCCTCCTGGAGCTGCCGGCGCGTCGTGTCCCGGGGCCCCAGTGGACGAGGGGAGCCCGCGGTGGCAGAGGAATCACACCACCTGCAAGGCACCCAGAGCGCTCACTCCACAGCGCCCGCCTGCCCTAGCCTGGCCACAGGGGGTGGCATCTCTACAAAACCACGGTTCCTTCCCACTGCCCTGGCCCCTGGGGCTGCGCCCGCCTGTACGTCCTGCGCCCCCCATGGCGTGACACCAGCCAGCACCACCCCACAGGCTGGGCGAGGCCGAGAGCCCAGCCCAATTGGCACCCTGCTGCCCTCGTGTTTTCCAGAGACCTGAGCAACAACAAGATCAGCTCCTTGAGCAACTCCTCCTTCAGCAACACGAGCCAGCTCACCACCCTGTAAGTCCCGGCCCCGCGGGGAGGGGGCTGCGGCTACTGACCCACTGAGGGGCGGGAGGGCGAGGCCTGGGAGTGCTGCAGAGAGTAGACTGGGCTCTGCCTCCAAACGCAGCCCCACCTGGCTTGCTGCTGAGGCCTCTGGGCCGTGCAGTCCAGGGCCGGATCCTGTACGAAGAAGAACCGTCATTGTGGCCTCGCTGGAGGGCGCCCCAGAGGCCGTGAGCGGGGGGTGCCGGGCCTCTGCCCGGGGGTGACTCGGAGGCATCCCGTAAGGGAGAATGGCGCGGGAGCAGCCCAGGGGAGCCCCACCGGGGCGCCGCCCCTCGCCGGGTGCGTGTCGGCGCTCGGAGGACGTGACCGCGTGTTGCTTCCTCCCCTGCGTCCCTAGGATCCTCAGCTACAACGCCCTGCAGTGCATCCCCCCACTGGCCTTCGAAGGGCTCCGGGCGCTCCGGCTGCTGTAAGTACGTCCCCGTGCCCAGGGCGGGGTCCTGCCCTGCTCACAGCACGGGGCCCAAGTGGCACCTCCGTGGCCCTGTCAGTGGCCTGCTTTGGAAAGGTGCTGAGCACCCACAGCGCCAGGGGCGAGGTGCGTGGTGTGAGGACGTGTGTCCCAGCTCGGCTCAGCCGTGGGGGGCTGGGAAGGTGCTGGGCGGACGCGGTGCAGTGCCAGGGAACGGGGGGCTGGGGAAGGTGCTGGGCGGACGCAGTGCAGTGCCAGGGGACGGGGGGCTGGGGAAGGTGCCGGGCGGACGCGGTGCAGTGCCAGGGAACGGGGGGCTGGGGAAGGTGCCGGGCGGACGCGGTGCAGTGCCAGGGGCTGGGGGGCTGGGGAAGGTGCCGGGCGGATGCGGTGCAGTGCCAGCGAATGGGAGGCTGGGGAAGGTGCCGGGCGGACGTGGTGCAGTGCCAGGGAACGGGGGGCTGGGGAAGGTGCCGGGCGGACGTGGTGCAGTGCCAGCGAATGGGGGGCTGGGGAAGGTGCCGGGCGGATGCGGTGCAGTGCTAGCGAACGGGGGGCTGGGGAAGGTGCCGGGCGGACGCGGTGCAGTGCCAGGGGACGGGGGGCTGGGGAAGGTGCCGGGCGGACGCGGTGCAGTGCCAGGGGACGGGGGGGCTGGGGAAGGTGCCGGGCGGATGCGGTGCAGTGCCAGGGAACGGGGGGTGGAGGCGGGCGAGGGGCAGGGCTGCCTCCAGGTGGATGCAGCCCGAGGGTCTAAGGTGCCTGGGTGTCCCTCTGGGCCCTGCGCTGGGTGGGCGCATGCCTGGCTCTCATGGAAATGCACGGGCTGCCCGGTGGCGCACTCTGGCCCTGTGTTGCCATGAGCTTTGATCCCATGCTGCCGGCATCCTCTGGGCTCAGAGCCTCTCGTTCCCGCAGGTCTCTGCACGGCAACGACATCTCCAGCCTGCCAGAGGGCATCTTCGCCGACGTCACCTCCTTGTCCCACCTGTGAGTAGCTCCCTGCGCCCGGCTGCCCCGGGAAGGCCCCCCGGTGCCGGGCCAGGCTCCCCACAGAGCTCAGAGATCGCAGACGGGCCCCAAAGGGCAGGAGACAATCACTGCTGGGGTGGGGGGTTATTTCCTTCTGGGGTCAGCGCCGTCAGGCCACACCTGGGGCCAGGTCCCAGGGTCTCTCTGCAGCCTGGCCGGCGACATGTGACCAAGGCCTTGCCGTCACCGCCGTGTGAGCTGTGCCACGAGCGCGGGCCCCAGCCAGGCCCCCGGCTCTCTGGCTCGGGCAGAGGGGACTCGGCTGCTCCATGCTGCCGGTGCGCTCCAGCCCCTCTGCGCCGCGGGGCCGTGCGGCTGCTCTCACTCCAGGCGAGTCGGGAGCAGCTGCCTGCAGCCAGCCTCGCAGGCAGGACCAGCTCTTCGGCTCCAACGGCAGCTGGGATCCCCCGGCAAACCCCTGGCATCAGGAGCCTCGCTGGGAATGAGCGGAGCCAGGCTCCCAGCCGGGGGGCGAGAGGTGCTGCTGGGAGCGGGGTCAGTACAGGGTCTGCGAGGCCCCCTCTCACCCCGAACACCCCTGGCAGCCCCCACGCAGCTTCTCTCCGGTCCCCGTCATGGCAGGGCATGTGCACTGGCCCAGGACAGCCAGCCCCTGACCTGGGCACCCATCGGCTACAGGAGAGACCGTGGCAGGGAGACCGTGGCAGGCGGGCAGCCAAGGGCCGAAACCCCGGTGAGCAGGAAGTGCCCGGGCCCCACACGTCCTGACGTGCCCTGGGGCATGGCCTGGCCAGCAGCCTCTGCGAGCTCCTAGGAGAGGGGCCCCAGAGTCAGCTCCTGGGGGAGGGGGGCCCCAGAGGGGGTGCTCAGGGAATGGCTCCCGGGAGCCGGGACTGTCTCCTTCCCCGGGCACCGTGCCGTGGGCCCTCAGAGCGCTCAGTGCCGAGCCCCCGAGAAACGTCCGCCCCGCCGAGAGGGACGCCACGCGCCTGGCTCTGGGGAAAGGGGGGCTCCCGCCTGGCCAGCCGGTGTTGGAGCAGCTCCCGGCTCTGGGGCTGGAGATGGATTTGTGGGAGTGGTGTGCCCCCTGGAGGAGGTATCGTGGCACTGCACCCTTGTCTTCCCCACACCCGCGGGTGGCGGGAGAACCAGCAGCTCCCCGTGAGCGCCAGCCCTGGGAGTTGGCCCTGCCGGCTGGCCTCGCTCAGCCCAGGGGCTGCGAAGGGAGCGGGGCCAGGCGGGCTCGTCCCGCCCCGGGGCCAGGGGCCAGGTCTCGCTGACTCACCTTTGCTCTTGTCTCCCCTGTGCAGCGCCATCGGGGCCAACCCCCTGTACTGCGACTGCCAGCTACGCTGGCTCTCGGGCTGGGTCAAAACGGGCTACAAGGAGCCCGGCATTGCCCGCTGTGCCGGCCCGCCCGACATGGAAGGCAAGCTGCTGCTCACCACCCCGGCCAAGAAGTTTGAGTGCCAAGGTGAGGGGCCCGTTCAGCGCCCGGTTACTGGGGGCTGTGCCCAGTGGATGGGCACAGACAGGGTCCCGTGGACTCTGACCCCTGCCCTGCTCTGCCCTGGCTGTCACCCCCCGCAGGTTAATGGTGGAGCGAATGCGCCTGGTGGGGTCACTGCGGGCAGGGGATCGTGTGCCATGGTGGGTCCCATGCAGGGCTGGGACCCGGGGGTCCTGAGTCCAATGCCCAGCTCTGAGACACCTTCTCCATGTGGCAAAGCCCCTCCCGCACCCTGTGCCTCAGTTTCCCTCTGCTGATCCTGACCAGCCTCCTGGGCTGCTGCGAGGGTCAGAGACGCTAGGGCCAGGAGGGACCCTGCCAAACAGCCCATCTGACGTCCTGCACAGCACAGGCTGGAGAACCTGCCCCAGATTCTGCCTCCAGCCCAGTCACACTGGATACGTCTACCCCTGCCCGCAGCGGGCCCGGCTCAGCCGACGGGCTTGCAGCGCTGAGCACGGCTGTGTAGACTTTCCGGCTCAGGCTGCAGCCCGGGTTCCGGGACCCTCCCCCCTCCTGGGGTCCCAGAGCCAGGCCCCAGACGTCTCTCCAGCCCCGCCAGTGGAGAGCGGCTGTCTGATTGCTGGGTGGACGTGCCCCTGGCTGAGCTGGAGTGTGTCTGTCAGGGAGAAGAGTCCAACCACGGGCTGGTGAACCCCACGTCCCTCGGTGGGTTAATTCCCTGCTGGGTGGAAATGGGGTTCACCTTAGTTCTAGTCGGAATGGGTCTGGCTTCAGCTCCGGCTGGACAATGCGGAGCCTGGCAAAGCGGCTGTGCCAGGAAAGGTGCCTGGCTGGAGAAGGGCAGCTCTGCTCTCTGAGCAATGCCAGGGGCTGCCAGGGCCTGGCTCGAACTGTCCGTGACTTGCAACCCCTAGCCCATGCCGGCCAGTGGGTAAGTCTGAACCTAGAGGGTCTGACGGCTGCAGCCCTGCTTCAGTCCAGCCGGAGCAGACCCTCAGAGGGGAGAGAAGGACACTCTGTGGAGATGGCTAACACTGGGTCAGACCCTAGCAGGGCCCAGGCCCGGCTGTAGCTAGTCACGGTCAGTAACCGACCCCCGGCACTGGCCGCAGCGTGGTAGAACGCCCGGTGCCTCGCCAGCGCCGTGCAAACACACCTGGGTGCAGGCCGCTGAGCTAACCGGGGTTTGCACCTGCCTGGCCTTGGTTCAGCGGGTGCGGACACTGCCTTGTCCCAGTGCCTGTCCTTGCTGTGGGGTCGGGGGTCCCTGGAGCCCTGACCTGGGGCCAGCCCCCAGCACAGCCCAGGCCTGGGCGTTTGCACCGTTACAGCCCCACAGGGCGAAAGGGACACGGGGGCCTGGGGCCGGGCCGGCTGGTCCCACGTTCCCAGGAGGACTTTGACGCTCCGGCAGCGAGAGGCACCAGTTCGGGCCACGCTCTCCAATGAGGAGCAGATATTTATAGGGGCGAGAGGAGCCCCCACCCCGAGGGGGCAGAGCCAGAATTCCAGCCGCGTGTGAGACCCCCGGCTCCAGGGGCTGAGCCAGATACTGGAGACCAGGACGAGACCTGCGGGGAGGGGGCCTATCCCACAGTGGCTGCACTGGCCCATCAGAGACCGGACACGGACATGGTCCGGCCGTGGCCGTCTTCCACTGGCCGATCGCTACCCAGAGACCACAGAGGGGCCTTTGGGGTCTTGTATGGCAACCCTGTGACTCTGAGAAATGAACCCACCCTCGCTAGGCCAGGAAAGCCCCCCCCTCGCGGCCTGCTGGGGAGATGAGCCCATTTTAACCTCTCGGTCCCAGAGCTGGCCCACACTGCACTGACCAAAGAGGGCTTGAAAGAAAAGAGCTGGAAGGAAACCCAGCGCGGCTGCTGCCGCTGGGCCAGGCCTGGGGCTTTGCAAACTGTCCCAAAGAGGGTGAGACTCACCCTGCCAGGCGTGGGCCCCTGCTTCCGCCCGGCGGGTCAGCGCTGCCCCCGCTTCCCCCAGGATTGGCAGGGATTGAAAGGGAGCCGCTCAGCCTAGCCAGAGCTCCCGTTCGATGGGCTACAGGCTTGGCTGATACTGCTCATGGTGTGGGCGTGCTAGTGGCTGGGGGCCCACGACACGGCCACTACAAATGAGAACCTCACAAACTGGGCTTGGCGCACGGGGACTGCGGCAGGAGCTGGCTGGCTGGTCGGTCCGCAGCGTGACTGACGGGGGGATCGGCATGGGGGCCCACGGGGATGGGTTCTTGGTCCTACGGCAGGTAACATCTGGATCGGTGACCTGGAGAACCCGCAAGCGCGGTCACTAGCCCCAGGTGTGCGGTGACTTGGCAAGCTGGGCACAAGCAGCAGGAGCAACAGCAACGTGCCCCGAGGGGTCGATACCCTGAGCGCTGAGGAAAGGCTAAAAGCTGGGCCAGTTCAGTACGGCGCCAAGAAGACTGAGGGGGCCTGCGAGCAGCCTACACCTGTGAGCAGGGCTGTTCCAGCCGGCGGGGAGCGGTTGTTCCCCGTGTCCACTGCAGGCTGGACAAGTAGCAAGGGGCTTAATTCGCAGCCAGGGGATGTTGGGTTGGTATTCGGAAAACGAACGCTCAGGGCAGCGAAGCTCTGGGCCAGGCTCCCGGGGGAGGTTGTGGAGGTTTTTAAGGCAGGTTAGACACACGCCTGGCAGGGCTGGTTAGGTGACTTGGCCTCGCTGCCCTCGCAAGGTCCCTTCAGCCCGACAGGTCTGTGATTCTGTGTCTGTGTTTCGGACGGTTCTGTAACGACAGCGGGGAACAAAGACTCGGCCCTACTCACCCGAGAGGGGACTCCGTCCTCGGAAGCAGCGACGCTGAAAAAGACGAGGGTCAGGGTGGACAATCAGCTGACAGGAGCTCCCAGTGTGAGGCCAAAAGGGCCAATGCGATCCTGGGCTGCATGAACAGGGGACTCTCGAGAGGGAGCAGAGAGGTTATGTTCCCTCTGGATTTGGCCCTGGTGCGACGGCTGCTGGGATCCTGTGTCCAGTTCTGGTGCCCACAGTGCAAGAGGGATGTTGATAAATTGGAGGGGTCAGAGAAGAGCCACGGGAGTGACTAAAGGATTAGAAAACCTGTCTGATAGTGACAGACTCCAGGAGCTCAATCTGTTTCACTTAACGAGGAGAAGGTGAAGGGATGGTTTGATCCCAGTCTGCCAGCACCTGCCTGGGGAACAGGTATTTAACCACGGGCTCTGCAGTCCAGCCGAGGAAGGTCTCACATGATCCAGTGGCTGGACATTGAGGCTAGACACGCAGACAGGAAACAAGGTGTTTCTTTAACAGTGAGGGTAACTAGCCACTGGATCGCATTACCAGCCTTGGGCAGATTCTGCATCACTGGCCGTTGTTTAATGGAAGTGGGCGGTTTCCCTGAATGCTCTGTCCTGGTGCAGAGCGCAATGAATCCAGGGCCATCGCGTGGCTTGTGCTGCGCAGAGCTCCAAGGAGCTGATCACAGGGCTCCTGGCCGTGGACTCTCTGAGTCTGGTTCAGGGGCTGGCACCTGCCATAGGCTGAGAGGCTGCTGGAGCTCGGGCTGTTCAGTGTCTGGTGGCTGGCAGGTGCCTGGATCCAGGTGTGTAAGTGTCGCCCTGGGGAGGAGAGGTTCGGCTAGGGACAGCCCTGCCGCTGACCATGCTGAAGCCCGACATGCCCATTTAACGGGGAGGGTAATTAACCATTGGCCCCTCCCAGGGAACGGGCGGGTTCTCCATCACCGGAGGCTTTTCATGGGGCTGCTCTCTGAACGCTGGACGAAGGGCCTTGGGGCGGGGCCCTGGCCTGGGTGTGCCCCAGGTCAGACTGGCCTTAGACACTGCTGATCTGGGACCCCTTGCTCCTGCCCCCCGGCCCATGGCAGCCGGTGGCTGAGTGCGGGGGGCTGCCCAGCTGTGCTCCAGGGACGGTCGAGCTGCGCTCGGCGCTGGCTGCCTTGCACTGGGGTTGAACACCTCCCTGCGTAGCCCAGCCGTGTGTTAGGGGCTGGGGCTGTGGGACTGGCTTGCTCCTGGATTATCCAGCCCTGGGAGTGTGGCCCCAAGGCCAAAGTGCCCTGGCTGAAACAGCAGCTGCGCCTGTGTCCCCCGCGCCAGGCGCCTGCTGCCAGCCCCCCCCGCACGCTGCCAGTGGGCTCCAGGGACCCTCCCTCCTTCCTTCCCCCCACCAGGTCCGCCGGCCCTGAGCATCCAGGCCAAGTGTGACCCCTGCCTCTCCAGCCCATGCCAGAACCAAGGCACCTGCCACAATGACCCGCTGGCTGCCTACCGCTGCACCTGCCCCAGCGGGCACAAGGTGAGCAGGGCGCGGGCGCCAGCCCCTGGGCGGGTGGACCGGGCATTCGTTCACTGCCACGGCCTCCCGCTGCAAGTCGCGGGCAGCAAGACATGGGCAGGAGCCCAGGGCTCTGCCCACAGCTCAAATCGGGGGCGGGGGGCGGCACTCGCACCCACTGGCTGCTGGGCTCAGCTGCTGCCCCCAATCCTGCCTGGCGGGGCGTCGCTCCCCACAGGATGGGGCCTTGCCAGGGTATTGCTCATGACACCGTCACGGGACTGGCAACGGGGGACGGGGCAGGGACCTCGCGGCCTGTGGCCACAGCGCCTAGCTTTGAGCTCTCCGTCCCCAGGGCAAGGACTGCGAGGAGCCCGTGGACAGCTGCTCCAGTGGCCCCTGTGTGAACGGCGGGACCTGCCAGCCCCCGGCGCGGGAGGGAGCTGGGTTCACGTGAGTGCGAGCGTGGGGGGGTTACGGCTGTGGGACCCCGGAGATGGGGCACCAGGGGATGGCGCTGGGCGCCCACGCAGCTGAGTGGGCGCGTGTGTGCATGGGCTGCGCCTCAGCTCTGAGACCTGGGCCCAGCGGCCTTGTCCAAGCTCCCCATCCCGGAGCCAGGAATAGCGCCCGGGGGCTGGGACCCTGCGGCCCAAGGCCAGGTGGGGCTTGGCGGCTGTGGCAAAGGTGGGGCTGGCTGTGGGGGCGGGAGCGGGGAGCTGCTGAAGAGGGCCCAGCGAGGGACTGGGAGGCCATGCTGCAGCCCAAGGGGCCGTGTGGCAGGGACACTGGGTCCCCCCCTCCATCCCTGCATCCGCTCCGTGCTGAGCGGCCCCTCCACCCCTCAGAGAGGAGCCCCGAGTGCGGCCTGGCCCAGCCGCTCGCCCCGTTCCCCCGTCGATGAGAGCGGAGCTTGGGGAGCTGAGTGCCAGGGCAGGTGCCCGGGCGCGATGCCCTTTGAGCCCGAGTCCAAGCAGGTCTGTGTGCCAGGCCGGTCCCTGCAGGGGGGCCCCGCCAGGCACAGGAGCCAGCCCCGGGAGCGGGGCTCACGCACTCCCCACTGCAAGCCGGAGGCAGCGGGGTCTCTTATTCATAGATTCATAGATACTAAGGTCAGAAGGGACCATTATGATCATCTAGTCCGACCTCCTGCACAACGCAGGCCGCAGAATTTCACCCACCACTCCTGCAAAAAAAAAACCTCACACCTATGTCTGTGCTATTGAAGTCCTCAAATTGTAGTTTAAAGACCTCAAGGAGCAGAGAATCCTCCAGCAAGTGACCCGTGCCCCATGCTACAGAGGAAGGCGAAAAACCTCCAGGGCCTCTTCCAATCTGCCCTGGAGGAAAATTCCTTCCCGACCCCAAATATGGCGATCAGCTAAACCCTGAGCATATGGGCAAGATTCACCAGCCAGATACTACAGAAAATTCTTTCCCGGGTAACTTGGATCTTACCCCATCTAAAAAATCTTCTCGCGCCCCAGAGAAACGCCCCGTAACTCACTGCTGAGGCAGGGAGAGCCAATGGGCTCCTGGCACAGCCATCCCTGCCCCCGCGCGCCCACCCACCCCCGGACACCAGTGCCCATGCTGAACGGCCTTAGCCCGTCGCCACAGCAGCCCAGTCGCCGCGCCAGCCAGCCTGGCCTGGGGGGATGCAGCGCTCTGAGCCGGGGCTGCCGGAGGCTCCGGGCACGGCCAGCCAAGCAGCCCTGGCCCCGGGGCCCACAGCCAAACATTCGTGTCAGCCAGCCACCCCCAGCCTCCTTTGCACACACGCGTGCAGGGCGTGCACTTGCCACGCACGCACTGTGCATGTGCCGTACACACTGGCAGAGATCTCGGGCCAGGCAGGTTCTTGGCA
This sequence comes from Chelonia mydas, assembly GCF_015237465.2. Lineage (NCBI taxonomy): Eukaryota > Metazoa > Chordata > Testudines > Cheloniidae > Chelonia > Chelonia mydas. Next base: position 121,989,264 of record NC_057853.1, on the reverse strand, counting down.
CTGCTAGTTTTGGTGCTTCCCGGTAATTCATCCCTCACGGCTTCCTCTCTCCCGGAGCGCTGAACCCCGGCCCAGCTCAGGACGGGGCGTCCTGTGAAGCTGTCCCCCGCTCCCGCCCCTTTACAACCACGGGACTCGCAGTTGGCCCTGAGTGCATCCCGGGCTGGGCCTGTCCTGGGGTCCCGCTGATCTGCGTGGTGCCACAGCCCCACCCTGGGCCCACCCTGCAAAGGGCGCCGGGCCTCGGGGAGCTTCCTGCAGAGGCCTTTCTGGCTCGCTCCCCTTGCAGCTCTGTGCCAGTTCAGAACTAGCAGGGCTGGGCACAGGGTCTGATCACCAGCTTTGCCACAGTCATGCCATGGGCCCGGCAGGGGCGCCTGGCTGCAGCGGGGAGCTGGCAGGCAGGACTCCTGGGTTCTGCCCAGGCCTGGCTCTGGTCAGGAGGGGCATAGAGCGCAGGACTCCTGGGTCCTGCCCCAAGGGTTTGCGCGCCAGGGGCTAGAGCAGGGAGCTGGTGGGTGCGGCTGTTTCTAGCCCCAGCTCTTCCGCTGCCTTGGGGTGTTTCCTGGGGCACGTCCCCTCGCAGTCTGGGCGTCGGTTCCCTTGGGGATGGGGGTCTCCCTCTCACAGAGCAATGGGGGTTCAAAGGCAGTCGTGTCTGCAAAGGGCGCAGGCTCCCTTGGACAAGACGTGCTGCGGCTGGCCCCTTGTGCTTCGCTCCATTGGCAGTCCAGGGATGTGCCCCACTGGGAAAGCAGGCGGGGGGGGTGGGGGGGGCCAGGTGACAATTGCTGCAGAGCCAGCGGGGAGCCTGCGCAGTGGTTTTGGTGGGCCACACAGAACCGGTGGCTGCTCCTTGCCAGCTCAGCGGGGGGGTAGCCGGGGGGCCGGGGCGTTAACCTGTGGGTTGTTTTCCTCCCCGCCCAGCAGGTGCCTTTGTGCAGCAGGATTCGAGGGGCCGACCTGCAGCGGCATCAGCGACGCCTGCCAGGACCACGCTTGTGCCAATGGGGGCACCTGTGTGCAGGGGCCCGGAAACTACACCTGTCTGTGCCAGCCCCACTACACAGGTACGGGGCAGGAGGGGCCCTCCCCGGGCCGGGGCAGGGGACAGCCCACCTGGGAATCAGCCTCCGAGGTCCCCAGCTGGGCGCTGTCCTCCCCCAGGAGGAGAATGCTCTCCCTGGCCCCACACACGTCTGTCTGTCTGCATACCCCCCCAGCCAGCCATCCCTCTCCCGCCCTGCTCACCTGAGCGAGGCTGAGCACGCAGCAGCTGGTGCAGACAGACAGCCGCTGGCCCTGCCGCTGGCCAGGGTCCCAGCCCCTGCCTCTGGGAGCCGGGCACAGGCCCCAGGGCTGGGACTCCTTGCTTGTGCCAGAGGGACATTTCAGGACGCTCCGGCTAGCACAGGCCAGGCCTCCGTGCAGCATCTCCCTGACCCAGATCCGAACGGGCAAGGCGCCTGGAGCAGAGGCCTGGCTGGGTAACGGGGGGACTTGCCTGGCGTGCACATGGCCTGGGGACCTTCTCTGCTAGGCTGTGGTGCCCTGCGCCAGCCTCCCGCGCAGACCCCCTGCATGCTCCCCGCGGCCGTGGGGACAGCTCCCAGGCCCCAGCGGTGACTCAGTGGCCTGGCTGCTCCCTTCCTTCCGCCTCGCGGAGCCGGGGCCCCGGGGGGCCAGCAGGCTCGGAAGGGTCAGTGCTGGCACTGCCCAGCCCCTGCAGCTCTGGGAGCAGAGGGCTGCAGCCAGACGAGCCCGGCCTCTCCCCTCCCTTGTCCAGGACGGACCTGCGAGGAACTGGTGGATCTCTGCTCCGTGGACCTCAGCCCCTGCCAGCACAGTGCCCAGTGCGTCGTCACCGCCGAGGGGCCCCGGTGAGTTAAATCCCCCTGTTCCCTGCCCGTGTGGCTGGGCACAAGGCACCTGGGGCTGCCCCAGACATGCCATGTTCGTGGGCACGAGCCCGCAGACCCCCCCAGTCCCCAGGCATTGGGGAGAGGCAGCGCCGGTCACCGCAGCATCTGAATTGGGACCCCATTCGCCGTTGTGCAGGGCCTCCCCCCACTCCCCCCGGGCTGCAGGGGGCACAGAGGGTGGGCAAGGAATTCACACCAGAGGGGCAGAGCCACGAGCCAGATGGACCTGCAGCCGGGGGACACCCGGGGTGCCGAGTGCCTTTGGCCTGGCTTGAAATTGCTTGTGCCCGGACGTCCCGCTGGGGCGGTTTGCCCTGGTGCCGGAGGGCAGCCTGGAGGAATTGTCGGGGGCACCTGGCCTGGGCACAGATCCCCCTTGTGCGTTCCGGGGCTGGGGCTGTCGGGCTCTGGGGCCGGCCAGCACCTAGCGCTCCGGGGCCCTGGGTCACAACGGCCCCTGAGAGTCAAAGGATCCCCCGGCGCGAGGCGTGGAGAGCCCGGCAGAGCCTGAGGGGCAGATTCAGCTCTGCCAGGTCCCCACGGGCGGGAGGGGGAGCTGTGCTGGCATGGGGCGGGGGCTAGGCCAGGGCAATGCATGGGCATGGAACCTGGGGGAAGGCCCCGAAGGGGCGTGGGGCAGCCAGCCAGTCCTCGGAGACACAAGCACAGGGACAGTGGGGCCTAACCCTGCCCTGGCCCGGAGCTGGGCTGCGGGGCCCGGTGGATCTCGGAGCAAGGTTCCCTTCCCCCCAGGTGTGAGTGCGCCCCCGGCTACGGGGGGGACAACTGCAGCCTGGACTACGACGCCTGCCGGGACCACCGGTGCCAGCACGGTGCCCAGTGCCAGGACGAGGGGAACGGCTACTCCTGCCTCTGCACACAGGGCTACAGGTCAGGCCGGCCGAGCCGCGCTGGCACCCCGGGAGGGGTGGGGTGCACAGGCCCCAGCACCTCCATCCCATGCCCCTGCACACGTGGCCCGGGCGGGGCCCAGCCTGGGCCATGCAGCTGGAGGTGAGGGGGCGGCGGGGGGGCCGTGCCCTGCTGCAAGCGGGCCCCAGGCACCCCGTCACGCACCAGAGCCAGACGGAGGCACCTCGTGGTCCGGGGAGTCTGGTCCTGCCCATGTTGCTGCCCCAGTGCAGCCGAGGGGGGGCCCAGAACCTGGCCTTGCTCTTTGGAGTTTGCTGTGGGGGGCCGTCGCCCTCACCCACCCAGAGCCCCTGCACCTGCTGTGGGGTGGCTGATCTGGGCCAGGCCTGGTTCTCCATTCCCAGCTCCGGGAGGGGACCAGCTGCCCTGGCCTGGGTCTCGCTGGGGTCCCAGGCTTACGGGCTCCTCTCACCACGTGCTGGCCGGTCCCTCTCCCCAGCGGGCAGCTGTGTGAGATGCCGCCTCGCGCCCAGCCCAGTCTCTGCGCGCGGGCCGAGTGCCAGAACGGGGCCGACTGCGTGGAGCTGGGCAGCCGGGCCGTGTGCCGCTGCCGGCCTGGCTTCGGGGGCCCCGAGTGCGAGAAGCTCCTGAGCGTCAACTTCGTGGACCGGGACACGTACCTGCAATTCACCGACCTGCACAACTGGCCACGGGCCAACATCACGCTGCAGGTACGGCCCGCGCCGCCCCCCACCCGTCAGCACCGGGCACGGCCCCTGCCAGGGCTGCACCTGGGGCTGCTGCAGGGCCGGCACGTGGGGTGAGCAGGGGCAGCGTGGCTCTGGGCCTGGCCTTGTGTCCCAGGCCCTGCCAGGAGGTGAGGCTGAGAGCTGGAGGGAGGTGGAGGTCTGGGAGGCAGGGCTGCGTGCCAGGTGGGGTGCATGGAGGTGGGGCCGGGGGTGGGGCTGGGTGCCAGGGGGCGGGACTGCATGCCAGGTGGGGTGCAGGGAGGCGGGGGAGTGGCTGGGCGCCAGGGGGCGGGGCTGGGTGCCAGATAGGGTGCAGGGAGGCGGGGGAGTGGCTGGGCACCAGGGGGCGGGGCTGGGTACCAGCTGGGGTGCAGGGAGGCAGGGGTGGGGCTGGGTGCCGGGGGCAGGGCTGGGTACCAGCTGGGGTGCAGGGAGGCAGGGGTGGGGCTGGGTGCCAGGGGGCGGGGCTGGGTACGAGCTGGGGTGCAGGGAGGCAGGGGTGGGGCTGGGTGCCAGGGGGCGGGGCTGCATGCCAGGTGGGGTGCAGGGAGGCGGGGGAGTGGCTGGGCGCCAGGGGGCGGGACTGGGTGCCAGATAGGGTGCAGGGAGGCGGGGGAGTGGCTGGGCGCCAGGGGGCGGGGCTGGGTACCAGCTGGGGTGCAGGGAGGCAGGGGTGGGGCTGGGTGCCAGGGGGCGGGGCTGGGTACCAGCTGGGGTGCAGGGAGGCAGGGGTGGGGCTGGGTGCCAGGGGGCGGGGCTGCATGCCAGGTGGGGTGCAGGGAGGCAGGGGTGGGGCTGGGTGCCAGGGGGCGGGGCTGCATGCCAGGTGGGGTGCAGGGAGGCGGGGGAGTGGCTGGGCGCCAGGGGGCGGGGCTGGGTACCAGATGGGGTGCAGGGAGGCAGGGGTGGGGCTGGGCGCCAGGGGGCGGGGCTGGGTACCAGATGGGGTGCAGGGAGGCAGGGGAGTGGCTGGGTGCCAGGGGGCGGGGCTGGGTACCAGATGGGGTGCAGGGAGGCGGGGGAGTGGCTGGGTGCCAGGGGGCGGGGCTGCATGCCAGGTGGGGTGCAGGGAGGCGGGGGAGTGGCTGGGCGCCAGGGGGCGGGGCTGGGTACCAGCTGGGGTGCAGGGAGGCAGGGGTGGGCTGGGTGCCGGGGGCGGGGCTGGGTACCAGGTGGGGTGCAGGGAGGCGGGGGTGGGGCTGGGTGCCAGGGGGCGGGGCTGGGTACCAGGTGGGGTGCAGGGAGGCGGGGGAGTGGCTGGGTGCCAGGGGGCGGGGCTGGGTACCAGGTGGGGTGCAGGGAGGCGGGGGTGGGGCTGGGTGCCAGGGGGCGGGGCTGGGTACCAGGTGGGGTGCAGGGAGGCGGGGGTGGGGCTGGGTGCCAGGGGGCGGGGCTGGGTACCAGGTGGGGTGCAGGGAGGCAGGGGAGTGGCTGGGTGCCGGGGGCAGGGCTGGGTACCAGGTGGGGTGCAGGGAGGCGGGGGTGGGCTGGGCGCCAGGGGGCGGGGCTGGGTACCAGGTGGGGTGCAGGGAGGCAGGGGGGTGGGCTGGGCGCCAGGGGGCGGGGCTGGGTACCAGGTGGGGTGCAGGGAGGCAGGGGGGTGGGCTGGGTGCCGGGGGCGGGGCTGGGTACCAGATGGGGTGCAGGGAGGCGGGGGAGTGGCTGGGTGCCAGGGGGCGGGGCTGGGTACCAGCTGGGGTGCAGGGAGGCGGGGGTGGGCTGGGCGCCAGGGGGCGGGGCTGGGTACCAGCTGGGGTGCAGGGAGGCAGGGGGTGGGCTGGGTGCCGGGGGCAGGGCTGGGTACCAGCTGGGGTGCAGGGAGGCGGGGGAGTGGCTGGGTGCCGGGGGCGGGGCTGGGTACCAGCTGGGGTGCAGGGAGGCGGGGGTGGGCTGGGCGCCAGGGGGCGGGGCTGGGTACCAGCTGGGGTGCAGGGAGGCAGGGGGTGGGCTGGGTGCCGGGGGCAGGGCTGGGTACCAGCTGGGGTGCAGGGAGGCGGGGGAGTGGCTGGGTGCCGGGGGCGGGGCTGGGTACCAGCTGGGGTGCAGGGAGGCGGGGGAGTGGCTGGGCGCCAGGGGGCGGGGCTGGGTACCAGCTGGGGTGCAGGGAGGCGGGGGAGTGGCTGGGCTCCAGGGGGCGGGGCTGGGTACCAGCTGGGGTGCAGGGAGGCAGGGGTGGGGCTGGGTGCCAGGGGGCGGGGCTGGGTACCAGCTGGGGTGCAGGGAGGCAGGGGTGGGGCTGGGTGCCAGGGGGCGGGGCTGGGTACCAGCTGGGGTGCAGGGAGGCAGGGGTGGGGCTGGGTGCCGGGGGCAGGGCTGGGTACCAGCTGGGGTGCAGGGAGGCAGGGGTGGGGCTGGGTGCCGGGGGCAGGGCTGGGTACTAGATGGGGTGCAGGGAGGCAGGGGTGGGGCTGGGTGCCGGGGGCAGGGCTGGGTACTAGATGGGGTGCAGGGAGGCAGGGGTGGGCTGGGTGCCGGGGGCGGGGCTGGGTACCAGGTGGGGTGCAGGGAGGCGGGGGAGTGGCTGGGTGCCGGGGGCGGGGCTGGGTACCAGCTGGGGTGCAGGGAGGCGGGGGTGGGCTGGGTGCCGGGGGCGGGGCTGGGTACCAGGTGGGGTGCAGGGAGGCGGGGGTGGGCTGGGTGCCGGGGGCGGGGCTGGGTACCAGGTGGGGTGCAGGGAGGCAGGGGTGGGGCTGGGTGCCAGGGGGCGGGGCTGGGTACCAGCTGGGGTGCAGGGAGGCGGGGGTGGGCTGGGTGCCGGGGGCGGGGCTGGGTACCAGCTGGGGTGCAGGGAGGCGGGGGTGGGCTGGGTGCCGGGGGCGGGGCTGGGTACCAGGTGGGGTGCAGGGAGGCGGGGGTGGGGCTGGGTGCCAGGGGGCGGGGCTGGGTACCAGCTGGGGTGCAGGGAGGCGGGGGTGGGGCTGGGTGCCGGGGGCGGGGCTGGGTACCAGGTGGGGTGCAGGGAGGCAGGGGTGGGCTGGGTGCCGGGGGCGGGGCTGGGTACCAGCTGGGGTGCAGGGAGGCGGGGGTGGGCTGGGTGCCGGGGGCGGGGCTGGGTACCAGGTGGGGTGCAGGGAGGCGGGGGTGGGGCTGGGTGCCAGGGGGCGGGGCTGGGTACCAGCTGGGGTGCAGGGAGGCGGGGGTGGGCTGGGTGCCGGGGGCGGGGCTGGGTACCAGATGGGGTGCAGGGAGGCGGGGGAGTGGCTGGGTGCCGGGGGCGGGGCTGGGTACCAGCTGGGGTGCAGGGAGGCGGGGGTGGGCTGGGTGCCGGGGGCGGGGCTGGGTACCAGCTGGGGTGCAGGGAGGCGGGGGTGGGCTGGGCGCCAGGGGGCGGGGCTGGGTACCAGATGGGGTGCAGGGAGGCGGGGGAGTGGCTGGGTGCCGGGGGCGGGGCTGGGTACCAGGTGGGGTGCAGGGAGGCAGGGGAGTGGCTGGGTGCCGGGGGCGGGGCTGGGTACCAGGTGGGGTGCAGGGAGGCAGGGGTGGGCTGGGTGCCGGGGGCGGGGCTGGGTACCAGATGGGGTGCAGGGAGGCAGGGGTGGGGCTGGGTGCCGGGGGCGGGGCTGGGTACCAGATGGGGTGCAGGGAGGCGGGGGAGTGGCTGGGTGCCGGGGGCGGGGCTGGGTACCAGGTGGGGTGCAGGGAGGCAGGGGAGTGGCTGGGTGCCGGGGGCGGGGCTGGGTGCCAGATGGGGTGCAGGGAGGCAGGGGTGGGGCTGGGTGCCGGGGGCGGGGCTGGGTACCAGATGGGGTGCAGGGAGGCGGGGGAGTGGCTGGGCGCCAGGGGGCGGGGCTGGGTACCAGGTGGGGTGCAGGGAGGCGGGGGTGGGCTGGGTGCCGGGGGCGGGGCTGGGTACCAGGTGGGGTGCAGGGAGGCGGGGGAGTGGCTGGGTGCCAGGGGGCGGGGCTGGGTACCAGATGGGGTGCAGGGAGGCAGGGGTGGGCTGGGTGCCGGGGGCGGGGCTGGGTACCAGCTGGGGTGCAGGGAGGCAGGGGAGTGGCTGGGTGCCAGGGGGCGGGGCTGGGTACCAGGTGGGGTGCAGGGAGGCAGGGGTGGGGCTGGGCACCAGGGGGCGGGGCTGGGTACCAGCTGGGGTGCAGGGAGGCGGGGGTGGGCTGGGCGCCAGGGGGCGGGGCTGGGTACCAGATGGGGCGCAGGGAGGCGGGGGTGGGCTGGGCGCCAGGGGGCGGGGCTGGGTACCAGGTGGGGTGCAGGGAGGCAGGGGTGGGGCTGGGTGCCAGGGGGCGGGGCTGGGTACCAGATGGGGTGCAGGGAGGCGGGGGTGGGCTGGGTGCCGGGGGCGGGGCTGGGTACCAGCTGGGGTGCAGGGAGGCGGGGGTGGGCTGGGTGCCGGGGGCGGGGCTGGGTACCAGATGGGGTGCAGGGAGGCGGGGGTGGGCTGGGTGCCGGGGGCGGGGCTGGGTACCAGCTGGGGTGCAGGGAGGCAGGGGTGGGCTGGGTGCCGGGGGCGGGGCTGGGTACCAGCTGGGGTGCAGGGAGGCAGTGCCGGGCCGGGATGCCGGGGAGCTGCCCAGGCCGGCTGCTGGGCCGCGGCCCCTGGAGTGACTTCCCGCCCCCCACGCCCTCCGCCAGGTCTCCACGGCCGAGGACAACGGGATCCTGCTGTACAATGGGGACCGGGACCACATGGCCGTGGAGCTGTACCAGGGCCATGTGCGGGTCAGCTACGACCCCGGGAGCTACCCCAGCTCGGCCATCTACAGGTACCCGCCCCCCCCACCCCCCGCCAGCCATGGCGCTGGCTGCACCCGGCACTGGGGGGCAGCCCATGGCCTCCCATGGGGGGGCGATTCCTGAGGGGACAGCTCCTCTCAGCGCGTCTAGGAGCCCCCGTGCCCCCCGCCACCGCCCAGCCTGGCCATGCCCCTGCCAGAGCCGGACCCATGGTGCAGGGCATGGGGCAGACCCTGGCGTAACCTGGCGCACACCGCGCCCCTCTCCCTGCCCAGCCGCGGGCACCACGGCCCCGGCACAGCCCCCTGCCCCATTGCCTCTGTGCCGGAGGGTTCTTCCAGGCACGGCGCCGTCCCGCTGCCCCACAGCACGGCTGGCTGGAGTGGCAGTGACGGGGGGCGCAGCCTGGCAGGGATGCCCCAGTGTAGACAAGGTCAGCGCCCCCCGCTCAGTGCATCCCCGACGGCGGTGCAGGCCCTGAGCCCTGTTGGGGGAGGGGACTGGGCCAGCTGCCGAGGAGCCGCTCCCTGAACCCGTCTGTGCCCTGGGATAGCACGCGCCCCCCCCAGGCCTGGGCACAGCCCCCCCTCCCCCTGGGTCTGGGCACAGACCCCCCCCCGGGTCTGGGCACTCCCCCCCATGACAGACCCTGAAGGCAGCGAGTGTGGGTGGCTGGGGTGGTGGTGGGGGGCTGGGCTGGGCAGCAGAGTGGGGACGTGTGGCAAGGGGGCCAGGGGTACCGGGAGCTGGGGTTAGTGACTGAGCCCAGCTCAGGGATGCCAGGGCTGGGGGAAGGGCGGGGCCGGGCGCTGGGCTCTGGCACGAACCCTGGGGGCTGAGATGGGGGGCAGGGTGGGGCTGGGCTGGGCAACGAGGGGGCTGGGGACGCTGGGCTCTGGCACAAGCCCCGGGGGGCTGAGATGGGGATCTGGGTGGGGCTGGGGGCAGGGTGGGGCTGGGCTGGGCAGCGAGGGGGCTGGGGGCTGGGCTCAGTCACTAACTCCAGGGGGCTGGGGGCAGGGGGGGGCTGAGCAGCCAGGGGGTTGGGGGGGGAGCTGGGCTCTGTCACGAGCCCCGGGGGGCTGAGGTGGGGGTCTGGGCGGGGCTGGGCAGCGAGGGGGCTGGGGGGGGAGCTGGGCTCTGTCACGAGCCCCGGGGGGCTGAGGTGGGGGTCTGGGCGGGGCTGGGCAGCGAGGGGGCTGGGGGGGGAGCTGGGCTCTGTCACGAGCCCCGGGGGGCTGAGGTGGGGGTCTGGGCGGGGCTGGGCAGCGAGGGGGCTGGGGGCTGGGCTCAGTCACTAACCCGGGGCCTGGGCCTGCCCCCAGCGCCGAGACCATCAACGACGGGCAGTTCCACACGGTGGAGCTGGTGACGTTCGAGCAGATGGTGAATCTCTCCATCGACGGCGGCAGCCCCATGACCATGGACGGCTTCGGCAAGCCCCACACGCTGACCAGCGAGGCGCCGCTTTACGTGGGAGGTGGGTCCCGGCGCTGGGGTGCCAGCCTCGCGGGGAGGGGTCCCAGGGCTGGCCGGGGGCAGGAGCAGGAGCTGAGCTCAGCCGGGGGGAGCCCGTGGGTGCCAGGAGCCGTCGGGGAGGCTGGCAGACGGGGCTGGCAGGGGGCAGGCCGGGACGGGTGGCACCGTTCGGGGGGAGGCTTCACTGGGCCCGGAGGGAGGGGATCTCGGCGCTCGGATCTCTGTGCCCGGTGGGGCCTCCGCGCCGGGGGGCAGGCGTGTGTCCCTGGCTGCCTGGGGGATGACGGGGTGGGGCTGGGTGCCCCAAGCGCCCGCCTCACGCCCGCCCCACCCGCTCTCTGCCAGGCATGCCGGTGGACGTGAACTCGGCCGCCTTCCGCCTCTGGCAGATCCTCAACGGCACCAGCTTCCACGGCTGCATCCGCAACCTCTACATCAACCACGAGCTGCAGGACTTCACCAAGACCCAGATGAAGCCGGGGGTGGTGCCCGGCTGCGAGCCCTGCCGCAAGCTGTACTGTCTTCACGGCCTGTGCCAGCCCGACGCCGCCCGCGGCCCCGTGTGCCACTGCGAGCCGGGCTGGGCAGGGCCGCACTGCGACCAGCAGGGCCACAGCCCCTGCCAGGGCCACAAGTGAGTGCGGTGCCAGCGCCCTTCCCCCGGGCTGGCCTCGCGGCACCGGGCACCGGCAGCAAGGCCGGGCTCCAGCAGGGCAGCACGGGCCCCGGGGGCTCAGCACACGGGCCCCTCCAGGAACCGGGGCTTAAACCCCCTCTCAGGGCCAACAGCAAATCAGTTTGGGCCTGTCTGCGTCTCAAACCACCATGGAAAGGGGCACAGGGCGGCCAAGGACTGGACTAGCCAGTGAGAGGGTTCAGGGGCACCGGCAGAGCTGGGGGGGCCCGGGGCTGGGCTAGCAGGGGGCTGCGGGTCAGGAGTGAGGGGCACCGGCAGGACTGGGGGGCCCAGGGCTGGGCTAGCAGGGGGCTGCGGGTCGGGAGTGAGGGGCACCGGCAGAGCTGGGGGGCAGGGCTGGGCTGGCAGGGGGCTGCGGGTCGGGAGTGAGGGGCACCGGCAGGGCTGGGGGGGCGGGGCTGGGCTGGCAGGGGGCTGCGGGTCGGGAGTGAGGGGCACCGGCAGGGCTGGGGGGGGCGGGGCTGGGCTGGCAGGGGGCTGCGGGTCGGGAGTGAGGGGCACTGCAGAGCTGAGGGGGGCAGGGGCTGCGGGTCGGGAGTGAGGAGCACCGCAGAGCTGCGGGGGGGGCAGGGGGCTGCGGGTCGGGAGTGCGGGGCACCGGCAGGGCTGGGCTGGCAGGGGGCTGCGGGTCGGGAGTGAGGGGCACCGCAGAGCTGGGGGGGGGCAGGGGGCTGCGGGTCGGGAGTGAGGGGCACTGCAGAGCTGGGGGGGGGGGGCAGGGGGCTGCGGGTCGGGAGTAAGGGGCACCGGCAGGGCTGGGCTGGCAGGGGCTGCGGGTCGGGAGTGAGGGGCACCGCAGAGCTGTGGGGGGCAGGGGGCTGCGGGTCGGGAGTAAGGGGCACCGCAGAGCTGGGGGGGGGCAGGGGGCTGCAGGTCGGGAGTAAGGGGCACCGCAGAGCTGGGGGGGGCAGGGGGCTGCGGGTCGGGAGTGAGGGGCACCAGCAGGGCTGGGCTGGCAGGGGGCTGCGGGTCGGGAGTGAGGGGCACCGGCAGAGCTGCGGCAGGAGGAGTGAGCAGTGTAGAGGGCAGCGGGCACTTGCCGCGTCTCTGTGCTGTGTCGCACTCCCGCTGGTGCTGCCCGCTGCTCCCTTGCCCGAGCCCCGAGGCCACGCGCAGCCAGAGGCGCGAGCTCTTGCCCGGCCGGGGCTGGGCGGCGCGGCTGGGCGCTGTTAACCTGTCCCCGGTGGCTGCGTCCCAGCGGGCCCGGCAGGAGTGTTGCCGGGGAAGGAGCAGGCCGGGAGTAGCCAGCTCGGATCTGCTGAGTCGCTGGGTTGGTACCAGCTCCGGGGGTGGCGGGGGGGGCCGCGTCACGCCCTCTGCTGCCAGGGGTGCCCCGCGGGCGCCGTCCCGCCAGTTGCCGAGCTCGCGCCGGGCTGCCTGGGTCACGGACAAGGCCCCTGGCAGACAGCGGAGCTGGTCCCCGCCAGGCAGGCCGGGCTCCCGGCGGCTCTGCCCAGGTTCGTGTCTCTGCTCCCGCAGGTGTGTCCACGGGGACTGCGTGCCCCTCGACGCGCTCTCCTACAGCTGCCAGTGCCACGACGGGTACCGCGGCGCCCTGTGCAGCCAGCAGGGGGAGCTCTACAACCCCTGCCAGAGCCTGCAGTGCGGCCACGGGCACTGCCAGATCTCGGACCGGGGGGAGGCGTCCTGCGAGTGCCAGAGCGGTTACGCCGGCCAGCTGTGCGACCAAGGTCAGCGCCCCGCCCTCCCTGGGCCCCCCATGCTCCTGCCCTGAGTCGGCCGGGGTCGGCCCTGCTGCCCGGGCGGCTCCGGAGAGCCCCGTGCGTGGCTGTGACGGCAGAGCCCCACGGACAAGCCGGGCCTGCCCCTCCCGCTGAGAGGTGCCCAGGGCCGCCGTGGAGCCAGTGGGCCCAGCGGCTCCCTGGCGTAGCACTGCCGGCCGCGGTGCAGCTGCCCCGGGTGAGGTCGGCCCCATGTCCCCGGAGCCGGGCTCCTGGTGGCGTTTGCTGCTGGCAGTTGGGAGCTAGCGCCGGCCTCGTGGGCTCCTCCCCGTGGGCTGGGCCTAGGCAAAGAGCCTCTCAGCCAGCAGGTGCCACGGAGCAGCCATCCAGGGCCGGCCCCAGCGCACCCAGGGCCGGGGCCTCACCCGTGTGCAGGAGGCAGCGTGCCAGGCGCCTCGGAGAGCCCGGGGTCTGACTGCCTCTCTCCTTCTGGCCCTGCAGAGTCGGCGTGCCGGGGCGAGCCGGTGCGGGACCACCCCCAAGTGCAGCGGGGCTATGCCATCTGCCAGACCACGCGCCCCGTCTCCTGGGTGGAGTGCCGGGGCTCCTGCCAGGGCCAGGGCTGCTGCACGGGGCTGCGCCTCAAGAGGAGGAAGGTCACCTTCGAGTGCAGCGACGGCTCCTCCTTCGTGGAGGAGGTGGAGAAGGCCAGCAAGTGCGGCTGCGCCCGGTGCATGTAGCAGCCGGGGGCGGGCGGGGGACGCCGATAGAGACCGAGGGGCGGAGCCGCCGGAGGAACCGCCCATGAGCCGGGACCGTCTGCCTGGCACTCCCAAAGCCTGCCTCGCTGTCCCTCCCCCGTGTGCACCGCGGGCGTGAGCCGGGCCCCGCCCGGCCGCCCTGGGGCAGGGGCTGCCCCATGCAGCGAGCCAGCACGAAACACCCGTGTAGATAGGGAGGGTTTTTTAAACCTGCAGCTCCCCCAATGTATTTATAGTGGGCAGGACACGGGAGCCGCCCCAGCCCCCTCCTGTCTGTCTCTGCTTTCTCCGCTTTGTACAGCCCCAGCCCTGGGCTCAGCCCCGCCATGTGAATTCCCATGGGCTGGGGGCCTGGCAGCCGGGGGTACGGCGGGGGGCTCTGACCCTGCTGCCTTTGCCTGGGGTGGCGGGACACGGCCGGCTCAGCGGCAAGGCCAGTCCCAGCCGTGCAGCATTGGCTGGAACGGCAGCAGTGTTGGTTCGTGGGCCGCGCCGGAGCCGCGGTGGCCAGAGACATGCCCTGCCCCACCCCACCCCCTCGCCGTGGGAGTGTTGAGCCCAGAGCCACCCCTGCTGTGCCAGGCCCCCGGCACTGCCCCCGCCTCAGGGCTGAGCTGGGAGGACGTCAGTGTTTGGGCTGGCGGCCTGGCCACGTGCCCGGGCAAGCGCAGGGCCTGCTGCGGTGGCCGTGAAGCCAGGCTGGGCTGTTCCTGCCTGTGGGCGCGGCCGGAGCCGGAGCTGCAGCCCCTCCCCGGGCCGGGCCGAGTACCAAAGGCGCGCCTGTGTCAGCCGCTGGGTGCCACGGGGGCTGGGTGTTCCCTCCCCCCACCAGTTAACATGGGGCCATGCGTCACTGCCCTAGTGTTTGTGTGACAAGGGCCCGGGGGTGGGGTGGGGGGGGAACAGTGAATGGTTGAACAGCTGGGCTATTTAACCCCCCTTGACCCCAACCCCCCGGCCAGGCTTGGCCGGCGCAGGGCCCTGCACGCTGAAGTGTGTGTGTGTGGCAGGGGCGGGGCCGATAGGGCCAAACCCACACTGCCCTGCACCCCATTGGAATAGGGCACTTGAAAAACCAGGGGCCTCCTGTGGCTGGGGGCCCAGCAGCTAAGTGCTTATGAGGCCCAGGCCGGGGCGTCCCGGTGGCACCAGCTGGCGCACTGTGAAGGCCTGGTTGGGTCCTGCTCTGGTGTGGGCAGGAAGCAGCCCCACAGAACTCTGGGGTGGAGCCAGGGATGAGGATTTTAGGGCTGCGGGCTGAGGGAGGGGGGGAGTGAGGGCCCTGGACTGTGGGTGCAGGTTCCAGGGTGGGGACAGAAATAAGGGGTGGGAGAGGGGGCTCTGGGCTGGGGCAGGGGGTGGGTGTGAGGGCTCTGGCTGGGGGTGTAGATGCTGGGGTGGGGCTGGGGATGAGTGGCTTGGGGTATAGGAGGGTACGCTGGGCTGGGAGGGTAGGAGGGGGATCAGGGCTGGGACGGGATTGGGGCACAGGGGGGATGGGGGAGGTGCAGGCTCGCAGGTGGGGCTCAGGATAAGGGGTTTGCGGTGCAGAAGGGTGCTCTGGGCTGGGATCGAGGGCTTTGGAGGGCAGGAGCGGGATCAGGGCTGGGGCAGGGGATTGGGGTGTGGAGGGAGGCTCAGGGGTGCAGGCTCTAGGCGGCGCTTACCTCAAGCAGCTCCCGGAAGCAGCGGCATGTCCCCTCACCGGCTCCTATGCAGAGGCACGACCAGATGGGTCTGCACACTGCCCTGTGCACATGCGCTGCCCTCGCAGCTCCTCCTAGCCCATGGGAGCTGCGGAGCTGGCACTTGGGGTGGGGGCAGAGTGCAGAGCCCCCTGGCTGCCCCTACACCTAGGAGTCGGAGAGGGACATGCCGCTGCTTTTGGGAGCTGTGCGGAGCCAGGGCAGGCAGGGAGCTGCCTTAGCCCCACTGTGCCGCCGACCGGACTTTTAATGACCCGGTTGGCGGTGCTGACCGGAGCCGCCAGGGTCTCTTTTCGACCGGGGGTTGTCAGAAACTGGACACCTGGCACCCCAACAAGGGGGGCTGGCCCAGCCCATTCGCTCAGCAGCAGGGGGGGCTGGACCAATGTATATTGGGGGTCCTGAGAGGCTGAGCCATTGAGCCAGACTGTAAAACCTGGATATAATGGAAACCACTTCAAGCCTGGGGGTGCCACAGCCCACCCCCCACCACCCCCTGGGCCCAGCACTTATGTGTCCCTGGGGGCTTTGCGAGGTGAGTGGAGATACCCCAGGCCAGGCACTCGCCTTGCGGCCAGCACAGCTCCCCTGCCTGGTCCCCCAGCTGGGGTCATTGCTCCTGAGACGCACCCCTGCTGCTTTCCCACTTCTGCACCTGTCCCCGTTTCAGCCTCAGCGCCCCGGCCCGGGCTCCTCTCGCCCTGGGGGTGGCTGGTCCCCGGCCCATTGAGGGCCCCCCCCAGCCAGTTCTACACCAATGTACCAGACGCCACGGGCTGGCTGCTCCAGGTCACGGGTGCCAGCTGCCGTTTGCCTGGGCCCCATCGCTCACCCCCCCCCCCGGGGCACCAGGGCAGTTTGCAGCAAGTTCTGTCAAGAGCTTTAATTGCTGCTGGCTTCTCCCCCGACCAAGCAACCCACCCCCCCATCCTGAGCCCTCCGGCTGCCCACTGCGGAGCCTGGCAGGGCCGCGCCGTGTTTCGCCCGATGCCAAGGCTGGGGTCATTTTCTGTTGCTCGTTGTAAGCTAACCTCTAAAGTATCTCTTTATACAGAATACTTACAGATTCTAATATATATTTGTATTTCAGTTTGTTACAGTATTTTTATACGTTCAGGGCAAGCCTAGGCCGGCTCGGTGGCCGCTGCGGCACCGCCGCCGAAGGCCCCGGCTCTGGTTGCCTGTTTGTTTTTCACGCGTCGAGCTGCGGGGTTGAGCCGGGCCAGGGAGGCGCCCTGCGTGGCCGTGTCTAGCAGAGGCCGTATTGTTTTAGAAGCTGTGTGATCTTGTCGCTTTGTCTTCCATGTGAACATGACATTTATTCCTTCCGCGATGCCGGCTGGTCTCATCTTTCCTGCTAGCAGCCCCGGGCCGGTCCCCTGTCCCAGGACGCCCGCCAGCGCCATGGAAGGGGCGTGCCCTGGCCCAGTTTAGGCACCCTTGGAGCTGGGATCCCCACCCAGGACCCGTCCCGCTGCAGCCCGCAGCTCCATGTGGAACACTGCCCGGTCCCCAGCGCTCTCCACGGGCCGCGTCCTCGGCACATGGCCCCGGCGGTGCGCAGCCTGTGGGCAGCCCAGACACGCTGGCCGGGATGCGGGTCCCACTCAAGCACGGGGCTGGGGTGAGAGGACTAGGGACATCCAGAGCCGCAGAAGGCTCCAGGGACACACGTCACAAAACAGCCCCTACCCCCAGGGGCACGGGGCCGAGGGGTGGTGCTGGGAGCAGAAACCAAGAGCAGCAGCATGAGACAGGAGTAGCTGGGGTGAGCCAGGTGCAGCAACCCCTCACACCTGCCCCTGCTGGCGTAGGGGCCGGGGGCCCAAGGCTCGGGAGTCAGAGCCTGATGACGTGCTGCAAGAGGGGGCCATGGGAAGATGACTCACGGGAGGACCATGCAGGCTCCCAGCAGGACAGCCCAGTCACGGAGGGCGGGTGCTGGGGCCGGGCCCCACAGAGACTCCCTGGGTGCAGGGCCGAGCCGAGAGCGGGAGCCTGGGCCCTGAGACTCCCGCTGCCCCAGCCGTGAGCTGGGCAGGGCCTAATGCCAATGGCTGTGGGCCTGCAGCACCCACCCGCGCCGGGCCCTATTCCCCGTATAGCAACCCTTGGAATTAGTGAGTCCTCCAGGCAGGGCCGCGCGGCTTGCGGCGGGTTCACGGCTGCACCAATATCCTGCCCCTGGTCGGACACTCCCAGCTCCCACCCCGTGTCAGCGCAGGGCCACCAGCCATTTTGCCAGCACCGAAGGGTCAGGGTAGGGCTTGGCTGGGCCCAGGCTGGAGTGGGATCGGAGAGAGGCTCTGCTCGCTGACGGCAGCCCCTGGCTGTTCCCTCTTCATGTTCCACGCGGAGGGATCCTTTCGCTCACACGTGTTTAAAAACCCCAGGGCTCGCGCCCCATGTGCTCTATTGAGAAGCTGCTGGCAGGGGCCTGGCACGTCCTTGGGAAGGCGGCCCCGCTCACACGGGGGTTACACTGGACTTTGCTGGTGATTCAGGGATTGCCTGCCATTGCTGTGGTCGTGGCTGGGCCCCAGGCACGTCCCGTGCCATTCGCCCCATGGAACCAGCACCACGCCCAGCTTCCCCGGCCTGGGCGAGGGGGGGACGCATGGCTGAGGGGGTAGCACCAGCAGAAAGGCAGGAGAGCTCGGGTGATTTTTTTCTGCAGCTGCTAGGAGTCAGGAACTTGAAGAGACTTGACACCCACCAGACCCATCCACTCACCCCCCAGTTACCACACCAAGCAGGCTTCGATATCAAAGGGAAGTTTAATAAGCTGCAATAAAATAAGGACCTTTAGAAAGCTCGTTGGGTCGTTATCAACAATGTCTAAGGAATAAAAGAAAACAAGGTGGTGGGAATCCTGAAGGAGTTTAACCAGTAACAAGAACACAACTTCTCCCAGAGTCGAACAGGAAATAAAACACAGGAACACAGAGTTCACAATGTCACTATTCAGAGACTTGAGACACAATTCAGATCACTCCAGTTCTTATAGCTCTATGTATTGTTTTAAAGCAACTCAATATAATTCTATTTTGTTATATACACTTTCCAAGGTTCTTCAGGTGAGGTATGTAAACATTAGCAAATGAAAACCTTGTTCAACACTTCCGACCCGCAATTCACAGCAGACATTTCATTTTCTCCAGTCATGCTGAAGTATTTCCTAATACCCAGAACAGAACGGAAATGCAGATCCAAGCCAGATCCTCAAACCTAGACAGTCACCAGCCTGCAGTTCTCATAGCTCTTTTCTAAAGTTCACATTGGTTAGGCTCATACATACAGTACCAGACAGGGAGTGGCAGGGGACTTGTATGGTCCTGGGCTTCTCATATCAGTGTCATGGGGAAACTACAAAGTTCTACAAGGGTAGCAGATGTAGATGCAGAAAAACATTTTTGTTATTAAAAAGGAACTACCATTTCAAAGTTGACAAACACTTTAAAAGGGAAAATTACTGGTTTCTACAATGTCCCGAAGGAGGAAGTTTGAGGGGCGCGGGGGAGAGTCCTATGTGACCAAGAAAACCAATCTCAGGAAACAAAAGTTTGGGAGCTTTCATAAGATTCCACTGTCTAAAAGATCAGAAGAAGTTAAATGAATAGAAGCACGAGACGATCCAACCTAACTCCTATGCGCCACTGCAGACAGCTTGGGGGCTAGGTTTGCTCTGCCTGGGGGCTAGAACCAAGACGTACATCAAGGACAAAAAGTGAAAAAAATTCTAAACACATTTATAAATACAAAACCCTAGAACAAAAGCTACTAGCAAAGAGCCAGGGGACATTTGGGAGCCATCCTGGGCAGGTCAAGAGGAAGTCTGGCTAAATGCCTTAAGAACATCAGCACAACACAAGAACCCGGTGGGCAGGTCACCTCCTCTGTGCCTGTGGAATTACGTTCTCCACAATCAGAAGAGCAGACACAAGATGGGGACGTTAGTTAAGAGGTCCTAAATTGCAACAGGCTAATAAGTAGCTTGGTCTGTCCTGGCCATTTTAGGGGATTCCTAAAATAATCAGGGGCTTTTCTGCAGTCAGATGCCCACTGGAAAACAAGCCCATTGCTAGCTTTCCTCCCCAGACTCCCCCAGCCTGTGTCGGGTCCAGCCCCGCCATCAGGTTCGTGATTCCCTCTCATAAGGAGACAGTGCACACAGAACCATAAATGATGATTCTAAGCTATGAGGTCCCCATGCAAAGGCAAGCCAATCTGCAGCAAGATTCCCCACCCCCTCCACGGCCCCTGGAGACTCAGTTTTACTGACTTGAACTTATTACTAAGAATCTTATTGCTTATGGTGCCAAGGCCTACTGAGCCCAGAGCCCAGCCGGCCAGGTCCTGCCGACTAGCTACGACCAGCTTTAAAAGACGAGATGAAGAAAAATATTTAATGCTTTGACTTTTTAATGTTGCATCATTAAAAAAAAATCATCCCACTCCAGCACAGGTCACTGGCCTGGTGCTTGCCTTGAGCTGAGTCCAATGCGAGGCAATGGCCCTCTGCGGCCACGCACCGGCACTCGGAACACTGAGCTGCAGAAAGAACACAAAATAAATATAAAAACTATTTACAAGCCTAGTTTTTGTGAACTCCAAGTGGGAGGAAATGCCTCAGCCTGCCCCAAAAGCTTATCAAGGAGCTCCACATTTCAATGGCTAGCTCCTGGCTACTTTACCCAGCACCGGTCATTCATATAGAGAGAGGTACTCTTACACACAGACGCTTAGAAACCAACCACAACTGGAGGGACCATGTGCTGAAAGGGTCAACAGAGGCCATCAAAACCTTGCAACTCAAGTTCTCAGACTGCCAGGACCTGGAAACTGCCAACGTGCCCAGAGACACACCCAACACCCTGGCCCCCGGCCTAAAGGGAAGGTGACGGACGTGCTCTTGAATAAGGGGAAGTCCAATACGGTGAGGCGGGGGAGACCGTAACGTCTTCCAACCCTGGGGATGATCACAATGCAGACTATGGCTCCTGAGAACATCTTAGCCCAGATGACTCATATCACAACCCCAAGCTAAAGTCTCAGCAAAGGGAAGCGGACGAGCAGCACAGGGACATCATGCTGAGCAAAGGGCTGGGCCCGACTAAGCGCCCCTGGTTTGCAGAGCTCCGAGCGGCACAAAGCCAGGACTTTCTATGGTCAGCCTCCAGGAGGCCCTTCCTGCGTTGGGGTGTGCTGCGTGCGGACGCCTGCGTTCGGGTGTGCGGATGAGCTGGCATCAAAGGCAGCTGGGTCCAGCCCGTTTTGGACATACTGCACAATCAGTAAATCGGGCTGGGACGTTCAGACTGGGAGGAGCCAATGACGAGGAGAATGTAACTCAGTGGGGCAGTGACCCATTCTCTGCCTTGGTTTTCATGGCCTGGCCCCATGTGTGACTGGCTCCTTTAGGTGAGCGTGCGATGCGTCACTGGGGACAGGAAACGGACCTTCCACTACCAGCGATAAAAACAGCTCAGCACAAATGAGGTCCCGTCCTTTTCCGATTGTTTTAATTCCTCACAGCTGCACCCAGGGGTGGCGACAGAGCTCTCAAAACTGACAGTAATTCCAATCGTTCAATCTACCGGGACAAAGAGCTGAAATTTGGGCAGGTCCTGGGCCTTGTTCACCTGCCAAAGGTGCAAAGATACTTGGGGCCGAAGACAATTTCCAACCCATCAAACATGGGACAGCCAGGGAACAGCAGGAAAAGATTTTGCCTCAGGGGGTTTCCAGGACAAAACACGACAGTTGGGAAAGTTTGGTCCTACCTGTTACCACATGACTGGCAGATCTTTCCAAAAATTCCTGGTGAATCGGTGCTACCGAAGTGGCTTGGGGGGAGGTGTCTGAACAGAGCAATACCATTCTTTACACAGTAAACCTTAGAGTGGTGGGTACAAGTGTGTGGGGGGGAGAGGTGTACACACAGATACCCCACCCCTGCCGGGAGAGACGCTCCCTACCAGGGACCATCTCCCAGCTAGGAGCAGCTGTTGGAAGCCGTTCAGAGCCCTAGCGGTGCTTTGGGGTCTGATGTAAACATACAGGACAAATCTCACTTGAATTCAGCAAAGTGCATGTCACCCCCACTGCAAACCAAGCCGTTCCCTGTAAAATGCTACATTACAGATGCAGTGGGGCTGAAGACACTGCATGGTGAATAAATTGAACCCAGTTGGAAAGGGAGAACAATAGGAGGGCTAGCCAGAGACGATGTATTTAAAGAGGAGATGTGACCAAAACTGGCCAGTTGATGTGGTGGAAATGTCCCGGGAGGCTGTTCCAGATGGATGGGGTTGCAGAGAAGTATTGAGTTCATCTGAAGGGAGTTGGAAAGCGAGGGAGGCCAGTGCTAGACTAACAGGAAAGGTCCAGGAGAAGGTCTGGGGCCAGCCGAAGAGGGTGTTTTTTAGTGAACCCCAGGATGGTGATTTTGTGATGGATCCCAACCTGAGGAGAGTCAGGGTGGTGTTTGAAGATCGGGGTGATGTGTCCTTGTGGCAGCTGCAGCTTTCTGCAGAGGCCAGACGGTGGGTTTGGGGAAGATGGACGAGCAGGCCGTTAAGATGAGGAGTCCCAAGGCTGGAGAGCCGAGAGTGGCCTTACTGCAGATGGGAGAGGAGAGCGCAGAGTCGCAGGCCAGGCCAGGCCAGGCCAGGCATGGAATGAAGGCAGTAAAACACACGGCTTATCATCATCCATTAACCAACATCGGCTCCAGCCTCCTCGTGTCTTCACTCTGGGAATGCTGCAGGAATTTGGAGCCGGTGGCTGCAGAAAGCTCACTGCCAGCCCACCCACGTGCACCGTCAGGCTGCGCAGAGTAGATAGGAGGAGCACGTGCACCTAATTAACAGCAGGCAGACAGGTTCTGTACAGTATCATCTGGGTGCATGTCCGATCTCCAGCCCACAACAGTACATTACAGGCCTGCGCCGAGGGGAGATGAGGAACAGTGTGATGCAAAGATGGCCGGGGGGAAAAAGAGGCTAACACCTGAGGCCTGGCTGCCCACACAGCTCTGCCCCACAGGAAAAAACAGACCCTGTGGTTTCTAATTCGTCCCTGCCCCAGAATTGCCAAAGAAAGCCAGAGCCCAGTGCCCGCCGGACGACGAGCTCGACTCTGCACTCTGGAAGCTGTGGTGACTCCCGGTGTACACGTCAGCTTGCGCCCAGCGACCCAGGGGAGGCGGACAGGGGAGCGTGCACGTTTGTGTGTCTCCCCCCGAGCACTGAGCCGTAGCAGGAGTCCATGGCAATGGGGACTGAGAACGCCCTGTGGGATTTCCATGCCCTAAAAGCCCACACAGCCCATGTGGACAGCGACTGTGCCGGTTAAGAGGACTGTCTGCAGCTCAGGGACCAGCAAGGGGATGCTGCTGTCTCCGCCCAAAGGCTAACTGTTTGGCTATGACTGAAGGGTCCACAGCGTTGGGTGGCCTGTAGTCCTGTCATGGCCACTTCCTCACAGGCCAGGTCCCCCCGTAACCCCTCCCTACCATCAGCCCCAGGGTGTGCTCGCAGAGAACGCCCAGGGTTTCGCTGGCCTTCCCCTCCACAAGAACGTGCATGCGGGAGGCTGGGGCTGCTCCAGGCCCCGCTCCACACACATCTACGAGTTTCAATGCCCGGCTCAGTCCGTGGGGCTAGCCCCTACAGCGTCTCCGGCCAGGGCCGAGAGGGACAGCTTAGGTGGTGCGCTGAGTCAGCACAACTGCTCCATCGGCGAGCTGCTGAAGTCCAACTCCGGACCTTTGAGCTGGGTGAGAGAGGAGAGGGCGAAGGGGCCTCCTGGCTGGACCAGGGTTCCCAGGCCTGCAGCCAGCCAGGCTGCCTGGGCCCTGAGGAAGAGCTGAGGCCTAGTCGCTCTGCGGACAGGCTGCTCCAGGCACGCAGGCCCACATGGCCAGGCTGCAGAGCCAGAGCGGGAGCTGTGTCTGGGAATGGTAGCGGAGACCTCTGGCTGCGTTCATGTCGGGGCTGCTTGCTTGTGATGCGGATGTGCTGGGAGTGAGCGTGAGGTTCAGAGGAGAGCGAGCAGGCGCTGGGGGCGAACGCTTGCTGGTAAATAGCTGCGAGCTGTTGTGGGGGGGACAGCAGCTCGCTCTGAGCCGGAGGGTTTACATTCTCAGACTCACACAGTTAGCACTGAGGGTACCCAAACAACTGAAAGCTTCCAAATGAACCAGCGTGGGGCGGCTGCGGCAAACGGTAACGTCTGCCCCACGCCCCTCCAATGAGGGCAGCATCTGTCGGGTTAACGCAGCGAGAAAGCCAGCTGCGGGCCCTGACTGGCATGGGGACGGGAGCTGCCATAGGAGAGGCCCCAGGAAGGTTACATCAATGCTGGAACGGTGCAGCCTGGCCCTTCCGAAGGCGTGGAACAGTCCTGGGCCCCGCCAGCCGCTCAGGGCAACCTTCGAGGCACAGCAGCCTGCCTGGCTCCGTGTTTCACCGACTATACGCAGGGCTTTGACCCACCGCGTCCCAGTCTCACTCTCAAATAAATAAATAAATAAATAGGGTTTGCTTTGCAGCTGAAAGACCTGAAATTCCTTTTGCCCCCTCTCTCCTGATTTCTACAGACACAAACGTGCGTACACACCCACCCACCCACCCACAGTCCACTAGCCCTCCCCTCCCTTCCCCTACACTGTCCCTACAGGCTGGAGCTAGACGCTCCCGCATTAAACACAACATGTACGACTCCCGATTAACACACGGCCGATAATCCAGCTCCCATCAAATGCAAAGGGCGTCTTTCCACTGCCTTCTCTGGGCGTTGGATCGGACCCCTGCTTTGAGCACTTCATATCTGCTGAGGGACACCAACATTTCCCGTAACACCTTCGGACACAGGCTCTAGGTCTAGGAGCTGCTTGGACCCATGTGACAAACACCCGTACTCTAGCCTGTGCTGAGCTGTGTGTATCTGACCCCTCTGCCCGGGGCAGCAACGTGCCCCGCCCGGTGAGGCACGGCTCAGCAGTGCTGCCTTCAGCTGCCCCCGCGGTGTTTCCACTGCTGAGCCCTGGGTACCCCGGCAGGGCTTCGTGCTCCGAGTTCTGGGCTGCCTTCTTTTAAACCTCTCAGCACTGAACACACACACGAACACACACACACACACGAGAAGGGGAGGTGCAAGGACACAGGCAGGGGCCTGCAGGGGAGACAGGAAGATTTTCTTTTCTTTATGTAGCCGCCTGGGACGAGAGTCTCCCCTGTTTCCAGTGACTGTGTCCTAGCTGGACACCACTGGCAGGTGGGCATGGCTGCCCCATTCGCAGGACGGGCACACTGGCCAGTCTCTCACCCCAGTCAGACTCTAATCCAGATATGCCACGAGTAATGTAGCCAGGCCCCTGGGCAACGTCAAGCAGTGCCCTCAAGAGTCTGCTGGGCAAATGCTTCCTTCTCCCATAGAAAGGGACAGGAGGCCAAAGGCAGGGCAGACAGCGAGCCGACCTGAACCAGTGACAAGCTACCGCAGGAACCGCCAGGCCTAGAACCATGCCCTCGAGCCCGCCCATCACGGCCACGGTGCACGCACGTGTAGCTAGCCTTGGAGACCTAACAGGCGAGCTGCAGCACTCCAAGGCCCAGAAGCGCTATTTCAGCTCACTCTTGTTCTCCTATTTCTGTCACTCCCCAGCCTGAAGCTGGACATTAAACGAGCCTACGGTTCCTGCCGGGTTGTGACGGCTACACGTGACTAGCAGAAAGCTCTGAAATTCGAACCCCACGGAACCTACCAACTTTTCTTTACACTCTGGCATTCATGAGAAAAATGATAGGGAGGGTAAAGGGTTTATTGGCATGAAGTTGGATAGCACACAGACAACAGAGGTCCTTGCACATGGGCGTGTGCACACGCACACACACATGTGCACACATGCACACGCACACACACGCACACACAGTGTTTCTTTATGAAAGCAGTCCAGACTACAGAAAACAAGAAGATTCTAGATCAGAATAAAAAAAAAAAAAAAGAGAGAGAGAGCCAGCGTTCCCCTGTAACAGCTGAGGACCAATCCTTCACCGGCAGGCACAGTCCCCCTCTCCTTAAATGCCTTTAGATCTGTTCTGTTGCAATGCCTGACATATTTAATATGCACAGTAAAATTAAAGTAATCGATAACTTCATATTAACCTGTACAGGGCTGGCAGCCACAAAATAACTGTCCAGCATTTACTTTATTCAGCATGATTTAAAAAATAACAGCTCCTTAAAGGTCAGTGATTTCCAAGCCCACCTGACCCTGGGCTGTGGCTGCAGCACCCCTGGTGCGGGTGCCCGCCCGTCTCAGCACACGGCACTCTCCAGAGCATGGGGAGCGAACTACTGCACTGGAAAAAGATGCTGTGGAGTCCCCAGCTTAGTTTCATCCCCTGTGCTAAATGGATCCAGCAAGAGATTAAAGACAATTAATTATCCACTTTCTGCCTCCAGTAATGAGCTTTGGTATCTGAGGTTCAACGCTAACCGTGAAAATCAATTCCTCCGCAACGCGGCCGGCTGCACACCCCAAAAGGCATGCTTTTCTCCGCAGGCAGTAAACCTCTCTGAGGGGAGGGCCTAGTGTAACAAAGATATGCACGTGTATTCAGATCTTGCTAGGACAATGGCGGCTGGAAGCTATTCTCCAAAGGTCAGGAGATTTCAGAGCCTTCACAATCAGATTTCAGGTGTTGAACCTAGTGAATGGAAGGAAGTTTGCTTAGAAACTTGTGCAAACAGCCCTTCTTTTGTACGGGCTTGAAGTGGAGCTTTTGAAATAAAATGGCTGGCCTTGAGCTTTTAAACTTAGGCACTGAGTGGGAGCTGACGCCATCATCTTACAGCTGCTTACACAAGGGGGGGGGGGGGGAATTTTCAATATAAAACTCCCCACCCTCACCCCAATTAGCTCCACCGCCAATGTGTGCTGTGGGAATATGATTATTTGCATTTCTAATAGGTTTTACTGTGTATCAGCTGTTACTCTTAGTGTTTCTCCACTGGAAACTATTGCTTGACCTTTAAGCAGTGCATGGTTTGTGTTGATTCGACCCTCAAGGATATGTTTGCAAGCCAGAGCAAGGCGGGGTGTACACACTGCCCGGGCTGTTCTGACAGTGAGGAGAACTATCCGATCCTAGACTCTACAGCACACCACAACACTGGCAGGAACCAAAACAGCTTCACTTTATTTTAAAATGAGATTGAAGTTAATAAAAAAAAAGAATCGGATACTTTAAATCTCAGCATTATTCAAAGACAACATTAAAATTTTTTTCCTTAAAATACAGGTGTTCTGTGGGAGTGGGGGAGACAATGTGGGGAGGCTAAAGATTTCCCTTTCACACAGACTGACTAAATAACGAGTGGAAATCTGCCCTGGCTTTTCACAGGAAGGAAAATACCCGATTATGAGTGAAAAGCTACTGTCAGAGAAAGTAGAAATCCACATGGAGAGGTGCTATGAAACAAAATGCTGATCGGAGAGGGTGTTTTGCCCAACAGTCAGATACAGTGGGACTGATTCATCCCTGATGTACTGGAGATCCCCAAGGATGAGTTCAGCCCGCTGTGCCTGCAAACAGCGGGAGATGCTACAGAGCTCGCGCCAATATTCCAAGCAGTAACCCCTTTGCCACATCGGTTTTGATCAGACCACACTACCTCAAGGCTTAAGAAGCAGCAGAGTAGAAATAGCTGTCTAACCCTAAAGACCATAAATTATACACAAGTGGCCAACAATTCATATCTTGAAATAGTTACCAACTGTCTAGCCCACCACCTGCTGCTAAGAACGAAGTAATGACCAATTACCCCTTCCCTCTCTGGCTAGAAGAAAAATGCTTTTGGTTTTGCTTCCAATGTCACTCACAAACAAACAGTCAGGATGTTTAATGCAAAGGGAAGGGTTTGTGTGCACGCCCCTCAAAAGGCTGCTGAAAGCTACTTTATGTGCATGAAGGTGGTTTCCTTTCTGCTACAGTACAAGTGCTTGTGCATCAAGTATAAAATGCAAGCCTTCAAATCACACAGACTAGCTTTTTTATTTATTTGTTTAAAAATGATAAATAAGGCACTGTACTTTTAACTAAAACTGCCTGGTTCCAAGCTTAAAACCCAAGGAACATTCGAATTGCAGGAACTTCCCTCCTCAACAGTGGAGACAGACAGCTCTCCTCTCTGTCTGAGACACACCTTCTGACGCCTAAAATCACGGGTGTAATCCTTTAGCTGTGGATTTTTAAAGGCTTGCTACAGCTTATAAAAGCAGCTTTAGTTAATGCATGATCAAGGGTTACTACTGTACAACAGGTTTACATGGCTGCCATTCTCTTGGTTATTCTGCATCCAGTCGTGTTCGCTTGCTGTGTGCACAGTCAACTTTTGCCCTTAACTTTCTCTTGCCCTGGGACGTGCTGCTCTCTTGAATTTTCTTCATAGACCTTGTCAGAGTTTTCCCACCGCTGGGCTTCTGATCGGCTGCTTTCTGTGCCCTGGTAGAGGGCTCCCCCCTCGGTTTCAGCTTTGCAGATTTTGTGAGCCCTTCCTGGCTGGGCGGGGCTGCAGCTCTTTTGACGGGGTTCTCTTTGACTTTCGGGATGGGGAGCCTGCCTTTGCCAAGCTGCCTTTTTGGGACTCTCTTCTCTTTCGAAGATACCTTTTTCTCGAGCTTATTGCTTCTTTCCATGGCAGCCTGCTTTCTGATAGCAGGAGCTTTCGGGGGAACCTCGGAATGTTTTACTTTGCTGCCCTTTGTGGCTGGAAGGCGGTCTTTACTGGAGGGGCGAGACAGCTCTGGTACAGTGCTCTTCTCCCGCAGCGTTCTCTTCTTTCTGCCTGGCTGAGGGTCAGCTTTGGGCAAGGAGTCCTCCTGGGACCTGCTTTTCCCTTTTCTTCCCTTCACTGCTGCTTCCGCTCGCATGGACTTAGCAGGAAACACATCTGCTTTGACTTGCAAGGCCAGCTTTGGAGACATCAGTGGGTTGATGCAGACACTCTTCCGGCTTTGCTTACTTTCCACTGAAGGATGATCAGCTGCACTGTCTCCCTTTCTCTCATTCTTTGCCAGGCGGTGCTGGGCTCGCAGTTTGCCCCTCAGATTGGAGTATTTCCGCAGGATCCTAGTGCTGGCCTGCGTTGGCAGACTTGGAGGGGGCTGCATGTTTCTGTCTTCACCAGCTTCTTCTGAGCTAGCCTCACAAGCAGGCATCTGGTTGGGACTGGCAGCTTCCCCGGGCTCCGTACTGTCAGCGTTCTCCCGAAGCCTGGCCCATAACTTTTGATTCTTCAAGTTATTTTTAGCGGGGGTAGTTGCAGCAAATTTCTTGAGGTGTTTTTTTAAGCGTTCAGCTTGCAGCGAGCTGGGATACAGGCTGGAAGAGCAATACTTCTGCAGGGGGATCTTGATGGGGGGAACGTCTCCTGGGAGACGGGTATTGAGTTTCTTCACAATGACTAGTGACCTGGTTTCAGTTGTCTCCAAGAACCACCGGCAAATGTTGGACAACTTGAAGGCTTTCATAAACAGCATCTGGACAGGGGAAAGCTTTTGAACTTCAAGAGCCGCTCTACATTTCCGGGTTCTTTTCTTGCTTTTCCAAATCTCTTTCAGCTTGTCAGCTTTGTTCTTTGCTTTGGGGGCTGGCTGTGCTTCTTTTTCCAGCTGAATCCATCCTTTCTGAACTTTCACATACTGGGCATTAAAGTCAGCAATAAGTTCCTGATTCTCTTCCTCAGCACACCACTCCACAAACTTTGGTTTGTCCTCAGCCACTGTGTCCACCTCCTTCACACCTATGGGGTCTTTGTTCCCTGAACTGCGTTCTTCCTTCTGGTTTTGATTTGCTTGCAAAACTTCCATTCCTGGAATATTCTTTTTTGCAGTGTCCACAGGGGTAGGGGTGTGTCTCAAGTTGTAAACTGGGTGGGCCAACTTTTTATGCTTCCAAGTCTTTGATGGGATGTGTTTGCTTCCACTTTTACTGCTGGGACCTGTAGGCGAATCAGTCGGATCTTTATACTGTACCTTTCCAGCATCTACAGCATTGTCTGGGTTCTCCACATCACCTGGTTTCTCATCCGATTGCTCTCCATCCTGTACACCTGTTCCACTTTCCCTAGGAAGGAGAACACTTCTCTTATCAGAATTAGCCTCTACACAGATCTCAAGCATCTCCCCTGACTTACTATGGCTGGCGTTAGCAGGGGGGGCATCTTTCGATGACCCTTCTCTCTCTGCTGCACCATCTTTTGCCAACATGATTTTGTAAGTTTGCCTAGTAGTAATGCCATTTTCGTCTCCTCCCTGCTGCATGGGCTCTCTCTCCAGGACACTCCCAGTGCCTGGGCCCTGGATGTTCTTCAGCAGTGTTTTGTGGAAGCAATCCTTTGGGAAGCACACGGATGCTGCTCCATCAAGGTGCACCTCCCTCCTAAAACGCTTTGCACCGGGACTTTTAGAAAGCTTAATCTGAAGACAAGGAAGCTGCAGAGAGGTGGAAGAACCGGACTTTTCAGCTCTGCCTTCTGTGGGTGGCTGGAATTGCTGGCTGCGGAGACGCCGGTCTGATGCTACATGCACTCTCCTGCCTTTCTTTTGCTTCTTCTCTGGGTTTTCTTTGGACAAGACGGTCCCCTTGCCATCCGTTTCTGAAGTGTCAGGTCCTGGTGGCATTTCGCCATTGCCATTCTCTCTCTCACACAGCCTGCTGCTATCTGGCGCAGTCTCGCCTGCCAAGATTCCACTGAGCTCTGCAATAGTCGGCATGGTCTCCCCTGGCTCAGGTGGGCCTTCCTGCATCTCCCTGACGTCAGCTTCTGGGTCAGCAGGAATGCTTTTGGTCACATCAGCAGGCTGCAAGCTAGCAGGGGGGTCGGCCTCCAAACTAGCAGGGGGCTCGGCCTCCAAACTAGCAGGGGGCTCGGCCTCCAAACTAGCAGGGGGCTGCATGGGAGGATCCAGGTCCATGCTGGCAGGGGGCGTGGCAGGAAGCTCCAGGTCTGTACTAGTTGGGGGCTCTCCAGGAAGTGCCCCAGCCAGCTCCAGGTCTAGTCCAGCAGGAGGCTCAGGGTCCATGCTGGAAGGAGGCTCTGCATGGTGCACCAAGTCTGCACCGGTAGGAAGCACTAGGTCCACGGTGGTAGGAAGCTGCAAAGGAGGAGTGGGGTCCAGGCTGGCAGGAGGCGCCGGAATAGCTTGTATTTCTGAGCATGGAGAAGCTTCCTCCCTACTAGCAGCTTCTGGCGGAGAAAGAGATGTCAAATCTGCAGCCTCCCTGCTGCTGTCTTCTGTGGGCCCACAGCCCCCAGAGAGGTCAGCACCGCTGTTAGCTTGCTGGAGAACATTAGCCTCCACGTCTTCCAGCGGCTGGCACATCCTCTCCCCACTTCCTTCAGCAGCAGAGGGGCCGACGGCTAGAGCAGTGTCAGGGCAGGAGGGAGCAGACAGAACCAGCAGTGGCTGAGTGTAAGCAGCTTCTCTTGACTTCAGTGAGCCGCCCTCGCTGGGCTCCTTCTCTGCTCTCTCGTTAGCTTCTCTGCTGGGGGGAGCCCCTTTGGACAGGAGCTTGAGGGAAGCTCTTTTGTCAGCCTCTTGGGCTGCCTCCGAAGGCTCACCTCCAGAGAGCGCCGGGCTCTGCTTAGAGCTCACTAATGCTTCCGTCCTCAGGGCTGGACCATTTCCTCTCTCTTCCACTCGGGAGCTTCTCACCAGCGTGCGGACAGTTGGCAGCTCGCAGCACTCACCATTGAAATAATACCCGCGGGTGCTCTTCCGAGCTGTCCTCCGGGACGACACTGACCGCTGGCTCTCCAGGTGGCATTCAGTTATTGGCTGGCTGATATAGACAACGTCACATTGGTTGTCATAGTCATTTATTCTCAGTCCCGACGCCCTTTTGTTCTTCCGAGCTGTTTTGACGGACGAGGACCCTGTTTTAGCTCTTGAGCGCCCACTGGAGGCTTTGTGAATCACTGGCACTGGTGCAGGGGCCATCCACCCGTCTTTGGAACGCTCACATGGATTCTTCTCGCCAGGGTGTGTGTGGAAGCCCCCCTTAGTCTTTCCCAGGGTATGGAGATGGTTTTCTTGCTTTGGTCTTGCATCTTCTTCGTTTGTTTCTAAATCCTGGTGCAAAGATGCTTTGGAGCTGCACTGTAAAGCGTTCTCTTTGTCAGCTCTTCTAGGAGAGTTCACTGGAAACCCTGAATCCCAACCCTCTTCTGGTAAAGCTTTGAAAGAGTTCTTCTGAGATCCCAGGCAGCTCTCTGAGCTGTCCTCACTGCCGTTCACATGGGCCACTTTTACAGCAATGTAGCTGTCTGCTAAGCTCTTGCCTTGGATCTGGTCTTTGTCATCCTCACACTTTCTGACACCAGCCTCTTGCTCCTGTCCAGTGGTTTGTCCTTCCGGGCTCCTGGTGCCAGGGTGGAAGTGCAGTGAGGAAGAGTTCGAAGTGGTGAGGTATCCTTGGGTGGAACTATCCTTCGGACTAACAGAACTAGTTCTAGGTGCGGAGAGTTCAGAGAAGTCTCTTTTGAAAGCAGTACTGAAATTCTCCGTTCTGTCCATGGATTTCACCTCTGTGTGCTGCTCCAAGGGTTGCCCTGCGGCACGCAGAGGGCTATGAAGACCCACTGGGTCTCTGTCCGAGTCTGAGGAAGTAAGAGGCTTCAGTTCAGAACAGGGAGCAGACTTCTTCCAATTTTCAGTGCTTTGCTGGCTACAACCAGAGCTGCATGTAGCTGCATCCATGTTTTCGGATTCAGGTAACGGCCGGCCCTCGCAGTCTGGCTGTACTTCCGTGTATATGTCGTTTAGCACACGAATGAATTGCTTCTGGTGATGTGTACACAGTCGGACCATAAACTTTTCCAGGGGAGACTTCGGCTGATTGTTAGGGTCTATTGCTATTGTCTCCGCTGTATCCTCACTAGAGAGACAAAGAGAGAAACAGTCAGCAAAGCAGAGGACAGAGAATTCGTGTTGTAAAACCTACAGAAACCCTTCTCCTCCCCCTTAGCAGTATATCTTCTCACATGACAACAGGCCTTAGCGCCCTTGATACTTAGCCAGGGGTGCACATAAAGCAATCCACTCAGGAAGGCAAAGCTTTATCTGTTTGCCAGAGAAAGGGGCCTATCACTATATGTTTGGCAGCTCACTCTGACCACTCGTGGAGATTGACACTTATCCTCCATGCACATTCAGATCCAGACTTGCATTTCACTTTGGTCTGTCAGCTGGGACATCCCCCCCACCCCCACTCCCACAATTGGAAAGGGAAGATTTCAAATTGTGGCCATTCTGCAGGATGACGCCTGGACGAGGCCACGAACAAACCGACAAACACCAGCCTCCGAGACACCCTGCCCCACGGGCGAGTTCTCCACTGCAGCTCATTGCCATTGACAACCACCTTTGGTTTACTCCCATTGCATACACTTGCTGTGCCATTTACAGGGCTGCTGTCCAAGCCCAGCCCAAGAACCATGGACTTCTGGGGCCCTACGGCTGGATGATCATCGTCCTACACGCTCCTCTTGTCTCTAGCCCTCTCTAAGATGGGGGTGACCATACTTACCTGCTGCACAGAGGCAACTCGTTAGGATTAACCAGGGGTGAGGTTAAGGGCTCATTAATGTTTGTCCTAGTCTTTGACAGTGTAGTATGAAAGCCATGCTAGTTCCCAATTACAGCTCTTTGAATTTCCACCCATTCCTTCGAACGAGCCTGGTCTCCAGCACATCTCCGGGGTCAGATGCGAGGGGCAGTGGCCTATAGTTCCTTTGTTAACATCTTTCTCCCTTTTAAAAGCTAGAAGTAACAAGTCCCCCCCCAGCCTTCTGGTAGCCGGTCCGACACCAAGGACAGATGTGCCCATGTGCTAATGGAGGCATCACATCCTCTGCAATCCCTTTGCATTCGGGTATTAACTGTCTGGGCTGGATGACAGTTTGGTGGACGCAATCCAAGGGCTGGCTACAAACCTCTTAGCCCCTTTGGTCCTCCCTGCACTAATGCCCCTCTGACATCTCTGCACCTGCTCTCTGGACCCAGCGAGAACGTCCCTGGAACGCTTGCTCTCACATCCGCCCTGGGGGCCCCTGGCTCAGACCCCTCTCACACGCTGCAGAGCTAGTAGGTTCTGTGCTGTCTGCAGCCACCCCCGGCTCCCTTCTCCTGGGAGTGCGGGGAGCATGGAGGAGGATGCTGAGGCAGAGCGAGGGCAGGTGACTTATAGAAGGAAGCACAGCAGGTCTCGGCAGAGCTGGGAGGAGAACCAGGACTCATGGCTTCAACCACTAGACAGTGCTGCATGTATGTAGCTCCAGCTGTTCTCCAGCACTGAGATAGGTTACCCCTACGCTAACCTGAGCAAGGTCACTTCTACTGCTAGCTGCCCTGCCCCAGACTAAGCAGAGGGTTGACTATCGTTCCACGCACATGGCCCCCTGTATATACAGTTAGACCCTTTTGCTCCTTAGCCCACCATGTTTCAGTATCTCATTTTAGAACTCAGGATCATACCTAATGTGAGGAGCAGATTACCGCCCTCCCCCTGCCCGCTACTCAGGAGATCTTACACCATCCCCTGCAGCAGCTGTGCTGGCCACTGTCAGAGACATGACACTGGGCTAGAGGGACCTGGGGTCTGCTTCCATCTGCCTATGTTCCCGTACTCCCCCACCCCCTCCCGGGCGGGGTCCTCTCTGCAAGCTCTGGGAAGAGGGAACTGCTGGATTCCACTCAGCACACCTGCTGCGCCCTGGAGAATGCAGGTGCCTTTCCTGGGGAAGATCACACGGCTGTGCTCTTTTCACTCCCCTGAAGGCTCCTCACATGGCTCCAAGGCGGAGCTGAGCACCACAGTGTGTAATGGGTAACACCCCTGCGAAGCTATCCCTGTGTTACAGACAGGCTAAGTGACAGGCCCAGCTGGGGTCACACTGGGAGCCTCTGGCAGAGCCGGGAAGTGAATCAGGGCCACTGGTGCCAGGCTAGTCCCGGCCTCCCTCTATCAGCCCCTGCCTGTTTGGAGGGCAAGGTGTGTTGTTATCCTGGACTCCCCACATTTAACCCCCTTCCCTCCCCACGGTCCAAGCTACAACCAAACCACATAGGCCTGTGACATAACGCCTGGGTTAAACTGGCTGGATTAGTACTTGCATGGGAGACCTCTAAGGGAATGCTGAAGCGAGGCTGGTGACGGGAGGCAGTCACTACAGACTAACCATCCCTGCATGGTGCTCAGGGGCTCGACTGCCCGGGATTGTTAACAACCCATGGAAAATGGATGGCCAAGCCCTCCCAGCCTGGCCAAATCACTCCCCAAGTTCCACCAACAATTTCAATTGGATCCGGGCTCTTCGCTGCCTCCTGTGTGAAACAATCAGTGTGGCTGCCAGACCGTGGCTGGGTTTCAGATCAGAGAAGGCTGCATAAGTCAGTCCTGTAAAATGCACCACACAGTGCCATTAGATGGGGGCAGGGGCTGGTTTTGACTAGCCCTCCTAGGTTCCACGGTATTAAAAATAAATAAATAAATAAATAAATAAATAAAAATAATAATAATAATGCCATTAGCTTCTCTCTTCTTCCTCATTCCCTTTTCACGCTAAATAAATAGCTCTGGTCTTTTTAATCCTCTCTCTTTAAGAAACTCCCCCCCCACCATTCATTATTTTGTTACCGTTCCTAGCTCTTCTCTCTTTCTGCTGGATCCTGTTTTGGGCTGAGTGGTCACCACTCACTGCAGGATTCGAGGGAAGGGCAGAGAACAGTAATAATGGCTTCTCTGCAGAAAGTCCAGAGAAGAGCAACACAAATGATGGAAGGTCTAGAAAACAGGACCTATGAGGGAAGATGGAAAAAACTGGGTTTGTTTAGTCTGGAGAAGAGAAGACTGAGAGGGGACATGAGAACAGGTTTCAAGTACATAAAAGGCTGTTACAAGGAGAAGGGAGAAAAATTGTTCTCGTTAACCTCTGAGGACAGGACGAGAAGCAATGGGCTTAAATTGCAGCCAGGGCGGTTTAGGTTGGACATTAGGAAAAACTTCCTAACTGTCAGGGTGGTTAAGCCCTGGAATAAATTGCCCAGGGAGGTTGTGGAATCTCCCTCATTGGAGATTTTTTAAGAGCAGGTTGGACAAACACCTGTCAGGGATGGTCTAGATAATACTTAGTCCTGCCATGAGTACAGGGGACTGGACTAGACGACCTCTCAAAGTCCCTTCCAGACTTAGGATTCATACATGTTTCCCGTAATACATCCTAGAATTCTATTGCCGTTATTATATTTTCAATAATGCCCACAATGCACTTGGCCCCTTCTTGACATACATGAAGGCAATGCTCCTGAACCAGAGAGCTTACAGACAGACAAAGGGTAGGAGATGGGGAAAGAAGAGATCAAGCTAGTAACTGGACATGTTAGAAAATACAGTATGTTACTAACACAATGAGTGTCTGGTCTATGTGAGAGAGCTCTGGAGAGCACTCCCCAGTGAGTATCACACAGTTACTTGTGGGTTCCTAGTCCCTTTTCTACAGCTACTAAACACTGGGTTGGTGTCTTCAGTGATCTCTCCCCAGGGACCCTTAGGGTCTGATCCGAAACCCACTGGAGTCTGTGCAAACACTCCCAATGGACTGCAAGTGCTAGATTCAAAGCCCTTTTGCACTCCCACCCTCAAGATGTTATACTGAGGCCAATCAATGTGGAAGCAGCTCACACTACTCTTCCCAGAATGCATGACTCTGCACTGGTCTAGGCTGGATTTCATCTGCCATCATGTTTCCTAGTTATCTCACTTTGTTAGATCCTTCTGAAGCTCCTTGCTCTCCTCCCTAGTCTCAGCCACCCCACGGAATCATTTCATTTACAAGTTCAGCATCTTACAACCCACCCCTTAAGAACATAAGAACAGCCAGACTGGGCTAGGCCAATGGTTCATCTAGCCCAGGATCCTGTCTTCCAACAGTGGCCAGTGCCAGGTGCCCCACAGGGAATGAACAGAACAGGGAATCATCCAGTGACCCATCCCCTGTCACCCATTCCCAGCTTCTGGTAGTCAGAAGCTAGAGACACTCAGAGTATGGGGCTGCATCCCTGCTCACCCTGGCTAATAGCCATTGATGGACCTGTCCTCCAGGAACCGATCTGGTTCTTTTTTGAATCCACTTATGGTTTTGGCCTTCACAACATCCCCTGACAAACAGTTCCACAGGTTGGCTGAGCGCCGTGTGGAGAAGCACTTCCTTGTGTTTGTTTTAAACCTGCTGCCTGTTAATGTCATTGGGTGACCCCTGGTTCATGTGTTATGAGGAGGAGTAAATCACCCTTCCTTATCTACTCTCTCCACACCAGTCATGATTGTATAGACCTCTATCAAATCCCCCCTTAGTCGTCTCTTTGCCTAGCTGAACAGTCTTAGTCTTTTCAATATCTCCTCACCCCTTCTTCCAGCTCTTTAATATATTTCAAAGAACTGATCCCTGGGCACCCCAGGATTAACCACTGGCTACTTTTTACTTCCCACTTCTCAGCCAGCTTTGAATTCATAAGCAGCCTATCTCACACCCTGGTTACCAAGGGTCCTTACCAGGGTTTCGTGTAGGGCTTTAGCAAAGACTTTTGAAAGAATGACTACATGACACTTAGTAGGTCTCCTTCAGCCACCGCTTTAGCTCCTTCAGAAAACATCTAACAGGTTAGAGAGGCATCATTGCCCTTTACAAGTGCCAGAGGTATCATTTTACTACACGCAGTTTTACTCTCCTTTATCATTCTGCCTTCAGTGACTGTCTGAAAGGGGTTTGCTGACCCTGCTGAGAGACAGATTCCTGGGATCAACGTTCTAAAAGGCGCAGGTACAACATTGGCCTCTCTCCAGGTCTCTGTATAGGAACTGGTTTCCCTGCATGTCAGAGCAAATCCCTTACGCAGGCTTGTCCCTCCCCCAGTCTGCAGAGTAACAATGGAGAAATCAAGCCTTAAACCCCAACTAGAGAGAGGAGAAGGTTGGTTTCAGCCTGACTGTTCAGAGAGAAGGGGCTCTGCAGTACCTACTCCAACTGAACGCTACTGCCATTTCACAAGGGAGAGGCGTGGGTTCTTTTACCTGTTTGAAAGCCCAGTTTCTGAGGATGGCAGCCATTTTCAAGCAGTTGGCCAGCAATCTGGCCTGAATTTATAGCACACTCAGGGGCGTGGCTACCGCCTAGCCCCACCTGTGTGACACACTCCTTTGCCTACTGTGGAATTAGCGAAGTATGCTCAAAAGAATGCTGGGATGATGGCGGATCAGGAAGTGGTTACAGTGGCAGAACAATGAACTTCTTCCTTGTTAGGATTGGTCGGGGGGGTTAAAACAATGGTGTTTGTGAAGGAAGACCCTAGGCAGGTACAGGATTTATTTGGATCTGCTTGGTATAAGGAAAAGCATGTTGTGGTCTGAAGTTTCTTGCCAGGGACGAGGTTATGAGTCCTCAACGGCCAAATCTGGGAGCCCTAATCCTGGGAAAGGAAAGGTGGTGATTCTCCCCCGCTTTACGGTAACCTGGACTTGTGCAGTGAGTGTGCAAGGCAGGGGGTGGCATTTTACATCCCCTTTGCACAGTGTGAATAACTCTCTGGGCTGTACGGTGGGGAAGCAGCAAGTCCACAGAGCCCACATTCTGCTTGCATCACTAAGACGGTACCAAGCTCCCATTCTTAACAGCTCACGGGGCATTTCTCTCTTCTTCTTTTGCATAGTTTATTTTATTCCTGGTGTGCAGGCTGGGGGCCTGATTCTGATCTCATTTACACCCCCATAACTCAGCTGGCACCGGTGGGGTTCACTCCTAGTTCCATTAACTTGAAGATTTACAAGGGAGGAAAAACTTTTGCATTTTGTAAAGGAAATAAATAAAGGGGGGTGGTTTATCATCAATAAACTGACAGCCCCCCTCCCAAGCCACCCAGGGCCATTCAGCTGTTTCGGGGCATCCTTTGTTCAGAACTCTCCAGTTCAACACTTTCAGTCCTGGGGATTCCCTTCAATATCTCATCTCCAGCTGACCCATCCCCTCTTCAGCTGGAAACAGTAGTTCTGCCTCTGACTGTGCCTCAGCTCCCTGGGCTGCAAAGGGTGAACTCGGGTAGAGATCTCTCCATTACCTGCAGCAACACTCTCCTCTTCCGCAGAGCAGATCTATCAGGATAACTCGGTCTTTTGGGTTCCCCTATAGTTTTCAGTGCTGAGTGTAGGGTTATAGGCGTTACGGTGCAGATGAGATGCAGGCTGCTACTTGCTTCCATTCTCGGGTCTACTGGGGACAGTGGCTCTCAGTAGTTTCCACATTACCTCGCTGCATTCCTCACTGATTTGTCTCTGTTTTGGCAGCACTGTGAACCATGGATGGTGCATGAAACAGACTGGGCATGTGACCCCCTCAGGATAAATGGTGTTTGGGGGGCTCTTTAAGGCACCCAGAGTCCTTTAGGCAGGTTATGTAGATTACTGCACAGAAATCATTCACCTGCTTCGTGTATGAAAAAGAAGGTGGATGGATGACTTGCTTACAGTGTACAGGTTTTAGAGTAACAGCCGTGTTAGTCTGTATTCGCAAAAAGAAAAGGAGGACTTGTGGCACCTTAGA
This sequence comes from Chelonia mydas, assembly GCF_015237465.2. Taxonomy (NCBI): domain Eukaryota; kingdom Metazoa; phylum Chordata; order Testudines; family Cheloniidae; genus Chelonia; species Chelonia mydas. The sequence goes on along the minus strand of NC_057853.1, from coordinate 121,951,039 downwards.
GACTAACCAATTTATTTATGCTCAAATAAATTGGTTAGTCTCTAAGGTGCCACAAGTACTCCTTTTCTTTTTACAGTGTATAAATACCTTCCTGGGGGTATTAGAGGGCTCTTTCATCTAGCAGAGAAAGGCAGAACAAGAGGCAGGGGCTGGAAGCTGAAGCCAGGAACAATTAAGAATCCAGCACACATTTTTAACAGTGGAATGAACTCCCGAGGGAAGTGGCAGAGTCTCCACCTCTTGGTGGCTTCAGACCCAGACTGATGACTCTCTGGAAGACATGCATTAGCCAAACAAGTTAATGAGCTTAACACATGGGTAACGAGGTGGATTATAATGGCCTGTGTTACACAGGAGGTCAGATTAGATGATCTAATGGTCCCTGCTGGCCTTAACCTCTATGACCTTCTCTCCAGGATCTTTCCCCACTTGTCCTCTTTCCCTGGGGATGGAGCTCAGGGGTTTCCTACTTGGATGCACACAAAGAATGTATCACCCTTTCAGGGCGGTCTCTGGAGAAGCTACCGATAGCTCACGAAAGCTTATGCTCAAATAAATTAGCTAGTCTCTAAGGTGCCACGAGTCCTCCTGTTCTTTTTATGGCCAGGGAGAGTCCCTGCTAATGCAGTTCTGCTACCAGAGTACAGAGGGACTGAGTATCTGCTGGGAACACGGGAGCTTCATGTGGATCTGCGAGGATCATCCTGTCTGGGGACAGGCCCCAGCCAGCTGGTCAGGAACTCAACAAGGGGCTCTTCAGAGAGATTGACTCCGTGGGGGAAAGGGCTGCTCCAGCACTAAGATTACTAGTCTCACCCCAGGAAGTTACAGCAGTACCAGTGATTGCTGCCAGTCATTCCAGCTTTGAAGCCACTCACGCCGAGCTGTCACTAGACGTTTTCGTGACCCCTTCTTGCACACACTCCACTAGTTCACTGGTCTGCACCACCTCAATCCCTGCCTCGCTCTGCTGTCCCAGTCACAGTACGGCTCCGCGGCCACTGCTGCGTACACAATTTCACGTGTGCACTGGGCAGCCCTAGTAGATTCCCTGGCCTGACCCAGATGCTATCAGCACCTACTAGCTTTCCCTGGGACAGCCCCCTTCTTTTCAGTTTGTCACTGAGGGTGGCAGAGAAATCCAGGGGCAGTAGCTGTTAGCTGTACAAATGCAGCTGTTGCTATGCAACAGTCATGGTGTAGCAATTAATGCTCAGCAAAATGGGCTGTGCTCTGAAGCAATTTGCATAGCTGCATGCTGTAATCCATTTGTTTGCATTGAGCCTCCACTGTTCTGTAGAGTTCACAATCATTCCTTCCCCAGCTCTCACAAAATCCAGGGGCTCTTACACAGGGTGAGCAGACATAAATGATCTAGCCCATAAAAGGCACTTATTTATTTCTCAGTAATAACTAGGGACTGCCCGGGTACGGAGCACGGCAGCGGAGGGCAGGGAGGAAACAACTGATTATCCGCAGTGCGCTCTGTAGCTCTGAGAGGCTCTTCCTTTAACTCATTTTGCCCTTGCCATTACTGCTTATGGAGTCACCCTGCTCCTCCGGATTTGTACACAGGATGCACGTGGCTAGGGGCAGCCTCTTGCTGAAGGAGCCCAGGATCCTGTGTGTGTCTTCTGGGGACAGGGAGGAAGAGAAAGCGGGGAGGGGGGCAGTGAGAGGAGTGCGACTGTTTCACGCCAACCTACCTGGAACGCTGGTCTCCAAAAACCTGTCCATTGGCACCGCAATATTCCGATTTCCCACCCCACGAGTCTCTATTGAACGGGAAGCCTGGGTCTTTTTTTTTTTTTAAGCCCCGAGCATCAGTTGGCTAGATTATAAGTTTACAGGTATGTTTTGTACCTCAGAGGCACAAGAAGCAGCAGCAGAACAAAAGTTCAAGGCTAAGTGTTTCTGTTCCTTTCAGACCACTCTAAGCACCACGAGTATATAGTTCCTGAAAAGAAACAAAACATAGCTATAAACTTATAAAATCCAGCTGAGTATTTTACTGGGCAGACTTTCCCCCTCCCTCTGCTGCGATCATGCAGATGACTGTGATGGGCAGGAGTGCACAATGAACTACACCCTGCCAAAGCAGGGAGGGGAGCGCATCCAACCACTCAAACCAACGGGGCAACAGGAATCTGCTTAACACTGGAGCCCTGCTTTGTGTCTGAGTGGTGCAGGCAGGTTTGCCTTTAGAACACAATTAAAGGAACGGATGACATTGTTCAGGACTCACGAGTGCTACTATACCCGACCTGACTATTTCTACAGCAATGTATCAATCCAACACACAGTAGTGTACTTTAAAGGTATTTACAAGCATTGTCCTTGTAACCTGGGTGGAGATTCTGGTTGGGTCTACGTTTAAATGTTTTGCCTCCATAGCTACGGCAGTTAGGAGTGTGAAAAAACAAAACAAAAAACCCTGCTAACCAACAGAGCTATGCTGGCAAAAGCCCTAGTGTACATGCAGTTACCCCACCCAGAGAAGCCCTTTTGCCGGTATAGCTTATTTCATACGTTCTACCAACAAAAGAATTCTTTTGCACCCAGTAGCAGCTGCATCTCCACTAGGCGGGTTTTTTGCTATAGCTTTTCTAGTGTATACAAGGCCTCAGTAATTAAGTGTGTTTTGGATGAACCAGTTTAGTTGTAACACATTTCAGTGCTCAGCATATGCTTTGAACTTAACGCTTCCCAGTAGAAGAGCGGGGTAGTTTACAGCTCTGTTGGTGCTGAGGTGATTCAGTCTGACTGCAGAGGAAACAGATGAGCAGTGCAGACCGAGGAGAAAGTGAGAGAATGTTTTCTTAACTTAAATTGAAAGCTTAAGTGCTGCAGAGCACAAGCAAAATAGCTACAGAAAAAGACCACAGGCCCACTGAATTTTCAAGGCCCCTGGATTTCTGCTGCCCCTAGTGACGTGCTTTGGGGATTTATAAAGCGTGCGTTTAAACTAAAAGCAGAAAGAAAAAAAGTTGTAGGGATTTTTTGCAAACTGCACTGGCTCATCAATTTACTCAGGATGTACAATGAATCAACTGGCTCAGATAAACAGCAGGCACCCAACCCTGGGTCAGACTTTTAACCCTTCAGAGTATTCGTTTTGTAGTGGGATTACACATTTAAAGCAACCTTCTTCCCCACCTGTATCCAAACAAAGCCAGGAAAGGCCAATGTAGCTTTTACACAATTAAAACCAAACACAATCCATAATACGCTCTGTTTCTGCAGCGTTCCTGTCTCTGCTCCTTCCACCCCACTCCTGTACAGGGGTTTATCACCAGTTGTGACACATCTAACATTAGCCTCGCTGGGGCTAATTAAAAACCTTGCCATAGAGCCCGTGTGTTTAAAACCAGGGGAAATTTATCAAGCTGCAAACATTGCCCCACGTACTGACTTTCAAGGGCTTTTCAGAATTGTCCTGACTGATTTCTCTAATTACCAAGGACATTTGGGATTTTTCTTTTAAGGGGTGGAAAAAGAAATCAGCACGAGTGCTCCTGTGTGAGATGGTTCGAATAGCATCAGCGCTGAGCATGGCATTATGGAAGATGGTGGTACCTAGCTACTACAGTGAGGTGCATATTATAAAGCCAGAAGACAGCTGGCAAACCACATCTGCCGTGTAGAGCTCTTCAAAGGCTTCTCACAGCATTGCACATTTTTTAAATGTAAAAGCACCTGGACAGGACACTAGAGAAGGACAATGCAGGGAACAATCCCGTTGCTAAGCAGGAGGACGCACTGTCCAACTGAATGATTCCATGAGCATAGAAGAGGCAAGTGGCATCTAACTCTCCCCATAGGAGAGTAGTGTGTAGACAACTCTACTCCACATCTCCAAACACATCATTGCTGCTACCTGGTTTGGGCTCTGGTAAATCAGGAACTGAAGCACTAAGGCCCAGATCCTATAGTCAGATCTCTATGCCCAGACACTGAAGTTAGTAGGGGCTCAGTGGCAGGATGGGGACCTTATAGCTTGTGTTCATTAGGGATTTTTGCACCACTGTAGCTACCCCAGCATAAACCCTCACCGGAGATGCCCTGCGCTAGGGTCACACAGGGCTTACACCAGGGTACGCCTCACAGACGAGAGCCTCGCTTTATGCTGGTGCGTGTAAACATCTCCAGTGCAAACGACCCCAGAGCCATTCCTGAACCCAGCCCTGTAGCCCTAGCACTAAGCACTGCCACCATCCAACACAGGGAAACTTCAAGGGTTTCAGTCTCATAACTCTTGCAGAAACAGGCAAACATGAGGCAGGGTTTTTTGCTCTGAAGATGTAAAAGATCAGATGCAGCAATTAGCTATAGCACCTGAGACTGCAAAATATACAAGCAGCACAACTGCAATTATTCCGACGTCAGGAGGGAGATGCCGAATAAGATCGGAGAATAGTGGGAATCTTCGGCGTAATTAACTGACGTTTGGGAATGTGACCCCATTTCAGATAACAGGGAGTTTTAGATAACTGAGCTTTGGACAGACACGGCTGTACTGTAACAGAAACACTTCTGTAACCTCAACTTTAGCATTCTCTACCCACAAATGCTGAAATGTACTGCCTAAGGATATATTTTGAAATATGAATGACCAGTTTCAGAAATATGTCAGTATCTCCAGCCAACTGTTGTCCTTCAAGTGGCAATTGACTTTTTGCTGACACTCCATCAGAAGGACTGCTGCTTGGGAAGTAGGTTAAGACAAGGAAAATGCATTTCACCATTGGAATGCTTGGGGAATAAGACTAACTCAAAGTTGATGGCTAAAGTAAGTTCTATTTTAAATGTGGGTTAACTTAGCTGTTGTTCAACTGCTATTAAATGATACAGGTTAATTTTGCAGTAGTTAGACATCTGTTAAAACAAAAACATTGATAGGAAATCTTTGAATTTCTCATGCATTCCAATGAAGAGGAGCATTTCCTGTGTCCTAACATACCTCGTTGCCTATTAAGTTCAAGCTTCTTATCCTCACCTTCAAAGCTCTGCACATCTTCCTCCTACCTACATCTTTGTTCTCGTTTCTTATTACCCCCGATAGCTCTTCTTTAGCTTCCTAGCTCATCCTTACGTCTTACAGATTTTGCTTCCCTGTCCCTGAAGTTTCCTTCTCAGCTCACTGGCCCAAGAGTGCCTGCCCTCTCCAGCCATATCTCTGGACAAAATTCAATGCTAGCGCAAGGCTCACAAACCCCAATCCTTGTCCAGAACATGCCATCTCCCATCCCTCCAAGTAAGCACTTCAGCCCAAGTCTCCCAGGGTGTTTCAGTGTCCAGTTTTTGCCTGGGTAGACTGTAAGATACTTAAAGCCCGAACATGCTGTCATCATTTAAACAACTATTTTTCTTTGTGGTGGTTTATTATATTTAAAGCATGCAAACTCCACCCAGGACCTATGATGCTGACCAATATCATCTCATTGTTTTCTTGTGCTCCATGGCTAGGGCTCCTCGGTGCTATGGTAATACAAATAAATAAATAAATAGATTTTAGCGACTTACTGTTTGTAATTAGCTGTTGTGGTTAGAATATATTTTATATTTCTGTGCAGTTTTCATTTAAGCAAGAAAACGGTTCCGTTTAAAATTTACAAAAAAACCTGAGCCATAAAAAAATAAGTCAGAATTCATCCCCGCTAACTTGTACCCTGAGGGGAATCGAGCTCTCAGAGAAGTGAATGTAACCAGCCACTCCACACCCAAGGGTAAAGATGAACGAAGAAGCCAAAATAACACAAAGTCTGCATTTACTAGACACTTTTTCAGAGATTCTCTCACCAGGCAGTTCCTCTGGTGCTACCAACCAGGAGAACATCCCCCCCCTTCTCACTCTACACAAAGCCTACGACAGCCAGTTAGCACAGGCTGATCATCAAAGGCTCATGGATCTCTTCTGCCAAACACATTTGTAACTCCTTTTTGGGAATTACATATGTCTGAACCCTGAAGGCCCTGTCTCTGCTAGAGCAATTAGGACCCATATGTCCCTAACTGCCGACAGCATTGTGCCAGCTCTAGCCTTTACAGGACACCTGCATTTTTACTACTGTTGTCTAACTTCAGATCAGGTGAATCCAGAGTCTGACCATGTTTAGGAAACACTGCAAAGCCTTGCCCTTGCAAAAAACCCTGGAATCATTAGTGACTCTCAAATTCAAACACCCCTTTCATTCCCCAATTCCTACAACTCTCCTCCCTCTGCCTCCAGAAAAAGCTGAGTTTTGATGCTGTCGCTCAGAGTCAGAGCTGTCCCTGTGGGCTAGTCTACAGGCACCGTGACATCAATTTCTAACTGAAGTTGTGATTTTTAAGCAGATTATGTTAAACTGTTGTAAGAGGTTGCATGGACACGTTTGTTTGGATTAAACCAGGTGTGATACTATGCCCCATATTCTTCATAGATAGATTGTTATAATATGATTATAGCATAACTGTGATAGAATCATAGAATATCAGGGTTGGAAGGGACCTCAGGAGGTCATCTAGTCCACCCCTGAAATATATATATGATATATTTTGTGCAAGCTAATGCATGTGAGAGATCATTGGAAAGGTTATGATTTATTGAATAAGATTATCCCATTTATATCATTTTTGTATCTAAAGTTAGGAATATCGACTATACATCTGTACTACAAAAGTGTTTGCACCTGGGGAATGCCCACCAGACAGAATGCAATCAGTCTGGCGGTCTGGCAACAAGTCAACGAACCACTAGGGAGAACAATAGGTCATTGAAGATGCCAATCTCCCACCTTCCCGAGAAGCTTTCCTGAGATGCTACAAACAACCTCTGACTCATGGCTGCTTTGACACTGCAGGGTCATGTGATTAAGTCACCTGGTACTGGACTCCATGATAGAATACCAGTATTTTTCCACTGGGGGTGTGTATGTGTGTGTGTTCCACACTGAAAAACAAAGGATTCCCACTATATGTAAAACCTATTTAAAGCCGGGGAGGGACATAATCAGGGTTCTTCACTGAATCCCCGCCCAGAATGACTGTGGTGAACATCTAAGAAACAAAGACAAACAGGGGGAGAAGGACTGAGCCCAGGCTAGGAAGGTGTCTGGCCTGTGAAAGAAATACCTTGAATTTTAAGCTGCAAGTAAGAGCAGCTTGCCTTCAAGAACCTCTGCAATCTGCCTAAAACAACAGTTAGGGTGGGAAATTACTCCTTGTAACCAGTTTCTTTAGAATTAAGCTTAGTTTGCGTGTTTGTTTCATTTGCTAGGTAGTCTGCTTTGATCTGTTTGCTAACCCTTACAATCACTTAAAATCTACCTTTTGTAGTTAATAAACTTGTTTTTGTTTTCTCCAAAACCAGTTTGTGGAATTCATAACTAGGAGGGCAGAAAGCTGTGCATATCTTCCTCCACATTGAGGGAGGGAGCGAACCCCATGAGCTTACGCTATACAGTTCTCTGTGCAAGACAATACAATTCTAGGCTTACATCCCAGAGGGGGTGTGCAGTTGAGTGCTGGGCAATTCCTTAGCTGAAGCCTTCCCATGCAGTGCTGATTTCAGGGTCTGTGTCTTTCTGCAGTGGGCATGTCTCTACCTGTGTCTATGCTGGAGGAGGCTTGAGGCCTGGCTCAGCAGGACAGTGTAAGGGAGCCCAGGCTGGTGGAACAGGCCCGCTCAGTGGTACCCTGGTTCCAAGTGGCACCCCGGGGGGAACCCGTCACACCAGGCTTATTTCAGTTGGGCTCAAGTCAATTAGGAATCAAGTTTAAGATACAAGAAAATAAGCCACTCTTAAACCAAACTAAGAGTGTCCCCAGAGGCATGAGTACCAGTTTAATTAAAATGGTACAGTTCAACCAGGGAAGTTTGTATGTAGGTAAAGCTTATGTTTTGACTGCTTTTTAATCCTGTGTGCTCTGTAAAGCCGACACAGCTGCAGAAATGGAAGCTGGAGTCATAGAAATGTAGGGCTGGAAGGGACCTGGAGAGGCCATCTAGTCCAGACCCCTGCACTGAGGCAGAACCAAGTAAACCTAGAGCATCCCTGAGAGGTGTCTGTCCAACCTGGTCTTAGAAACCTCCAGTGATAGGGATTCCACAGCCTGCCTTGGAAGCCTGTTCCAGAGCTTAGCCACCCTTAGAGTTATAAAGTTTTTCCTAACATCTCCCCTAAATCTCCCTTGCTGCAGATTAAGGCCATTACTACTTGTCCTATTCTCCTCCTATCGGTGGACATGGAGAACTATTGACCACCGTCCTCTCTAGAACAGCCCTTAACTTATTTGAAGACTGTTAGCAGGTTCCCCTCAGACTTCTTGTCTCAAGACTAAACATGCCCAGTTTTTTAACCTTTCCTCATAGGTCAGGTTTTCTAAACCTTATATCATTTCTGTTGCTCTCCTCTGGATTCTCTCCAATCTGTCCACATCTTTCCTAAAGTCTGGTGCCCAGGACTGGACACAGAACTTCAGCAGAGGCCTCATAAGTGCCAAGTACAGTAGGACAATTACCTCCTGCATCTTACATACAACACTCCCCAGACGTGAAAAAGAGTTCAGTGTAAGCTTGAAAGCTTGTCTCTCTCAGCAACAGAAGCTGGTCCAATAAAAGATCTGATCTCACCCACCTTGAGTCTCCAATATGACACTCCTTTTAATACACCCCAGAATGATATAAACCTTTTTCACAGGCGCATCGCATTGTCGGCTCATATTCAATTGATGATCCGCTATCACCCTCCAGACCCTTAGCAGCAGCACTGTCGCCCAGCCAGTTATTCCTCATTTCATAATGCATCTGACCTTTTCTTCCTTAGTGTAGCACTTTTCACTCGTCTTTACTGAATTTCATCTTGCTGGTTTCAGACCAATTCTCCTATTTGCTGAGGGCCTTTTGATTTCTGACTCTGGTTTCCAAAGTGCCAGCAACCCCTCCCCGCTTGGTGTCAGATGGACATTTTATTAGCATGCTCATTGACTTGAAGGCCAGAAGGGACCATTGTGATCATCTAACCTGACCTGCTGCACATTGCAGGCCACAGAACCTCACCGAGCTGCTCCTGAGATAGACCCCTAACCTCTGGCTAAGCTACTGAAGTCCTCAAATCATTGTTTAAAGATTTCAAGTTACAGAGAATTCACCATTGACACTAACCAGCAAGTGACCCGTGCTCATGCTGAATAGGAAGGCGAAAACCCCCCAGCATCTCTGCCAATCTGATCTAGGGGGAAATTCCTTCCTGTCCCCAAATATGGCGATCAGTTAGACCCTGAGCATGTGGGCAAGACCCAGAAGCCAGACACCTGGGAAAGAATTCGCTGTAGTAACTCAGAGCCCTCCCCACCTAGTGACCCATCACTGGTCACTGGGGGATATTGACTACCAGCAGTCGCAGATCAGCTGCATGCCATTGTGGGCAGTCCCATCACACCACCCCCTCCAGACACTTACCAAGCAAGCTCAGTCTTAAAGCCACTTAGTTTTTTTGCCCCACACTGCTTCCCTTCAGAGGCTGTTCCAGAACGTCTCCCCTCGGGTGATTAGAAACCTTCATCTAATTTCAAACCTAAGCTTGTTGACGGCCAATTTATATACTCTACTCAAGTATCCAAGTCAGTACGGTTTGTCAACCAGTTGCTCAACCACCTTATAGTAACTTCATCTGGGATCAGCTGCTGTGCTTTATATATTTTTTCAAGAGCTACCACGTCCTTTTGCTATTTTTAATGTGATTGCCCGAGCTGAAGAAATGTTTTAGTGCCAATTCCTTGATCTGGGTAAAACTATCAGTAGCTTGAATGACAAGTCCCGTCACCTTCCATAAACCTGTTCAATAGTTTGCTTATGAGTAAGGCTGCGAGTTTGTCACGGATTCTGTGACTTTCCGTGACTTCTGCAGTGGCCAGTGAGCCTGGCTCAGGAGCAGCACAGGCAGCCCCTGCACCAGTCGCACCGGCCGCTGGTGGGGCAGTCTTAGGCCCCTACGCCCTCCCACCCCGCAGCAGAGTTTGGGTGTGGGAGGGGGCAGGGGGTTGGGGCACAGGAGGGGATGAGGCAGGCTCTGGGCAGCGCATACCTGGGGGGCTCCCTGGAAGCAGCGATATTCCCCTTGCTCAGCTGCTAAGCAGAGGCATGGCCAGGCAGCTCTGCGCGCTGCCTCCACCCAGAGTGCTGGCTTCGCAGCTCCCATTGGCTGGGAACGGCAGCCAATGGAAGCTGCGGGGGAGGTGCCTGCAGGCAGAGCTGCCTGGCCATGCCTCCACATAGCAGCTGAGCGAGGGGGATGTCGCTGCGTCCGGGGAGCCCCCAGGTATTGAAGTTAGGCTGACTAGTCTATAATTCCCTGGGTCCTCTTTGTTCTGCTTTTTAAAGATAGGCAGGACGGGTGAGGTTCCAGAGGACTGAAGAAGGGCAAACACAGAACCCGAGTTCTCAAAGACAATCACTAACAGTTCTGGTTGCTTCAGCTAGTTCCTTAAGTACCCTAGGGTGAATTTCACCACGCCCTGCCAACTAGCATACATGTAACTTATCTAAATATTCTGTAAACTGTTCTATTCCTTTTTGTGCATTAACAGAATTGTTTACTGAGTTACACCAATGCAAACCTACTGTCAGCAATGGGGTTACACCTGTCTATCCAAGAATCTAATTTGCCTTATGGAAACTTTATCACTGATGAATAAGGTTGAGATAGAAAAACCTAGTTTGATTTTCAAATCCCCAGCTGAGATTGAAGGGCTAGAAATCTAAAAAACAGAGTGCATTTGCTGTGGAAATTACTTACACAAAAACGGAATCCCCAATGCCATTTTACAAAGACAGTTTTCAAAGACATTTTAAAACACTGTCAATATCTCAAAAGTGGTTACACTCTTCAAAGATTTGGAAGTAATCACGCTCAGGTACCATGGTGATGGGTACAGTATAAAAAGCTGAACAGAACAAATGAGATATCCAACCACAACAGTGTACTACTGAAGTAGGAGGGGCAGAAACTCCCCTCTGAACTTGTCACATGGTTGTAGGAACTGGAAATGCCTTTCTGGTTTGTTTCAGAGTAGCAGCCGTGTTAGTCTGTATTCGCAAAAAGAAAAGGAGGACTTGTGGCACCTTACAGACTAACCAATTTATTTGAGCATAAGCTTTCGTGAGCTACAGCTCATCCGATGAAGTGAGCTGTAGCTCACGAAAGCTTATGCTCAAATAAATTGGTTAGTCTCTAAGGTGCCACAAGTACTCCTTTTCTTTCTGGTTTGTGTAGCTTGACGACATGCAGAAAACAATGTTTCTACATAGAGCATTGCAGAGATTTATAAACAGGTCAAAAAAAGGAAATGAAATCACCTCTTCACTACCTTAGCCATAACGGTCCCACCTGCCTCTTCCACTATCACCATTCGATCAAGCACCACAGTGGGGTTTTGTTAGTGGATATAACAACTGTAAAGTCACTGTTGGGTTGTACAGGACAGTATTTCCAATCAGTCTGATAGAAAAACCTCAACATGCCCTCCCTTTGAAAGAACAGTATAAGTAACAAATACAAATTCAATGTATTGCTAAATTACAGCGGCCAGAGATATGCTCTAAACACAAGAACATGGTCACCATTTCTGTTTTATTGTGCAGCCAAAGAAAAACCCATCAGGATTCTAAACTATGGTTGCATTATTTGATCCAATATGTAAGCATTTTAGATTCAGGTTACAACAAGGTTCCCAGCAGGAGAATTCATCAGATACACGAGCACCACATCTTAAAACTACATTGCATGTGCATTAGTCATAGGAGAAAATGGCTGGCTGACCTGCATCGGATAGACTCAATCCTCTCCTCACACAACCCACTATTAAAATTTAACAATGAATGTCAAAACCTGCTTCATGAACTGCTCAGCAGTGCTGAAGTAAAGCATTAAAGCTTTGGGTTTAGAGAGAAAGCAATTCTTTCAAAAAAGGCAGCCTCAGAATCCAGAGATTTTATTCTGAAACAAATTAAGACAGTTGAGTCACCGAGGCTCTGGCCAGTCATTTGGGAAGATGCAGAGCTGCATTTTAATGCTCACAAGCTCTGAACTTTGAGGAAATGGCATTTATGTAACTTAGCTTTGAAAAAAAAGTGTTAGACACTTTCTTCAATTTGTCTGTGTTGTTGATTCCACGAGGCTAGAAAAAGCAACCCAATTGAAATCCTCTATGCAGCTAAATATTCTCTGCACTTAAGATACCAACTCTCACCTTTAATTTTTGGGATCAACTGCTGTGCTTTATATATTTTTTCAACAGCTACCATGTCCTTTTTCTATTTTTAATGTGATTGCCCGAGCTGAAGAAATGTTTTAGTGCCAATTCCTTGAGCTGGATAAAACTATCATCAGTAGCTGAATGCCAACTCCTGTCACCTTCCATAAACCTGTTTAATAATTCTTTGTTTTTAAAAAGTTACTTTCAAAACAATTCCCCAAGAAAGAAGAAGAGTCCAGCAAGGGGAGAACAGACACTTATAAAGTAAGCACCCTAGAGACTTTTTGAACAGCAGATGGAGAAACAGGGAAGAAAAGGGAATTCTGAGAGACTGAAGAAATCATTTTAGTGGAACACTAGTGATTTTTATTTCATCAAATGCTCCTGTGTATTGAGTATCCCTATAAAATTTCTATGAAGTTGAAGTTGGCATGCAAAGAGGAAAAACAGAGTTTGCACTCTTCTGATGCTTTATTATGGACAAGGACATGCGGGGGTCCCAGGCCATGCGCCGCAGCCTGGTTCCCCCCCACCAGCACCAGTGGGAGTCCCACTCCCGAGCTGCACGCCATGCCCCCCCGGGCACCTGCAGGGGTCCCTCTCAGCATCAGCGAGGGTCCTGGGATGCACCCCTCCCCCCAGCATAGGTCCTGGGCCACATGCCATGGCCTGCCCCATTCCAGCACCTGCGGGGTCCCACTCCCCAGCTCCCACCCACCCACCAGCAGGGGGCCCGGACCTCCCCCCCAGCACCCGGGGTGCCCCCAGACAGCCCCTCCAGAGCACCCGCGGCTCCCCACTCAAGTTTTAGTCACAGGTATTTTTAGTAAAAGTCATGGACAGGTCACAGGGCCTGAATTTTTGTTTACTGCCCGTGATCTGTCCATGACTTTTACTAAAAATACCCGTGACTAAAACGTAGCCTTAGTTATGACGTTTGGAAAGCCATGCCAGGAAACCAGCTTGAGAGCCGTGATTTTAAGTCAAATACCGGGCTTTGTTCGGGTTCCTCTGTCATCCCAACACCCCTTTACTTCGAATGTGGGAGGAAACTGTTAACTGAAAAGACATCATGCCTCAGTTTTAATCCCTCCTCCTTTTCCACTGCATCCATTTCAACTTTCTTGGACTTGCCTTGGAGGAGCCACACACTTCGCCCCGCCTCACTTACCCACCCTCGCCGGCTGCAGCAGCAGCATCCCTCGCCACCCCGCAATGGCAGCAGCTGGAATGTTCCGTTACATAAGAATGGCCAGACTGGGTCAGACCAAAGGTCCATCTAGCCCAGGGTCCTGTCTTCTGACCGTGGCCAGTGTCAGTGCCCCAGAGGGAATGAACAGAACAGGGAACCATCAAGTGATCCATCCCCTGTCGCCCATTCAAAGCTTTGGGCAAACAGAGGCTAGGGACACCATCCCTGCCCATCCTGGCTAATAGCGAGGGCCCCATCAAATTTATGGTCCATTTTGGTCCATTTCATGGTCATAGGATTTTAAAAATCGTATATTTCATGATTTCAGCTGTTTACATCTGAAATTTCACAGTGTTGTAATTGTAGGGGTCCTGACCCAAAAAGGAGTTGTGTGTGTGTGTGGGGGGGGGGTCGCAAGGTTATTGCAGGGAGGGTTGCGGTATTGCCACCCTTACTTCTGGCGGTGGCGCTGCCTTCAGAGCTGGGTGGCTGGAGAGTGGTGGCTGCTGGATGGCATGGCCACCCTCGCTTCTCTGCTTGTGCCTGCAAACCTGGGCCCTCCATCAGCAGCTGCCACTCTCCAGCCACCCAGCTCTGAAGGCAGCAGCGCAGAAGTAAGGATGGCATGGTATGGCATTACCACCCTGACTTCTGGGCTGCTGCTGGTGGGGTGCTGCCTTCAGAGCTCTCCTGGCCAACAGCCACCGCTCTCCAGCCACCCAGCTCTAAAGGCAGCACAGAAGTAAGGATGGCAATACCATGACCCGCCCCTAAAATAACCTTATGACCCTCCCATAACTCCTTTTTGGGTCAGGACCCCCAGATTGAGAAACGCTGGTCTCCTCTGTGAAATCTGAATAGTATAGGGTAAAAGCACACAAAAGACCAGATTTCGTGGGGGAAGACCAGAATTAATGGTCCATAACGTGTTTTTCATGGTCATGAATTTGGTAGGGCCCTAATAGCCATTGATGGACCTATCCTCCAGGAATTTATCTAGTTCTTTTACAAACCCTGTTATAGTTTTGGCCTTCACAACCTCCTGTGGCAAGGAGTTCCACAGGTTGACTGGGCGTTGTGTGAAGAAATACTTTCTTTTTGTTTGTTTTAAAACACTGGCCACTTCTCCAAATCATCGCTGCACTTTCTTACGTGCTGCCCCATGGTGCATAAAATGCCATTCCCTCAGCTTGTCCATGGGCTGCTCCTCTCTGCTCATTAGTGTCACAGTTTAGCAAGGTACCTAACCTTAGGCATGTGCTAACACATGCAGAGTGGTCCCTTTGAACTTAATGGGTTAAAGGTAGCCATATACTTAAGTACCTGGGTGAACCAGGGCCTATCTCCCTCCTGAAGACCCATTTCTATCATGATGCCTGCATGAAAGGAGTTGGCTAAATATAGCTAGGTACAGAGGCCACTGGGATTTGGCCATTTATTTAATATGCTTTGTATTCTCCGCTTGTAGTTTTACAATATAACCAGTTCAGGGCATGGATGGTGTCTGTCTAAGTTTTACTAAGTGCCTGGCATACTTTCGTCACTGCTGTAGTATAAGTAAATTAATAATAATAATAATAAGCCTTCATTAAAGAGTCTACAGCTCACTCTTTTAACGAAAGGCTACAAAACCTCTCAGTTCACATCTCTGAGACTCCCAATGTGTTCTCCAGCAAAAAAAGACTTGACATTCCTGATAGTCCTACAGCAGAAAATTTTATTTGAATAAATAAAAAAAAAAAAGACGAAAACCTTTCAATCCTTCTTTATACATTTTAAAGAACCCCAAAAGGGGACACATGTATCACCTTTAAAAGGCTTGGCATCTACATTTTACAGTGATGGGTGCACTAGTCATGCATAAAGATACGGAAAATATTAGTTTTCAAGAGAAACGGATGTTTCTAAATTATATAAATATAAAGAGGCTTATTGCTGGCTTGAGATGAAGTGTCACCTCCAATCAAAAGCACTTTGATTTTACTGTGAAAGAATTATTTGGAAAGTAACTGCTAGTCTAACATGTTTCAGAGTAACAGCCGTGTTAGTCTGTATTCGCAAAAAGAAAAGGAGGACTTGTGGCACCTTAGAGACTAACCAATTTATTTGAGCATAAGCCTTCGTGAGCTACAGCTCACTTCATCAGATGCATACTGTGGAAAGTGTAGAAGATCTTTTTATATACACTTTCCACAGTATGCATCTGATGAAGTGAGCTGTAGCTCACGAAAGCTTATGCTCAAATAAATTGGTTAGTCTCTAAGGTGCCACAAGTACTCCTTTTTTTTTAGTCTAACATGGTCAAGTAACCTTTGCATTTTCTTTTACTTCATAGTACCAGGGTTAGTAAAACACTGAAAGCAGGCTACTGTGCACACTAGCAGTTACTCTTCCAGGATTTTTCACTGTGAATTGAATGCAATGTTAGCAAACGTCGGCCCTTATGTACCCAAGCTTAATGAATAAGAAACTTCTGATTGATAAGGGGCAGAACACAATTGCAGGACATCAGATTTTCCATAGCACTAACAGAATGTCTACGCAACAGGGAGATTTCTACTATTTGTTGCCTTCACCCAATCTAGGTCCAAATAAGGAATTTTAGCAGAAACAGCTTGAAATTATGTGGGTTCCATTTCTTTGTACAACTGGTGTAGTAACCTACTTTTCACGAGTCAGCATTTCCAATATCAATAATGTTTAACATTAAAAGTGGTACACACGAAGTATAGGTAAAAAGAAGCTAAATTTGGGTCTAAAGTCAGGAACAGCTGAAGCAGGGTGCCACTATATTGAATGTTACTCAGGACCAAATACAGAAAGATGCCAGCGAGCACACAGTTACTGTTATTGGAAGCTTTCCGTGTATTAATCAGAGTTGTTGACATTCCTCTTCTATGGAGCAATATCTGCTCAGAGGATGAGAGCAACACTAATGCTGACTTCTGCACAGCAAACCGTCAAGCAAACCACAGTTCTCTTGGTCCAATTCCATCTGACAAGCAATCCAGCAACAAAGACACATCAGCACCACTACATAACTGTACACGTTCCAGGGAAAAAATATCAGCAAGCCACGTCAAACCACACAAGCAGAAACCAGGTATTTTTATCTAGGCATTTATGACCATGGTGTCTACTCCTAATTCATTAGTAAATCCTCAAAAAGCCCAGCCACATCATTTTGCCAAGAGAACATTCTCTCTCTTCACTAGGTAAATTATTTACCATGAAAGAAAATTAAAGTGACCAGTGAGGGAGAGCTAGTTAGAGGAAGGGAGATCATGGGAATAGACACTCCTGCAAGATTGCATTTCAGCTTTCACATGCATCCGCTACTCAACTGCTAAAAAGGTTTAATCAGGAATCCTATTTACTATGGAAAACAGATGGAGACTCCAAACCTTGATCCCTCTACCAGTAATTATTAACTTTACATTTTTATTTTCCCTCTGCATCTCTTTATTCTTGTTAATTTACATTTTACAACCATAGGTATGTAATTTGTGACACTTTAAGATACACACTAGAAACAACAGAATTACAACCCTTTTAAAGTTTTTCACAACAAAATTTATTAGAAGAATAGTGGTTTTGAAAAGTCTAGCATCCAGTGAAAACTACCATACACAACATTACAGCTGGGAATGTGTTTCCAAAATGACATGGTCAAATAATACAATGGAGCCATTAAATCTTACACATGCACAACAAGAGAATTAGCGCTTCTGACATACAATGCAAAAAAAATAAATGGACCACATGAATTAAAAATTTAAAAGTACTTATCACATACATTAAGACACAGCTTATTTAGTCCAGTCAAAAAATCAGAACTGCATTAAAAAAATTAATGTAGTGCAATCAAACCAAAAACCTTAATTTGTGATCATAAGTGCTCTACTACATAAAACGTTGATCATAGCAAGGAACAAAAGTTCAAATCACACAGTACAAAAAAATCTGTAAATAAATATAAACTACAGTACAAGAGAAATATTAAATTATACAATTCCGTCAAACTGTAAACAGTATATTGAAATGAGGTCCATAAGAGTAAAGGGGGGGTTCCTGTTTTTTTTCCCATGACACTTGAACTTCTAGAGGTCAGAGAGAAATGCCATTTTCCATACTCGTCAAAGACTATGGGTCACATAAATAGAAAGAGAACTCTTTTGGGATGTAAAGTATCAAATAATAAAGCAGAGGTGTTGCTGACTTGTGACTGCAGACAGATTACTAAAGGTTCAAAGAAGCAGATTTTTTCCTTAAAATTTCACACAAACCCCCCCCCCCCCCCCCGTGCAGATACAGCAGACAGGCCCATCACTACAGCTGTTAAGTGCCAACACATTCTGAATTAGTGCTCAGCATTAGAAAAGAGACACCTGTCAGGGGCTTAGTCTTTCCAATTATGTGATAGTGATTATACAGACTATTATAGACTTGGACCTCTGCTGATTATCTGACAGGTTTACATGCTTGTCATACAACACTGACTTTGGCAGAACAATTACTAATAAACTCAAAGCACTTCTGGCCCATTGGTTTCCATCACAGTGGCCAGTGCACAGAATTCTCTAAAGACATTGCATAACTAGAATGTAGAGGTCAGACACCCAAGGACCGGTGCTTGAATTTAGAAGTAGTTATCGTAAAAGAGAAGCAAGAGCCACATGAAGGAAATGCTTCCGTAGCATTTACGGAAGCAGCTGGGAATGTATTTTACTTTAGCTGCACTGGCTAGTAGTGACATTTTAAAATATATAAGTTTAAGATTACATATATAATATATATGTATATAATATATAGAGAGACATTTCTTACAATACATAGTTAACAGGAACCCCCATGCGATCTGCTCAGTAGTAACTGAATATACAGAATGCCACTATAAGTGTCTGAGGCACTGTGTGCTGGAGAGTAATATGCAGCTTTAAAATCCGTTTGGCTGAGTTATACCTGGATACCTGAACTGAGTTTTAAGTTGACATTCATCAAAGATGTGCTATCAGCACGTCAAAAGAAAAGCAAAACAAAATACAAGTCACTGCTAGGTTTAAGAATAGAGTACAAGTACCTGAATTGAGTGAGGATAGTGTGTAAACTGTCCCTGAGGGTTTTTAAACAGTGTGTACAAGCTGGATTCCTAAGAACATTAGTTTAACTTACAGTGCGGACTGATAAAATACCAATGTCTGACAATTTAACAAGTGGAGGTTAGAAAGAGTTATGAGCAAACACTCCAAACATATTTTATACATTTTTTAAAGCAGCAGTAAGCTGCTGTAAGCATACATCCCATCAGTACAAGCAACACATGGGAATCAGATAAAGGTTTCTATTTGCAAAAAGCCCATCACATATTAATAAGTAAAGAATAGTCACCTGCTAAATTAGAATGCACCTAATTACAGACTAGCAATTCAAGATTAGGTTTTTAATCAAATACTTTGCTATTACATACTAAAATTCCTTAAGCACACGAATGCTGGTATTCTAATCTAGTTAGTTTTTTTTAAATGTTCCCCCTTCATTTAAGAAATAGACCATTCCACAACTTAAACATTTAGATCCATTTTCAGTCCTCAGACGTAAAAAGCATGTCAGTGAGTTTATATTAAAAATTTACACGGTAAAAAGGCTTGAATTTCAGCCAAAAGATTCTAAACACTGCTCATTCCCTGAAGGTGTAAGGGAGAGAGAATCCCTACCCATTTTCCTAGTGATATATTTTTCAAACTGAACACTACACAATGATTTAAAATGATTTTTCGTTTTGGGAAATTTCCCTCCTCCCTCCCTGTTACCCCAGATTCCAAATCTCAAGCCCTGAAATGGTCTGTGGAAATGATTCATTAAAATATCAAGCATATACATTTAGAAGTTGCCTGAACATTATAAAATATTGTAGTATTATTCTTTAAAGCCAGATTAATATCTCAAGAGAACTTGTGATCTGACATGAAAAGTGGTTAATAATAATCCTAGATTGTAACATTTACAGTATCTAAGACTCTGAAGACCAGATAAATTAAGACTTTAGTATTAGAATGCAAAAAAGTGCTGAAGTATCCCTTTTCCGGTATTGTACTACAGGTCAGACAAGTGCTTTTATAATGACAGTAAAGTTTACTGTACTTGCTTCCACCAAGCATAAAAATATCACCTGCAAAACATTTGAGATGTAGCACCAAGTATTTGATAAACTGTATTAGTAACTCTAGTGCTGTCTTCATTATTTTAGGGTGGAGAAAATATCTAGATCTGATTTCATTTGGCTAGTGACCACAGAAAATTCTCTTCTGATGGATCTGTCTGTATCCTAACCCCAGCCACTATCATATTCACCCAGACAGACGTATCTGCAAATATATTATCTTAAGAATCTTGCTAAATTCTACTTACCCATTCAATAGGGACAAGTAAAATATATTTTTAGAAAGAATGAAATTTTCTGGGCAGAATTTTAAAAAATCCTTAATTGTAAAAAGGGTGGGGAAACAGATTTTGCAACTGGGCTAGGAAATTTTCATGAGGATACTATAAGGCTATTTTAAAATGAAGGTTTTCAGGACATTACCTGAGTAAGGGTATAATTTTGTAGGACATGAAATCCAAGACGGCTGTAATACTGGTACACAGATTTTGCCTAAGTCAAACCCCAAATCTGTGAAAGACAGATGTTGGAATGTATGCATGTAACTTCTTGTGGGGTTTTTTGCTATATGTGTAGTGTACCTGTGGATCATTTTTTGTGTCTACAATATTTCTGTTTAGCGATCATCAAGATATGATGAAAAATTCAATTATATATTACATACTTAAAGAGTAAATATAGTGATTACAATATATGCTAGTTCCAAATGAACTTGCAACTAACTAACAGTGCATATGTTTAAGCTTCTGCAGGATCTAATTTCGAGTTTTCAATACAATTCAAAAGCAGTGGAAACCTTAACAGTACCAAAACTAGTCACAGAAAGAGAAGTTGATAGATATAATTTGTATACTAGCATTAGTCAATATAATCTTATTTGGGGGGAAAAAAAAAGGTGGGTTTACTTAAACCAGCATAAATCTCATTGCTGAAATTTCTATTAAGGAAAACCTCAAGATATTCCTGACCCTCATAAAAATGTAGGCAACATACCAATGTTACCACTATGTTTTGGCAGAGAATTTAAAACAAAAATCATTTTGTGACAAATAAAGCTTTCTGTACAGTGTAATAAATTCTCCTTCATACAGTTTGGACTTGCAGCTAGTGTACATCATCTAAAAAAAAAAAAAAGACCTCTCCATGTTATAGTTCTGGTAACACTGCATTTTGGGTCAGACAAGGGAACTGCACAGCATTCCCTTCACTCACAGGCCACGTTCATCTACCATTCCTAAAACTCGGGGACAGCCAAGAAGAGAGACTTAATCCTAAAGAAACTGAACAGAAAGACTTGGGAATTTGCCTTCCACCTGACACCAGTATAACTATCCTTTTCAGTACAGTTTGAAAAACAATTTGATATGAACAAATAAGTTATTACGGCTTGTACAGAGTTTAGTAAACCCCAGGACTAGGGGGATCATTTTGCCAGTTATCTTCACAAAACCCTAATCAATTTGTTTAGGAAGCCAACCTACTCTTTTGCACTTCCCTGAAGGAAATATGTACAGACTCTTTTAAATGCAGGTCTGCCATGAAACACAGCACAAACCATAAGCGCTAGAACTAGGGGTTTTGGGGTGCTACCGCACCCCCTTGGCTTGAAGTAGTAAAATCAGCCCAAATACATGGTTTCCATGTTCAGCACCCCTACCATAAAAACTGTTCCAGGACCACTGGCACAAATCATTCTTTGTCTGCTCCTGAACAATCTCAATGTATATGTGCAGCTGCCTCTTGTGTGACAGGAGTGTCCTCAGGCATGCGACTCAGGAAAGAACCACAAACAAAAAGGTACGTAATAGTTACATCAAGACTGTGCAGCTGAATTAGTTCCCATGTAAGAGGCACCAATCATATACATTTATTAAGAATCATTTGTGTTCTGAGATGGGAAATATTAGGGCTGGACTTCAGGTCTAGTGCCAAGCAGCATGCGCCAGTCAAAGTTTGGGTCCTGGGGCCAGTGAGAAGTAAGAGCACATTTTTTGTGTTGCTATTTAGGAACTTCATCTGACTAATGCAGAAGTAGCAATGAGAGATTCTAAAGGAAGCTGTGATTTGAGCTTTTAATGGACTGCCTGGGGCTCTGAGGACTTTCTCTCTACACCAGAAAAAAAAAAAAAAAAAAAGCCCAAATACTACATGCCCCTACAATATATAATTGGAATGTTCCATTCTTTATAGCTGGAGTCAAGTGTAACAGCCACAATAAGAATGCCTACTACATTGTGGAATGAGGATCCAACTGGCTGAAAGTGAGGTAATAATTTGTAATAGGTCACTAGAGTTCTAAGAAAGCACTTTTACATTTTACAGGTCCAAATAAAAAACGGATACATTTCATACATGTCAGGCTTGCTCACCAGAACTGTACGATAATTAACTCCACACCAGGACCCCTACCACATCTTCATTATATGCTGCAGCAAAGATTTACCAAGCAACATCTAAACTTCAGTACAATATGAAAATTGATTCTTAAAACTTTATACACACAAAATATAACATTACTTTTCTAGGATGGGAATAGGGAGAGGGATTCTCCTTCATGATAGTTGGACTGAAAAACTAGTTTTCAGAGACTGCCACAAATATGATTCACAGTTTCTTGCTGTCATCAGCCTCTTTCAGCTAAGTGAAAACTACATCATCAGTGTGCTATACAACAATACTCTGAATCCAATGACTATATCTGATGGATACCCTTGGGAACAAGAGAAAACTAGTGACTGAAAATACCTGAAAGGCCACCTCCTACAGACTCCTTGATTTTCACAGGGTAGCAATTTGTCTGTGTTCCGTTATCATTGTGCTCCCACAAAAGCACCAGGAGGAACAAGGTCTAAGCCCTATCTCCTGTCCAACTGATCCAAACAAAATAAGCATCCACTTATCAGAAATAACATGAGAAACAAAGCCTTTGTTATAAAGACAGCAGTGAACCACATCTTCCCATACCAAATATGGTCAACTGGGAATTCTGGCCATGCAAACTGCTAGTCAGCAGAAAATTAAGCATGCTAATGGACAAACATTAATTCCAATTATATATTTAAAATGATCCCAAATACTACGAAGATAGCTACACTGAAAGCGCCTGTAAAGAATATGTAGTGAAAGAAAGAAATCAAACATCAGTGGGTCACTGCAGCTCTAGAGCGATACCAGTCATGTGATCAATAACCTCAGAGAAAATATGCTAGATGGGACTTTGAAACAAAATTTAACATTAAAAGGTGCACCTGAATATTACAGACTAAATTTACAAAACCTACAATAAGGTAAAATATATATCTTTTGAATATTCAGCAGCTTTTTTTTTTAATTGTTTTTATTTTTTGAGAGGCTCATGAAATTTTAAAAGGGACCACTAACTAATCTCAACCATGCTTCACAAAACAATAATGGCTATTTTATATTGCAGTTACCAACGTAATGCAATTAGTGCTTAAAAATAATCTACACTTTTTTTTTCCTTTTTTCTTTTTAAAACAGAGACCTTTGGAGGAAATATGGTTGTTCAAAAGCTTCTCAGAAAAGAAAGATTACCTGAATATTAAATGATCACAGATCTCAAGTGTAATGTTTAAAAGCTTCGCAGACATTGAATATTACAATCTTCAGGTCTCAGGACATTTAATCTGAGAAAGATAAGCGTTTGGTTTGTTTTTTAAAATTCACTTTCTAACCAAAGCAAATAATAAGAATACTTCACTTTTCACTATCTATTTACAATTCTTAGCCTACAGTCTGAACTGATGCAAGACAAGTTCTCTTTTTAAACTGCAGCATTCAAGGGTAGGCACACCATTCTGCTGCACGATTGTCATCCACTTAAACAGACACACACAAAATATTGAGGTGAGTAAATGAGCACTCCACGTGCACTGCAATAAAACTCAACTCATACACCACTTAAATAAAGACAACCGCAAAAGGTTAAACCTCTCTGAACAGTAAAACTCTATGCAAGTGTAACATTTTTAGCTTGCAGCAAACCTTCCACTATACCTCCAACAGCAGATGAAATCACACATTTAACAGTGCACTTTTATTGCAATCCACAGATAAACTGGACTATATTGCAGAGTTTATATACTGCTACTGAGCTTAAAACTGCTTAAAATGGTGTGATGGCAGCTAGATCTCTAAGAGGAACCAGACTTTTGAGTGTTGACATTAAGTAAAAAACAAAAACAAAGCATAGCTGGGACAAAAGCCCAGTCCATCTCAAGAATGAGCAGTGCATATTTAAAATGACAGCAATGGTGTGCCTAACCTTTGAACATAATAGGTTGCTGGAAAAAAAAAATATATATAAACAAAAGAAGGCTAATTGAATTAACTGCTCCAGAATTCATTCAGTAGCCCTGAGGCTACGGAGGCCATCTTCTCATGAACTTTCAGTATCCACTTTGAATCACTAACAGTGCTTAATGCTCTCTCACACACAAATTCCAACACTTCTTTTGGTTGTGCAACTGGGGAAATGGTGGTCCTACAAACCTTTTGCACAAGTTTAAATTAAGACTAAAGTGTTTCCACCTGAAGAACCAGCAATTCTGATTTGATCAAATTGTAATTAAGTCCAGTGAGCTTCATCTGGTGACTGATCACTCCAGCAGAAACTATCAAAGACAAGAGTATTGTACAAAACGTATCTTGAAAGTATATAATGATAAAAATATTATCATAATAAAAACGATTGGACTTGTGGTTTATGGAGTGTTTATATGAGGTTTAACTGCTAACACTAGTGTGTGCTAAACCACTATCAAATCAACACCAGGTAAAAGTAAAACAAAGAAATGCAGGATATATGAGAACATTTCCTGCTACTGGCAACTGTAGTATTTAAAAAGGAAACACCCATTGGGTGTTCAACCCTGACAGCATTACAGCTAGATATGATGTGGAGCCGAAATCAGATCAGGCTACCTGTGTGTTTTTATTTCTTCCCTGAACATTAACACAGATCCTTCATTAATGTGGATATTTGGGCAGACTAGAGAGGTTGTAAAGTTTATGAGATCACTGTTTTGTTTTATGCAAGATCACAGTAATTTGTTACGCGTACCCCCACTCCCCAGTTCAGAGTCATTTAACCAAGTTGTTGGAACCGCAGTTTAGTAAACTCAGAATCAAGTCTGTAAAAAGTGACAGGTTACAAAGAACCATAGTTTTGTTAAAATGAGGCATACCCCAATACATCATTTAGTGTACCCTGACTGCTCCTGACTAAAAGGAGCTTGTCTTCCGTGAGATAAGGCTACATCCTCAAACAGGTGAGTCTAAATCTCACCTTTATAAAATATCAAACAAAACAACAGCGAAGGTAGTGTTACAAAGTAGTTAACCAAAGTATTCCGAAGGTAGTGTATGTAAGTTTCTCCACCCCTCCCCTCTGGGTGAGCACTAAGCAGACTGCTAATGGTAAATTAATTTAGAAAGAAAATGGCAGAAGCCTAATTAGACCCAATTGATTACCCATCTCCAAGTTCAAAAGATTTGCCATTCCTAAGGAGCTTGTGTTACCTTAATCTTTCAATCAACTGGATCCAAGAAGGGGAAAAAAAAGAGTTCTGAAGAATTTGTGAAGCTTTTCAAATTATTATAAAAAATAGTTTGATTCTCATTCAAGAATGTCTGGCATTAGAGAGAATCAGTTTCACAAAGTGGACTTGGTTTTGAAAGGCAAATATGAAAAGAAAAAAGAAAAAGTACAGGCTCCAGAGGCAAGGAGTCTACTTCCACTTGTCTGCATTCTTTGTGAGGTAACTCAATTCTCCATAGAACAATAGAGAAACATGCAAAAGGCCAAAAAAAAAAAAAAAAAAAAAAAGGATCTGAGCCATAACGGGCCCAAAAAGTTACAAATACGCAACATTCAGAGCACACCTTTCACCTGTGCCCACACGAGTCTATGCTAAACTGCAAAGAAGCAAGTGTCACAGTAAACAGAGGGGAGTCAGGTGCACTCAGCAGTAGCTGACACAATGCAGTAGTGCTCACCCAGTCTGGAAAGTAATTGGCACTCTACAACATCCCTACTCATCTTTTGATTCATTCGCACTTTGTGCTGTCTCTCCCTGGGGATCTAATTCCATCTTTATTGAAACATCCTGCCCCTCCGACCTCATTAATTTCATTTTTTTCTTTGGAGGGTTTTTCAAAGTGCCCAGCCTCTCTTTAACTTTGTACTCCAGTGTACTGTGGGGAATCCCATAAATACTCTGAGCTTTGGAAACACTCATTTTCCCACTCATAACCACAGAGATTGCTTCCTCCAGTATCTCGCTGTTGTACTGTCTGTATCTCCCTCTTTTCTTCCTAGGTTGCTTGGAGCCAGGATCTCCCTCTTGATCAGAGGTGGGATACGGCTGTCCAGAGGTAGACTGCTCAGCATCTGAGCCCCAGGAATCTGGTCCAGCATCCAGCAAACTTCTCCTGTTTTGTTTTGGAAGGATAGCCCTTAACTTTTTACTAAGCGCGCTCTCCGTTTGTGAACCCATTACCAAAGAGCTATAGCTGTACTGGTCACCAGTGCGTGACTCCCATGAAAGGTCCATGCCTCGAACTTGTGGTATCTTTAAATCCACAGGAGATGAATGGCTCACATCCTTTTTCCCATCCTGTTTAGTATGAAGTGCCATTTTTTGAAAGGCAGAGTTTTCTGTAAGAAAAGGAAGGTCACTGATGTTGCTGAGTGCACCATTTCCCCTGAATTTCATGCGGCTGAAATTGAATTCATAGTGTGGTTTTGCCCAAGAAGCCTCCCTGGATAATATTAAGTGCTGTCCATGATTCTGCAGTCCAGATGGCCCATGGCTGGCAGCTGTAGAAAACTGGTTTCTGCTCAGCAGTTCTTCGCTAATCTGTAGTGATCGAGCGAGTGGAACTTTAAGAGATGTGGAGTGGCCATAAGCTTCCCTGGTTCCATCTTGAAAGCTTCTTGGAGGTACCCCATCACCACTCCGAAGTCCCTCTGGATGGTGCTGGCTGGGTCTCCCAGGTCGCCTAATTGGATGGAAGGAAACTGATGTGAGCAGGACTTGCACAGGTAGGGAGGGATGGGTGAGGGGGCCACTCCTTTATTAGAAGGCCTTGCTTGGGTAACATCACTTTTTGTGTTATTTATTTTTTTCTCTATTTTTTTTCTCTATTTTTTTTTTTTTAAAGTCTCAGCATCAGTCAGTTTTAAAACTTGTTCGCAAAAAAAGAGAAGCTTTTTGGGCAAAGAAAAATGAAAGCTGCTGCCTGGTCTCTGGTTGGGTTCACAAATTCTCGGAGTAGAAAAGGCTTCGCGCGCAAGCGTCTGAAAATAGCACCTTAATTATAAATTACAAAGTAATAGTCAGTCTTCATAGTTCTATACACGACTGTGTTACTATTGTGACGTTACCACTAAACAAGTACAGTAATAAAAGAGTGATACAAAAGTGATACCAAATACAACATATTCAACCCACAAAAACTACAGCCACCTGCAGTATCTACACATTGAAGGAAACCTTGGAAGCTGTTTGCTTACACCATATGCAAGCAAGAGTAGCTGCTCAATGTAAAAATGCTTAGCAGAACTCCAAGGAATTTGCTTAACTTGCATTCAACACTAAATGTAAGAACTGTGATGTTGCAGATCACAAAGAAAAACACTACATTACACCAGACTTACCACACTGCTTCCTTTTAAATACAACTAGCTGCATAAATACATGTTCCTGATTCTCTGATACACATCAAAGCTAGAAGAAATGGTCTTTTCTTACCTCCAGAACAGTTATTCAGGTTCAAGCTCTACAAATTTTAGTTCAGATCAGGGGTTAGTAACAGGAAAATCAGTGTTTTTTAAATATAAAAGTGTTAATTTAGAATATCAACTCAAAACATTCATTTTCGTTTTTAAATGCTTTTTTCAAAGAGCATTCCTGTAGCAAGGAATGCTTATTTAAGGTCATTTTTAGAATACTGTATACCAAATTATACTGGTCCACAATAAAGTAGCTAAACAAACACAGAAACCCTAAAACCTTTCCATATTCAAGGCAGATATTAGTTGAAAGAAGAAACTGCAAAAGCACGTCAGGAGGAAGCAATTACGTTTTGAAGCTCTGGGATATTAACGTGGTGTGAAGCCATCCAGGTTCAGAGCAAGAATGGCTTATTCAAGGATAGGAAATTCTATAGAAAAGCTGCACTAATTAATATTTTTGCATTTTAGATTGTTCTTATTCTAAGTATCTCTTATGTTATTCCCTTTTTGCAGACATTTGCAATCCACATGATGCTTAAAAGGTATACTGCTAATCTCCCTCCAGAATCTGACATGCCTTAAAAATTATGATCTGGTAACAAGAGTCCACGTGGATTCTGAATAAAATCCATCACTCCCAAAGAACTGAAGAAGATACAGCTACTATTTCTGATGGCCCTTCAGATAAACAATGTGTGTTCCCTGCTGGCTCTGTAGCAATGAACTAGTAAACCACCCTAAGGGTGCCCAAATGTTTCCCGAAGTTAAGATAGCATTGGCAGCTTGCTAAGGAGACAGCTAATTTGCATTAAACAGAGCAGACTGCAGTCACCCTCATTTGCAACACAAACGTGCAGGAAACTATAGGTGTCAGTATGCAATGCTTCTTGATTCCAACAGCTCTGATCAGGACATAGCATGGGATGCTGGGGCCTGTAGACTCCACATGCTGTATTCTGGCTACCCTTTGACACGCAAACAAGGAAGCAGGCGGTCAGAGCCATGTTGGCTTCTGATGCCTTCAGAGTAGGAGAACAGAGATTGACAGAATCTTTTCTGAACTGAAACAGACGAGTTGCTGGGAAAGATTTATTTTAGAGTTAGAAAAAAGTTTAAAACTACTGACGTGGTAAATGGGGAACTATCCAAGCAAGAACTTGAGATTATTCCTTTTAATACCTAGTAATAAATCTTGAAGAGGAAACACTGTAAATGCAACCTTCATTGAAAGATACAGGTTAGGAGGTTAGTCACGTAAATGGCTGCCAGTACTAGTTTTTTTAGTAATTAAAAATCCAGCAACTTTCATAAAGCTAAATCCAACAATTAAGTATTCTTTAGGCAAACTGGCTAAAATACTTATTTCTATATTCCACTATGTAAGTGTTCTTTGCTCACGGCAAGTTCACAAGGCAAAATCCCATTGTCAACACCCTGAATCCCTTTGACTCCCAGCCTACCACCTAGTGCAAGTGCCTGGTTCCTGTCTGAGCATCCAGGGTCACTAGACATACACAGCCATAATCATGAGAAATTTGGAGTTTAAAACTAGATTTGCTGATAGAATGTTCTCTGGTCCCTGGAACTAATTTATGCAGGAGTGCTGTTTAAACTGACTTTCTGTATGTCCTCATTTAAGCTGCGCTAATGCTAGCAGTGCTGTAGCCCTGTTTCGTCTCAGGATATTAGAGAGATCAGGGGGGTGAGGTAATAGCTTTTATTGACAAACTTCTGTTGGGGAAAGAGACACGCTCAGCTTTTGAGCTACGCACAGCTCTTCTTCAGGTCTGAGAAAGACACTCAGAGTGTCACAGCTAAATAAAAGGCAGAAGAGATTGTTTAGCATAAAGTAGTTAACACATTCTAAGAGACCATTTAAGGTGAAGTGGCCCATTAAACAATTTAAATCCATACTTCATGGGGACCACTCCCTAGGAGAAATCTTTCCCAGATCCCCTCTTCTGGCCTTCAAGCAATGCCCCCAACCTCGCCAAAGGAATGATCATCATCAGAAGCAAGCTCCTCACAGACCAGGAAACACCAACTTCAAAGCAGCACCAGACCCTGCCAGAACAGATGAAACACTTGCAGACATATCTCCACTGCTTTTATGATCAATACCCCCAACAACAACTGTGTGCATAAAACTAGACAATTACTATGCTGCTTTCCAATGAAATCACACTGAAAAATTATTAAAACAGAAACACCCTATCACCTGTGGGCGAACACTTTTCACAAAACTATCACTCCATAACTGACCTTTCAGTCCTCATCCTCAGAGGAAACCTACACTACACCTTCAAAAGATGAGCTTGGGAGCTTAAATTTATAACTTTGTTAGACACGAAAAACCATGGTTTTAATAAAGACACTGTAACCCACTAACCCCACTTTAACCCCACTGCAGAGGAGTTAACGCTTCACCTTGAATGGTCTCGTAGAATATGTGTTAACTACTTACGCTAAACAATCTGTTCCATCTTGTATTTAGCTGCCACTCTCTGAGTATTTTTCCCAGACCTGAAGAAAAGCTGAGTAACTCAAAAGCAAGTCTCTTTCACCAACAGAAGCTTGTCCAATAAAAGTTATTATCTCACCCACCTTGTCTCTCTCTTACTATAAGGCAGTTACAAATTACCTCTCCATAACATGTATCGACCATAACTAACGACCCACAATTTATGTCTTCTGAACTGCTAAATATTTTTAGTGCTGTGACAGCAATTTGTGCTAGAAGAAAGTACCCCCCTCCCAAAATGTAGTAAGTCCTGTCTAATAAAGTCTAGTTCAGTTTCATTCACTATCCAAAAAACTTTTACCCCAAAAATAAATTTTCCAGATTGTTGTGTTAAAAGCTCCAATCCCTAAATTATACTGCAAAAAAGCAGAGTCTTCATAGCTTAAGGGGAGACTGAGTTTGCACCTACACTCACACTGCTAGCCACTGAACCCAACAAGAAGGTGAGGGGAAATCTTTGGTCAGATATTAAATTGGCCAAAAGAACCAGCAGTACTGAATTCTAAAATTTAATCTTTTTTAAAAAAACCTGTCCTGGTTTACAATCAGCTTTTATTTGGCAGGTGAGAAGAAGGTATTTTTTGCAAAAGGCCCATAATAAAACTCGTTACTCCAAAAGGTTAAAACCAAAATTAATCGCTAGCAGTTACCAGGAGGCAACTGGTATAAATTTATGCTAAATCAAATAAAATCAATTATTTTAAAAAATGGTAGTAAGTTGTTTTCCCTTACCCATTCCCTGCAGTACTGGAGCTGGCTGGAGAATGGCTCAGAGAGGTGCTGCTGGCACAAGGACTTTTCTTAGTGGACAGATCAAGCACTCCGTCTGCAGAGACATAAGAATCACTTGAGGAGAAAAAGAAACAGGAGCAAGCTGTGATTTCTCTTAGGTAAAATAAACATGCTAGGGGACTAGATGGTACAGTGGCTTAACACACAGGCTTTTCATCACTGGAGAGTCGGAGTCACTTCGCATCCGATGAAGTGATCTGTAGCTCACGAAAGCTTATGCTCTAATAAATTTGTTAGTCTCTAAGGTGCCACAAGTCCTCCTTTTCTTTTTTCCCAATTCAGTTACACATGATGGCTTCCTTTTAGTCCTCATTGCAGTCACTATATAGACTGGCAGAGTTTGGCAGAATTGACTTCTCTTTGCTAGGAGAGGAAAAGGACTAGAGCACCAGGTAATGTTAAGAGTTAGCTGCATACTGCAGCATCACTAAACACAAAAGGTTCCAAAATCAAAAATAAGACTCCCAAAAAATCATGAGATTGGCATTAAAATAAGGGTTAAAAATTATTTGCTTTTTGGGCTGACTCTGGATTTCTGGGCCCATGGGATAATTTCAGGTTGGAAATTCAATCTCAAATGAACACCCAGAAATGCAAGGTCCCTGTGCAACTGCTCCCTGTGCAACTTTCCCTTTCTCTCCTACTCCATGATGAAGTGTCCCAGTGGGGAAGCTGTCAACCTTTCCTCTCCATCCTGTCACTCTTCTGCCTCACTCCACATGCTCCATGGCCCAGAACAGTTTCCTGCTACAACCACATTCTTCTTCCTTTACACTCCCATGCCTCCCTCCATATTCTCGTCCCTCCCACTTCAATCTCCCTCTCTGTTCCCCACTTCACATACACATTTCCTAACATTAAAAAGTTTCCTGACCAGTTTCCAGACCACAGAGAATGGGGAAGCCATCTTTGCTAGGGAAAGCCTGACCTCAATCCCACTGGAAACAATGGGAGACAATGGCCATTTGTAATAAAAACAACTTTTCTCTGAGACAAGCCCAGATGCCTGAGATTACTGGCAACTCTGAAACACGAGGCTTATGGGTAAAGCAAAGAGGAGAGTTACCACAGCTACTTGCCAATGCTATGTCTAGCTTGAATAAATACCATCAATTCTTAAGTTCATGATGAAATATATTAAAATGCAGGGAAGGTCTCAGGTTGTCTCAAACTGCCCATGTGACATTTATTTATTTATTTCCCAAAATCCCCCCCCTTCAGCACATTGTTCTATACACTGTTTGGAAATGTAGCATAATCCAAATTTAAGTAAACAGGCTTCTAGTTTTGCATGTAGCAATACCCAGACACAATGTGTTTACAGAAATACAACAACATAGTGAAACAGCATTCCCTTCTCAAGCAAATATACTAAGGGCTGGTCTACACCAGGAATTTACATCGGCATAACTGCGTTTCTCAGGGCTGTGAAAAATCCCCCACCTCTCACCCCCCCAAAAGATGTAGCTATACTGACCTATCCCCCAGCGTAGACACTGCTAGGTCGATGGAAGAATTCTTAGAATACCACCTCTCAGGGAAGTGGATTACCAGCAATAACAGAAGAACCCCTCCCATTGGTGTAAGCAGTGTCTACATTGAAGTGCTACAACACTGCAGCTGCACCATTATAGTGTTTTAAGTGTAGTCATACCCTAAGGAGCATGACTGCTTCAAAGGAAGCCACATCCATCTCTCCTCTGCCAGGAGGGTCACCATGACATGAGGAGCCTTTGAGGGTGAGGGGGATCCTTCAGAGTGTTTTCCTTCCTTATCCACAGGGGGATAGCTATGAATAATCTAATTTTCCCCAACACTCCTTCAAAACAAAGATATACCAAAATGGCACCACTGGAACTGCTCCAAGAGAGTCTCTTAAATACATCAGTACAACAGGGGTTTTTGCCACATTCATTATCTGTCATATATCAATGTAAACTATAATACATACTTAAATGGATTAATCACGTAACTGCAAATAATTATGGAATTATGACATGCATGCACAGAGTAAAAGTGTTATGAACATTCATTAATTCACTTGAAGTTTTTCTATATCTTGACAGATAAAAACAACAACAAAAGCAGTTCATCCATTTTCTGAACAACCTATCAATAAATACTTTGTTTTTCAGCACACATTTCTGCAATTAAAGGAGCTAAGACAAAAACCCTCTGTAGTGGTCTTTTAGGAGAGGGACTAGGAGAAAAACGGACCTTGTAATGACCTGAATACTTGAACTCATTTCTTTATAATTTTGCAAGAAGATCCATTCACATGACTGAGATTTTTATACCAAATTTAGCCCAGAACAAATTTCTGTTGGTTGAGTTATAACCTTATAAGCTTTACAATGTACTGGCACTACCACGATCTTCATTACAGCGGCTCTCTGCTGCCATATTTAACTTAAGAAGTGACATGACCATTTACAGTAAGTGACATTAATGGTATTTGTTCATGACACTGTTTCCAGGATGTGTTTCGTTTTGTTTTTTGTAACCACACAGAATTAACCTTCTTACCAAAACCTCCATAAATGTGTCTCTCACAATGAATATTAGAAAGATGTCTGCAGTACCCAAAATTAATTGTACATAAAAATAGTTAAAAGCTTTAAACATGAATCCTTTTTAGCAGGTGTACTTAAAGGCAGTGATTTTCAAAATAACCTTTCCCAATACGGGGTACACAGGCCTACCCTATTTTTCATGCGATCACTTCAGACACCTTTTATTAACACATTCTCATGAAGTTCAAAGGGTTAATCTGAATCATATCAGTCCTGTTAAAAGCTCCTCTGCGTTTGACACAATGATCCCCTCTATTCAATACAGTTTCAGGGAAGAAGAGACAAAATGTTCACATATTACAATGGTGTTCGGAGAATTTGTTCTTTAAAAGCAGTTTGACAGAAAGCAAGGTTATCCATTTAACACAAGCTCTGCAGCGCTGCACTATAGAAGATATTCAGTCTGTACTCTGCAAAGTATTTTTTATGTATGAAAATAAACTTCTGCTAAATACATAAACAAGGAAACCATTGTATAATTTAGGGATTCCATTTTTTTATCCTGCATTCACCAAGCAATGTGCCAAATAACAACTAGCATTTCAAAAAAATACAGCTTCTAATCCAAGCCAAACACGATTCAGGACTACTGTTCTGACCAAATAACATAAGATAACATTATACATAAAGCTTCCTAACTCTCTGATCTTGCCTTATCAGCAGGTACATAAACAAACACACTACACATGTTCATAGCATAGCTCTCCTTAGAACAGTACCCTTGTTGTTAGAGACAGTTTGGAGCCTTGTCAACCCCTCTCCTCCTCTTGCATTAAAGGCACATATATTTTTATAGCCTCCAATTTTTCAGCAACTTCCTTCTCCCACCCCATCATATCCAATCAGTCACAACATTATACACTGCATTATGGGGTCTACAACTTTGCCATTCTGTGTTTCATTTAACAGTTTACACTTCTAATTCTTCCCTGCTTTGTGCCGACAATGCCTCTAGCATATTGGAACTGAATGCAAGATACTTTTGGTAATAGTCATACCTTGTTCACTAGGTTCTGACTGAGACTTTCTGACAGTAAGGTCCAGAGGCGAGTCTTGGTCAGCCATGAGAAGTTTGCTGAGCACAGGGTTCTGAGCAGTTGCAGCCGTGGGAGAGGAGGCGACCAGAGATGCTTTCAGCAGGCTTTGGTTCTTTGTGCTATTGGGCTGGCTGGAGTCCTGAGTAGAGCTATTTTTTGAGGTATATTCAGCAGCAAACTGTCGGATCATTCGCTGCATGATCTCCCGGGCCACTAGGGGAATATTGGGGTCAGAGACCCCAGGACTGTCTGTAAACAGAGATTTTTTTTTTTAAAAGGAAGAATTTTACAAGTGTAACTTTGAAATCAAAATATTACATTTCACTCTCTAGATTTTCTTAAAGATGCAATACTTCCTTCAAGGAGACGCAACTTATTCTTAAGATACCTAAATAACGAAATGTTGCTATTTATAACATAGATCCTCAATATAACAATATTCCTACAAGATTTAAGTAATATTTCCTAAACTTTTTTTCCCAATAAGTATATCCCAAATGGATTTTTGAGAGGGGCTGGGGGTGGAAGGAGAACCAGAATCATGAAGGAAAATGTACAGTAACTATTTTAAACTGAAGTTTTTTACAAAAACCAGAACAGGTTTACAGTGGAAGAGTGGAGTAACTTACCTGCAGTAAGTTACCTGGAGTATGTTAGAATATAGATATTCAGGCCTGCCTGTAAAGGCCTATACTTTAAGAATTTAGGTGTATTTTTATCACTTAGCTAGTTACAGGGGTATAAAAACAAAGAATCAAAATCAAAGTCCACCTTTGTATGGGCCTTCTCTCACTTGGATAGCCTGAGGCTTGTTCTTAGGCTAAGGCCTTTGGCTAAGCAGAGGCAGCCATAAACTGGAAAGCCTATGGTCACATCCTCACATTCCAAACCAGTCACATTGAAATAAGGTGGTGCTGGGCTGTTAGGAAAATGATCCTGTCCTGATAATGCCCATCACCACAAGATAAACAGATCTTAGGATGGTTTAAGAAAACCCAGTTTGAAAGCATCCTGTCTGGCAGGAAATCACTTATCAATGGTTGTGAAACCCTCATTTTTGTATGTTTTATCTTTATAGCCCCCACTGTTCTATTGTTAATCTGTCTGGTTCTCTAATTGTTTCTGTCTGCTGTACAATTAATTTTGCTAGGTGTAAGTTAATTAGGGTAGTGGGATATAATTGGTTAGAGAATTATGTTACAATATGTTAGGATTGGTTAGTTAAATTTCAGTAAAATGACTGGTTAAGGTATAGCTGAAAATATTACTATATAAACTGGGGTCAAACAGGAAGTGGGGAGAAGGGAAATCGGAATTATATTTGCGAGGGGGGGGAATGGGAACAAGGAATAGGGACACAGGCAACGCTCTGCGGCGTCAGAGCTGGGAAGGGGGACACGGGGTAAATGCTCTGCAGCATCAGAGCTGGGAAGGGAACCCTGGGGAACAGACCCTATCGGTGTATAGAGATAAGCCCAACTGGTGCGAAGGGCTTTGGAATATGTTTGCTTGGAAACTAACCCCAGTAAACATTGCATTGTTTGCACTTCGGACTTCTGGTCTTCTGCTTTCTGTCTACATGACAAGAACCAGGGGAGAGGGTGAAGGGAAAGCCCTCTAACAGAGTAACTTTTCCAAAAGCACAGTGGTACCCAATAAATATCCCCATGAGTGGGGCCTTACTTCTCTGACCCACAGACTCCAAAGTAATTCCATCTAAAAAGCCAGGAGAAGTTCTAGGAATCCTTTCCATCCCTTCCAACAAGGTCACTGCAGCATGAAGTTCATTACTGAGTGAAGTCCTCTAATATGAAAGGTGCTGAATAAAAACAAAACACTATTTTTAAAATAGGTGCCTCGCAACTAATGAGGAATGTGATATGGGGAAAATAGGGAATAAATTGTATTTATATTAAAAACATTCGTGTTTGTACAGGGCGTATCACAACAAAGCCCCAATTCTGTCTGGGGGTTTGGGGACTAGTTTAATACAAATACATTTTAAAATATTATTACTGTATCAGATTAGTCATGCTTTGTGGACAGGCAGCAGATCCAGAACCACTGCATCAGAGAAACTAAGAAGTCCTGCTACACAGCTCGCAGGTGTTTAATTTGGCCACAAAACAAGTACTCCTGGTGATTTTTGAAGCTTTTAAGACTCAATTTTCATTATATTATCGTATGTAATATTATTGTATGTATATTATCATATGTAATATTCAGATAAGTCTGTGCAATAAAAAAACAAGTTTTTAAAACTTCAAAAAGGACTACTTGTAGCCAATGTCATGAAACTTCAAATGGAGCAAAAACAAAACAGTAAGTGATTATTTACCCTTAATAGCTGCAATCTGTTTTAGTTGTCTCCCTAGGTTAAAATGGTTTTGTTCTAGAGAAAAAGGAGAGGGGGAATAATATTATGTGTTGCATATTTCAGTGAATATACTGTTCCATGCCTTGCTCTTCCACTACCTTTTTTTGTCATCTTGTGTATTAAAAATAAAAGATTAATGGGGCAAGAACCTGTCATTTTATTTGTCTGTAAAATATAAAATACCAGTATCTGGGCTTGAACCAGGGTGGATACACATCAATGATTTTTTTTAAAAAAATCAAAAAAATCTGATTTTTTAATTTAAATCAGATTTTTTTTTATAAAATGCTTTTTGAGGAAAAAACCTATCTAAAGATAGTTTTAATTAAGATACATTACAGCGCAAAGATATCTCATCATGGAATAGGGATCATAAATTCTAATTCTATCGAATGAGACAATATATTCATGTAACGTTTAAGAAAAGTTTTGTAAATGAGTTCCTATAGTTCATGGATTAGGAACCCAATCTTATGGGGTTCCAGGGGCTTCTGTATAGATTATTTAAATTAATCTTTCTATCCACCAATGAGACTCAGTGCTCAGTCTAGAAGATACCATCAGGGATGCTTAGTTTTGCAGTTCTCAAACTATGGATTTGCATCTCCAGAGATAACATGCTTGTTAACAGCAAAAATGTTTTAAAATAAATAAATAATATATAGAGGTGAGAAATAACAGACCTCAACCCTATTGTCCCTCTGCAAATTTGTGTACACAGAGTCAATCCCTTACCTCTTTCTAAAAGTGGAAAGTTTCAAAAAGTTCAATGAATAGAAGATTGTTGGGGGTGGAATAGTTCTGGACAAGGAGAAGAAGTCTAGAGATAAATGTGAGAAGGGAGGGACAGGCAGTAGAAACAAAAGTGAAACTGTTTGAGCAGCATATTCCAGAAATCTTGAGGTCTTCCTGAGTGTCGCCTTCACTGATTTGAGGTCTACCATACTGTTCTCTCACTAAAAGGAAAAACCTATAATGGCAGCAGGCCGTAAAAGAGACCCAGTTTGGGATATTTTAATGAAGCTCCTCTACCTTGAGGTAAGACAGGCATGCGTGCAAAATGCAAACAGTGCAACAAAGAAATGCAAGGCCTGGTTGCCCAAATGAAACATCATCATGAGAAGTGTTCCTTCTCAGGAGGGAGCTACGCTGAAAGATGATGAAAGGAACATGTCTGAATATTCAGGATCTTCAGGTTGGTAAACTTTTATTTCATACTTCTTTCTTAAGGACTGCCTGTCTTCCTTCTGGACTATTCTTGAATTCTCATGTTTGAGCAAAAAATATTGTTGTTACTCTATGGTACTGTCATTTTAGATGCAGTTGTGATAAAAAAATAAATAGCTGAAATAGGCAGAGCTTCCTTTACAATTTCACCTTTAAAGTAGTACTGAATGTCAGTGAATGAAATAAGTAATACTAAATGAGCAGTATGGTAATAATAATTAAATAACTACATTGACTTATTTTGTTTAGGAGAATCCATCCTCAACATACAGGATTCTGAAGACTATCCACCTTCAAGATCACCATAATTTTCTATAGTTTCAGAGTTATCTGCCAATGATAGTTTTTCAGTCACATCATGTATGTCACATAGCCACAGTATATCACCTGTAGCAAAAAGAAAAAAAAAATCTCCATCATCCAGAAACAAGCATACATAAGTTTGTGATAAGAACGTGCAGTTTACAAAAAGAGGTAATTGATGAAAAAATTCTTTGGTTTGTTTATGCAACAAACTCTCCTTTCTGTATGACTGAGAACCCACACTTCATTAACATGGTTCAGTCATTAAGATACAGTCCACCCAATAGAGCAGATGTCGCAGGCAAATTGCTGGATAAAGCGTATGAAAGAGAAATTGAGCAGTGTGCAAAAGGTCTAGAGCGTGAAATTGTTAACCTGAGTCTTGAGGGGGGAGCAATGTCCACAATGATCCTGTTGTATGTGCTTGTGTGACAACAGAAGAAGGGAATGTCTTCCTTACAGCAGAATACTTACAAGAAGTAACAGTAAAAGCTATAACAAACTGTGAAAAAAATTTCAAATGTCTAATACGCAGCTTGGGAGGAACCAAGCTAACGCTCCCACAAGACACACGATGGAACTCAGTTGTGGACTGTTTTGAGCACTGTATCAAGAATTGGCCTAATCTCCTTTCTGAACAAAACTGTGAGAAAATAGATGGCACTGTCACAGCCAAAGTTCTCACCGTTGGGCTGAAGAGAAATGTTGAACACATGCTGAGTACCCTGAAGCTATTTCTGTAGCCTTGCACAAAATTCAGGGAAATCGCTGGTTTATTGCTGACACTGTTGAAATTTGGAAGGAACTGAGGGAGGGACAGCTCAGTGGTTTGAGCATTGGCCTGCTAAACCCAGGCTTGTGAGTTCAATCCTTGAGGGGGCCATTTAGGGATCTAGAGCAAAAATTGGGGATTGGTCCTGCTTTGAGCAGGGGATTGGACTAGATGATCAGCTGAGGTCCCTTCCAACCCTGATATTCTATGATCTTAAAAAGAGAAACATGCAATGACAGGGTTAAATTACAAGCATTAAAAAAACAAATGGGACAAGCACTATCTCCAGCTCATTTTCTTGCAAATATTCTCAATACTCAATACCAGGGACAAACTTTAACAACTGAAGAAGAGGAGTTGGCTGTGACATGGACATCCAGCAATCATCCCTCTGTAATGCCAACCATCAAACTTCAGAGCTTAGGGTGAACCATTCAAGAAATATATGTTTGCTGATGATGATTTAAAGAAAGCCACAACAGTGAACTGGTGGAAGTCACTTAAGCACTGGGATTCAGAGACTGTTGAAGTGATCATCTCACAGCAGTAGCTTCTTCTGCCAGTGTAGAAAGAATATTTTCTTCCTTTGGACTAATTCATTCCAAATTGAGAAATCATTCAGGACCTGAAGAAGCAGGAAAGCATATTTTTCTTTTCCAGATTATGAACAAACAGGAAAATGAAGGTGAAGACGACTGAGTTAGCTGCAGAAGCCAATATTTTATGTTTTCTCATGTTGACCTGGCTGAGGTAGTCGATTTAATTCTTGTTTAAAAAAAAATTTTTTTTTCATTTAAGTATTTTAATTAAAAACAATTTTAACAAAAACAAACCTGATTTTAAAAAACTTGAATGTTTAACTAAATTCAAAATTAATATGCTTGTTTTGTTAAAATATTATATGTTTGCTGTTGAAGAAAAAAATCCACAATACATAGTGTTGCTGTTTTAGTTAAATAAAACAATTTAAATGTCTGTCTGGTGATGTTCTCCTCCTAATACAGCATGGGAAGAAAATCCTCCAAATATTAATGATTAACCTGTTGAACTGGAGATAGTTCACCTCCCAATGACTTCATAAATATCTGCTTCAATTACCTTTGGTAAATGAAATAACCAAACAATCATTCATTTTCTGATATAGCTGTAAAACTAATCTGAAAAGTTTTCAAACTAATTACTTAAAAAATGTATAGTGTGTACCTTCTAAAAATGAAACCTATATCTATCTCTGAGTTATGAAGAATATGTATTAAGGTTATAACAGCCAACAAGAATGCACTTTTATGTAGAAATCCATAATTAAATCGAGTCTTCCTGACTAGTGATTTAAATTCTCCTCTACAAGGATGCATATAGCAAGCCACAATCTAACCCTAAATAAATAATACCAACAACATTTTACTCCCTGTGAAGTGTAGTTCACTATACAATCACATTTCATAATCTTATACTGGTATAATAGTCGTAAACTTCTGAAAGGTTTTGTTAATATTTAATGTATTTCTGTACATTATACTAGTCCTTCATGTAAGTTTTTCTGTTAAGGGCAGGGCATACCAAGAGTTTATCTTGGGCTGAGTTGTACCTAAGGAATATATACAGGAAAAAGACAAGATAGATTAATGAGGCTTATGTTGTAACACAGAGGACGTATAAAGGCTCTTTTCACCTAAGGTGCAATCTTCCTTTTCCTCAAGGTTTTATTAAGGCCTGTTGAAGGATGTCCAAGATAGGGCCAAAGAGAGTAAAAAGAATCAAAGTTCTTGAAGCCTAGATCTCAGACCCAGATACTGCCGGCAAAAGTTTGACACATCCCCTCGAGGTATACATGGGAGGATGCAGAACTCTTCAAAAACATTAAAGCTGCCTGGGGAAATTTCACACGAGGTGGATTACATGCAGATATAGAGTGCCCACAACATGGGGTATAGTTTATAACTAGACCAATTAACATTTCCAAATAAGGAGAGAAGACACAGAACATACACCTGCAGTCACACATCACTGCAACCTGCGGCTTTAAAGGCACAGTGACTGTCATGTGCCTTCCAAGGTAGAGTGGCTCAAGATAATCTCATTAACTCATGATGAAGAATTAGGACAGAAGAGCACAAACTACTGAATATAAATGATAAATACAAATAAAATACACAGCACTTATATAGCACTTTA
This sequence comes from Chelonia mydas, assembly GCF_015237465.2. NCBI lineage: Eukaryota > Metazoa > Chordata > Testudines > Cheloniidae > Chelonia > Chelonia mydas. The sequence continues at coordinate 121,909,914 of NC_057853.1, read as the reverse complement.
TATATTCAAACCATTTTACAAACAATTCTCAAATTTAAATGCTAAAGAAGAATAGAGTTGAGCATAACAGCAAGCAGCAGAAATCTTGCTGATGCAGCTGCACTGTCTCTTGAAGCCAAATGGACACTTCTCTTGGGTACCATTGGTTAATAATTAGAAAATTAAACAATTTTTTACAATAAAAGTACACATCTAACAAAAGCTTAGAATTTTCTCAAACAGAAAGAAAAATGCTACAGACTCTGGTGGACTACATAAAAGGTCTAAAGCACAGTCCATGAGTAAGGCTAAGATTTTATCACGGTTATTTTTAGTAAAAGTCATGAACAGGTCACGGGCAATAAACAAAAATTCACGGAGCCGGTGACCTATCTGTTACTTTACTAAAAATAAGCAGGGGGTAGAGCTAGGAAGGGGGAAGGAATGGAGTCCCATTGGGAGATTTGGGGGAACTGACAGCCCCGGCTCCAGTGGCCGCAGCAGAGAGCACAGCCACAAGAGGCTCACAGCCTCCATTCCAGAACAGGGGTACATGGCCCCAGCTACAACCCCCACTAAGCCTCAGCCACAGCAGGGGGGCCTGTGGCCCTGGGAAGCTGCAAGGCAGGCAGGGGCACAGGGTCCCAGCTGCAGCCCCCAGCGGAAGCTGTGGGGTTAAGGTGCGCGGCCCCGGCTACAGCCCCTAGTGGAAGCCACGGGGCTGAGGAGTGAGGCCCCAGCCGCAGCCCTTGTCAAGCCCAGGACGCTGCCAGGCAGGGAAGCATACTGTTACTGTCATGTAGCTGAACAAACCAAACACAAACAAACACTAAACAAAGGCCAAGACAGACAATGAGCTGCATTCTTCAGTCTGCTTGAGCTACAAGTTGACAGTGGCAAATTCTCTTTGCAAAGGGGAACTCCCCATTGGTGTAAAGCCAGTGGAGCGAAGTCCTGCATCAGTTGCCTCTCTCTCTCCTCAGTAGAGGGGAGCAGAGAGCTCTGCCACACCTATCCTTCACTAGTGTGGAGGTCCAGTGGTAGCTTATGGCAGTGGTGTAAACTAGAGCAGCCCCTCTGTGACCTAACTGTTGCTAGGACTTGGCAGTTCCGCATCATGGAACTACAACTTCCATCAAACTCTCCACTTACCCTTGCATTGGATTACAGGGAAGATTCTGCTGGGCAAATATTGAACACTGCTCCCTCAAAATGCAAAAAACCCCAAACAACCCAGTTCTCTTGCCAGGGTGGTTTTAGGGCTTGTAATAGGTGTCTCTCCCAGACCCTCAGAGAGAAGACTGTTTCCTCTTTACCCCTTTCTAAAACTAAACACAATAAAGGGGTAAAGTAACTGAAAACACTGAAGCAATGTTGAAAACTCCAGCAGCCCATCTCTGAGATACTCGTACTGTAGGCAAAGGGCCAGGCCAGAGATGCCATTCTTTCACTAGGACCAACCTTTCCTGTAAAAGACTGCATTGAGGAACTCTTCTGCTTGCCGCTCAAACCGAATGATTTTTGCTTGCTCTTGTCTAAGTAGAGCTTTTTGCCCAGCTTCCGAAGCTGGCTCATCCAGACTGAGTAGGTGTTCCTGCAAAAAAAAAAAAAGTAATGAAATGAAATGTTTGTAAGCTCTCTCCCCCTGCCACATTAATAAATCACTCACAGCTATCAAGCACTCTTTAAACCAGCACCATTATAAAAAGAGGTTTTTCAACAAAAACTTGTAGTTATGCAATGACTGCCTACCCAATAGACCCATCTTGATAATTAAGGTTTAAACCTTAAGTCACATCAACAACAACAAAATCATGAAATGCAATATGTTGGAAAGGCCAAAATATTAAATATAAACCTAAAGAGGGTAATCAGTGCTTTTTCCAGTATGACAGCAGTAGAGGAAATGAGGGATACTTAGGACAGAGAAAAGGCTGAATATTTCACCAGGCATTTGGCCAAGAAACTGGCTTCAAACACTTAATCTTCATTGAGAACTTTTAGTTCTATATGAAATAGAAGATGACAGAACACACAGAAAATAATTCTCATCCCACCCCCACATTTTGCACAGCTTCCAGGCAAACTGAGCACAACCTGAGCACAGTCTGTGGCAAGACACACATCACCAACTTTTAAATGGAGAATAACCTTCTAGATTCACAATATTGCCACCAAACTGGAATGAATAGAAGAATCACAAGCTCGTGAAATCCCTCTTACAACTCAGCTGAAAGCAACTGGCTGGTTTCAAGAATATTCCAAAAGAAAAAGCTTCATTACAAGAGAGAGAGAGAGAAGTGTGCATGTGTCACTACAATTTTTATTTTAAAAAAAAATTAGAAAACTGTAGTTAAGAAACCTAAAGTCAAAAGTCTAGAAGTGTACATGTTCATTTATTTTTAAAGGTGCAGTTGGTATGCATTATTTGGAAAACCTTAATTATATTTAGTTGTACTGTAGTATATTCACACACTGTCTATTAAATCTTTCCTATAAAATGGGTGGAGACCACTGGATATTGCAAATTACCAGGTTTTCAGTTTATCAAAGTAAGAATTAGCTAGGTTCTACTATACATAATAATGTTCTATATTTACTCTGTCTCTGAGTAGATTGGTTGAGTTGGAAAGGCATATTCCCTTTTGTGTACATCCACGTGTGTGTGGTGTGTATAAGAAAGTGGGGTAGTTCTTTTTAAAATTTATTTTTGCAGATTGTAAATTTGAGTTGATATTTGTCCATGTTATATTTTACATTGTTTGGTGCAAGGAAGGTGTTATGACAAATTCATTTGAAAAAGTGTGAAGTGCTATACAAATTAGGTGCAACTCTTTGGATTCTGGGAAGCTGCCAGCACCACAGAGTTTGGGAGACGTTTCCCAGCTATCTCCCACTATTTACAAAGGCACTTTAAACAAAAGAGGCAGTGCAGCGTAGTGGATAGAGCACTGGAGTGGAACTCTGGAGACCTGGGTTCCATTCCCAGGTTTACCACTGGCCTGCTGGGTAACTTTAGGCAAATCACTTCATCTCTGTGTGCTTCAGTTTCCCCCTTTGTAAAATGGGGATAAAGATACTGACTTCTTTTGTAAAGTACTTGGAGATCTACTGACGAACTGTGCTACATACAAGCTAGGTATTATTATATTTGCATATTTTATTATTCCTTCCAAATGACTCATTTGTACATTTCATTATTTCAGGTCATTTCTCCAATTTAAAAAGATTGTTTTATTTTTGAATATTCTCATCCAATGCATTTGCTATCCCCCGATGAACATCATGTAATCCACAAATTTCCGTAGCGTACTCCCCACTCCATCCTCTAAACAACTGCTACAAATACATTACTCTTTTCAGTATACTTCAGTTAGAAAGATTGTTTTCTTTCCTTTTAAAAAATGTGTGTGAATCTGACTGCTTGTGAAAGCAAGACACTCAGCACAGACTAGAGCCAAGAGCAAGGGCAGGCTTTTCTCCTAAATAGCTCTGCTAAGGCACCTCAATCTTGGCCTGCACCACCCACTGTCATCCCAACCCTGAGCTCTCCTTGAGCACAGTCTGCTCGTCATGCTGAGTTATGTGGTGACTGATGTGGACAAAAGAGGACTAGGAAAGGACTACGAAAATAATTTTTACTTCTGATCTCAGGATTTAAACATACATCTCTGGAAGTGCATCAACTCATTGTCCCATCTAGTCCCCCACACAGAAACAGTAAGGATGGTGATGGGAGATAAGTGAGGGCTTGGAAAGGGGAAGAAGGTACTGACCAACACCATAAAGCTGGACAGTGTGCAACTGTTTTCTCCAGGCTGCAATTTCAGTTACACAACTCTAATTCTGTAACTACACCAAAACAGCACCAATTCAATCCACTCTGTGCTGTCCAGCTCCCTTCCTAGCACCGTTAAAAGGAAGGATGTGAACTGAACACATAGAACTAGCGTGTAAAGCAGTCAGACAGTACAGAGAGCATTCAAGCTGACTGAAATCTTACGTCTGTGCTAGAATTACAAAATAATTACAGCACTGTTCTAGAAATTGCAACCTAGAACGCCCTAAAAGAAGCCAGATAAAGATATGGTTGAAGTAGTTTACTGGAAGGAAGAGAGTTCAAACAAACCAGTACTATCCATAATTAAACTCTGTCCTTCAGCTGAAAACATACACACATGCGCCAAGTGAAATGGCATCCTTTATAATTTAATTCACAATTTAATCTCCAGGGCGTTTTTACTTGAAGTAATAAAATATATGGTTATATACCACCCTGTCTACAGCCCCCTCAAAAATATCACATTTGGTGTTACATACGGCGCTAAGGACACCAACAAGGGTTGGAACGCTGCGTAGACAGATCCATCTTTCCATGGGAAAGGAAGCACTTCACATGGCTCAAGTCATTTCTTGGAGTGGCATTGCCCAACCACATCCATCTCTCCTCCAGAGGGATGATCTTCATGACACAGAGCCACCGTGAAAGGAAGGGAGGGATTTCCCGTTTATCCCAAGGGTTCCAAAAGAGGCTCTAATGTTTCAACCCACAGTGGGCCTGGGGAGGAGAACCTACTAACAGGATTATTTTTACTGCATTAACAGGGAAGTTAAAAGTATGATCACACAGATTCCTTTGACACTGTAAGAGAGAGAGCAGGATCTACTTTTTAAGAAACACAGCAGGTACAGGGAGCCTTCCTAGCTGCCTCCAGTTATTGGTCTACCAGTTATGAATTCATATCAATGTGAAGGTCAGACTAGATCAGGGGTTCTCAGAACAAATTTTTTGGTGGCCTCAGAGTGCGGCCACCAACTCTTGCTGATGGCCGCTCTCACACTTTTCCCTAAAATACTTAATTAGCTTTAGGAAAAACAAATAAATATGCACATATACACATCCAAATTAATGTAATTTATTTATTGCTAGCTAGTAAATCTGATGTGAAAAGTGATATTAACAAACAGATAAGTATCACTTTTCATAGCAGACTTACTCAGCCCCGGCAAGCCTGGGGACAAATTAAGCTCCACCTTTCCAGGGGCGGTGGGGCTCAGGCTTTGAGCTTCAGCCCTGGGGTGGCGGGCTCTGGCTGCGGGGCTTCAGGCTCCAGTCCCGAGCTCTGGCTGCGCACCAGCAGGCCTCAGACTCCGGTGGCGGGGCTTCAGGCTCTAGCCCCCCGCAGCCAGAGCCTGCCACCCCGCCACCCCAGGGCTGAAGCCCAAAGCCTGAGCCCCACGGCCCTTGGGAAGATGGAGAACCCAACGGGTGCCTGCTCCTCCTGTGTTGTGCCCCAGGTGTCTCCAGAGGGTGGCAGAGCCCAACACTTGCTGGCAGCCCCAGCAACCAACACCAAGGCAAGGCATCCAGGAGCAACAGGGAGGGGGAGTGGCTGCTACTTTGCCCCCGCCCCCAGCCCAGTAGGCTGTTGGTCGCCAGAAAAGTCCCTGGTGGCCGCATTTGAGAAACGCTGGACTAGATGACCATAATGATCCCTTCTGGCCTTGGAATCTACACATTTCTGGTACTGCAGCCACTCTCACCTTCTTCCATCTGTTTAACTCTTTTGATAAATAAACTCTGTCTAATTCTATGATGACTGACACTCAGCTTAGCCTTGGAACATCTCTCCTCTCCAGCCTATTCAGAATCTTAAATCAAATCCTCCTCGGGCCTAACATGTTTGGATAATGAAGAGCCTCAAGCCCCTATGTTATTTCGAGTGTTCTTTTGATGCATTCCCCTCCTGCGTGTTTACTTCTACAATTTCCTTGGACCCGTGAGAGCAGAACTCCGCCCAACAGACCAAATGTGGCCTGTCCTACATTTTTCCTACTCACTTGTTTAAAAATGCCACACAGTATAAGGGATACAGTAAGTGCAGAGCTTAATTTGTAATGGAAGAGGTGCCAGGGCTCAAACAATTTTTTTACTTTCATAACTGACATGCAAGCCCAGAGATGCTGGGGCTATGAACTACCAAGCCCAGAGGTGCCAGGAGTCAGCCCTGGCACAAATTAAGCAGTGAGTAAAGTGACCCTAAAGAGTTAGCATTTGCTGCACATTAACGTCTATACTTTAAAGTTTATCTCACTCAATGTACACGACGGTCAAGTCCTGTGCACAACTGGAACCATGTGTTGATACTAGGAAGAAAAAGCTAGCATGCTATATTCACAATACAGCAAGGACCTCCAAGCTTTCAGCTACAGGTTGTATTAGCAATGGGACAGGAACAAGAGGACCATACCTGATTTGCACAAAATGGACCAAATTGCAGATGCTCGTCTTAGATTTTTGCCGTGCACCGAGCAATACCAGACCTTCAGTATCTTTATTTTCTGTGGGACTGTTTGTCTAAATAGGCAATTCAGATTCACCCAAATCCTTCTCAAATCTGCTTATCCGCCATCTGATTCCACTTCCACAGATGGGGCCTCCCAGCCTTGTATCAGCTCCTGATAATAGAGCCAAGCTCATCCTTGATGTAAATCCATTGTCTTCGACTGAACTACACCAAGGATTAATTTGATTCACAGAGTTTGCATTTAGTGCGGTTTTGGAACAAACTGATAAATGAAACAGTAATAAGTCACCAGGAGCAGATGGGATTTAGCCAAGAGTTCTAAAGCAACTCAAACATAAAATTGCAGAACTACTAAATGGGATATGTAACCTATTGCTTAAATCAGCCTCTATACCAGATGACTGGAGGATAGCCAATGTGACACTGATTCTTTTTAAAGGCTCCAGCGGCAATCCTGGCAATTACAGGTGGTGTAACTTCAATACCAGGAAAACTGGTTGAAACTACAGCAAAGGACAGAACGATCAGACACATAGATAAACATGATTTGTTGGGGAAGAGTCAATACAGCCTCTGTAACGGGAAATCATGCCTCATAATCTATTAGAATTCTTGGGGAGGAGGGGGGAATCAACAAGGAAGGGGAATCCAGTGGCTATAGTTTACTTGGACTTTCAGAAAGCCTTTAACAAGGTCCCTCACCAAAGGCTCTTAAGCAAAGTAAGGAGTCATGGGATAAGAGGGACGGTCCTCTCATGGATCAGTGACTGGTTAAAAGATAGGAAACAAAGGGTAGGAATAAATGGTCTGTTTCCACAGTGGAGAGAAGTAAATAGCAGTGTCCCCCAAAATCTATACTGAAGCCAGTTTCTGTTCCATGATCTGGAAAAAGGGATAAACAGTGAGAGGGCAAAATTTGCAGATGATACAAAATTACTCAAGATAGTTAAGTCCAAAGCAGACTGTGAAGAGTTACAAAGGAATCTCACAAAACCACGTGACTGGGCAAAAAAATGGCAGATGAAAGTCAATATTGATAAATACAAAGTAATGCACATTGCAAAACATAATCCCAACTATACATACGAAAATGATGAGGTCTAAATTAGCTGTAACCACTCAAGAAAGAGGTCTGGGAGCCATTGTGGATAGTTCTCTAAAAACATTTACTAACATGCAGCAACAGTCAAAAAAGCTAACAAAATGTTAGTAACCAGTAGCAAAGGGATAGATAATAAAACAGAAAATATCATAATGCCACTACAGAAATTTATAGGACAACCACACCTTGAATTCTTAGTACAGTTCTGGTCACCCCATCTCAAAAAAGAACTGGATAAGTTCATGCAGGATAGGCCCATCAATGGCTATTAGCCAGGATGGGCAGGGATGGTGTCCCTAGCCTCTGCTTGCCAGAAGCTGGGAATGGGCGACGAGGGAAGGATCACTTGATGATTTCCTGTTCTGTTCATTCCCTCTGGGGCCCTTGGCAATGGCCACAGTCAAAAGACAGGATACTGGGCTAGATGGAGCTTTCGTCTAACCCAGTCTGTCTGTTCTTGTGTTCTTAAAAAAAGATATATTAGAATTGGAAAAGGTACAGAGAAGGACAACAAAAATGAGGAGAAGTATGGAACAGCTTCCACCTGAGATCAGATTAAGAAGTCTGGGACTGTTCAGCTTGGAAAAGAGACGACTGAAGGGAGATAGAGGTCTATAAAATCTTGACTGGTGTGGAGAAAAAATAAATAAGGAAGTGTTATTTACCCCTTGACATAATACCAAGACCAGGGGTCACCCAATGAAATTAATAGGCAGCAGGTTTGAAACAAACATAAGGAAGTACTTCTTCACACAACACATGATCAACCTGTGGAACTCATTGCCAGGGGATGTTGTGAAGGCCAAAAGAAATAACTGGGTTCAAAAAAGAATTAGATAGATTCATGGAAGATAGGTCCATCAAGGACTATAAGCCAAGACAGACAGGGACGCAAGCCAATGCTCAGGGTATGCCTAAACCTTTAACTGCTAGAAGCCAGGACTGGATGACAGAGAATGGATCACTCAATAATTGCCCTGTTCGGTTCACTCCCTCTGAAGCTAGATGGACCACTGATCTGACCCAGTACGGCCACTCTTATGTTCTTATGACAGCAGCTACCACAAGAGTACAGCATTACTCTAACAAAGCAGATCGTATTCAGAACTCACTGTGTTGGTCAGGGGTGTCTCTTAAAGGAAGACAAGGTACCCCTCTCAAAACAGTTCTCCGTCTGTTTTCTTTCCCCCCCTCTGAGAGCCTTAATAAAAAATCTTAATATAAAAGTAAGTGGAAGGTGGCAATGTCATGAGCATTGTGGCTAACAGTAGCTACGAGCCAGCAACATACAACAGTAAGGCACTTCCTATTTGCACAAACCACATTGCCTTGAGCTGTTGCAGAGAAGGCTTTGTCATTTTTTTAAAGTGTGCTGGGAGAACCTGCTAACAGACTACATGGTATATTACATTATTGTGATCACTTCCTGCAGAAAGAAGTCAGAGCAGAGGACCAGCTAGCCAGATTTCACTGAGACAGTTAAGCCTTTCTGCCTACATTACAGAACCACATTTCTGCACATGGACTGAGCAGTGACCATGTGCTAGCACTTGTTGCAAGCATGGGTACAGTCTGGCTACAAAACTTGTGTGTGGACACAGACTGTGCTCCTCCACATCCAGGCTGTGACTTGGTTACAAATGTGGCAAACAACTCTATTATGCAGATGAGCCCTTTTATTCAGGGAAAAACAGGTCCCAGGATATGGAACAAGACTGCATGCTGGGACTCTGCATCTCCATGCCACAGAGGAGGGCAGTCACTGACTACAGTGAGGATGTGCAAGCCGCAAGGCTTACAATGGAGCATGTGATCCATACTTTCTTTCCAGGTAGTCCTTTAAAACAAAAATAAACAAAAAACCAAACAACATACACCACACACAGAGAGAAGTTACACAGAAGAGAGAAATCTTTGCCCATTAACTTGTATTAGGTTTACCAATGGAAAAAAATTTTAAGAGGGAAACGGGAGTGTTAGGGGGAATGACAGATCCTCCTCCAGTTACATAATTATATTTCTATATAACTGGGACAAGTGGGAAAAAAGCACAACCTACTAGCTTTACACATTGCATTGTTACCTTCACTTTTTCTCTTCGCAAGCAGCAGAAAAGACAATTTTCATCAAAAGACCAATCAGAAACACCTTCGGGCTCGCAGTCTGTAAATCAGAGGAACAGCAAATTACTTCATATTCATAAACCACAACTTACTGGTGCCAAAAGACAAACCAATAAATACCTGTTTCACAACATTCTTCCCTAGATTCTGCAGATGCAGATTTAGTTTCTGACATGTTTTAAATCCCAGAATATTACAAAACTATATACAATTGATCTACGCACAATGAACCTGTTTTTTTCTAAGCAACGCCAAATACACTGCCAGCTACATAAAGATGAACGCACATTCATTAGTAATTTTAGCCAATATGAAACTAACTGTGAGCACTGCCTGGGGGGAGGGAAAAAAGCACAAATCACCACGGTAACACATTTTCTAGAGGCAGAGCTGAAATTGCTTCTGTGGTTAGAAATGCAGAACAAGACACAAAAATAAAGACTGAATACCTTTAAACAAACAGAGATCTTTTAATAATCCAGGTCCAAACAGCCCTTCTAGAATACTTTCAAACCCTAAAAGCAAAGAAAAGAATTGTTAGCTTTCTAGATTAAGGACGTCACTACCAGAATATTTACAACAGCAGTCCTGTATTTATCTATTCCAAGAACAAACGTGAACATGTTTTCTCCTAGTATTCCCAAGATCTATAGGTCAGTTGAAATGCCTGAACTACCAAAAAAATCATAACAAAACCTAGAGTCCAGTTTCATTACAGTACTTTTACAGATAACTGGATTACAATATAGAACCATGTTAGACAGAATGGAAATGATTTTGGAAAGATAATGTGAAGTTTTAGTTTCTACAATGTGCCTCTCAATTCAAGGCACTTTCCCAAAATATTCATTCCTTAAGCATCAAAATTCAATTTCAAAGGATGTATATTTTCCCAGTGAAAAGCCCTTTGGCCTCTTCATCACAAATGATTCTGTGCCTTGTTCTAAATCTCAACATTCTGAATTTCAACATAGGCTAGAGTCAATTTTCAAACTTCTCCCTCATAACTTCTTGGGGAGGAGGAATCCTAAAAGGAAGAGAATTTCAGTAATCCTATACCACATAAGAAACAAATTCAAATAATTATATATTCAGTGTCACCAGCCTACATCTTATATATAGTCCAAATTACCGTCATGGAATGTTCTATGCCTCTCTTAAGTGCTAATCAATTTTAGTTCCCTCAGAAAAAAGATTAACCCTCCCTCCTAAATTAGTGCCACTATATAAAGTCAATATTAATCTAAATCCTACCTAGCAGCAAAGTCTTCAGAGGCATTAACTACCCAATATTGACCACAAGACAAGTTAAAAGTGAGTGAATACTGAAAGGGCAAAGACAGTCTTAAAAAGGGAGACAGTCAACTCAATCCTATTTCTGTATGAAAATGTTTTACCTACTGCTGCCAGAAGTGACACCTAAGATTGTAACTGAAAAAAAATCAAAGAAAAAATATTTCTCTAAGTATGGTTACTCTGTGCGTTTGATAGCACTTTGTGTACAGTCAGTTCATCAGTTTCTCCTGTTTGTGTGGGTCTTTCAAACACAGCAATAGAAGAGAGAATATCATTTTTGAAACTGAGGAGAAAATGTGGTTGTAAAACCACAGAAACTGGCAGGGGGTTTCAGGCCTGAAACTACTTTCAAGTTTTGTTTTTAAACTGGGTAGAATTAAAGTAACCAAGCTTAATATTGGAAAAGAGCAGTTATTTCAGAAGTCAGCACTGTTCCCTGTGCGCACAGAATCCTGACCTGATGTCATGTCTTATCCTTTGGACAGCATGGTCGGGGTCTCAGTGGAGACCACGAACAGCGCTACTCCCCCAATTGATGCTAGCTACAGTTCTTGTGCAACACTAGAAGCATTAACAACATTCGACATCAGATCTAAGGCCTTGGAAGCACTTCTAGCATTTGATGCCATTTGGACGCTAAAAGCACTGCCAAGGCGTGATCTCAATGGCGGTAGTACCACTAGTATGAACACGGAGACCGATGCGAATATTCAATACTAGACGAGCTGGGGAGGAGAGCCAAGGTGAAAAAATGGCAACCGGGAAGAGGAAGAGGGAAGAGATGAGAGAACATCAGAGGAAGGATTATTTAAGGAGATAAAGAAAAAAGATCCCATCAAGCAGCACCTTGTCAAGCAGACAAGCAGCACTGCCTCCAAAAGAGCCAATTCAGGCTTCAAGAAGTGGCAGGAACAATGGGGAAGGGCCGACCCACCTTACCGAAGAGAAGAAAAATAGAAGAATCAGGGTATTGACCCTTACGTTCCAAATTTTGACCCCTTTATTATGATTGATGGGGCAATGACTCATAACAACTCACTTTTGAAATAAACCCTAAAGTAATACGGCCAATCAACCTCACATCTTTTCACGTTTTTGTTGTTAAAAAAAATCAATGGAGCTCAGAGATTTAACTCAAACTCACCATTCTTAAAATAGTGCCTGACGATGACTCATGCCCCACAGTTTGTCATGCATGCAACAGCATATTGCAATCACGGCCGAGTTTTACAGCCTGGATATCGTACAATCGTAGTTCGCTAGCCCACTGTTCTTACTGATGTTAATGCCACTCAGTTTTTATTAATATTAAATATTGGATTTAGCAGTTGCATAGCAACGGCAGAACATCTTATGTGCAATGCTTGACATTAAAAATGGCAAATAAGGGAAGAATGAATGTATTCAAAAATTATACTAAGGACCTGGCAGAACAACCATGTAGCCGAACCAAAAAAAAAAAAAAAAAAAAAATGCAGAGTCCAACATAGCAAAGGTGGAATAAGTCTTGCCATGTTATGTTCAATCACTTAGGATTTCAAAAAAGCATTTGTGCAGAATGAATCATGCATAATACACTAAAAACAAAATTTTGAAAAAGGAACTGCCTACTTTTTATAGTATTTTTTCTCTCCATTGTCACTGCTCTTAGAAGCTTGAAAAGAACATTTCTTTTCCCACCGATTTTGTCCTTTTCCATTTGGAAGATGATTTTTTCCCTGCATTTCAAATGGAATAAAAATTAACATGGCTGCCTTTGTTAAATTCTTTGTGTGTATATTTTCATCTTCTGCCTCAGTATTTGATAGTTCACCGCAGCTAAAGAGCAGGGCCAGTGGAAAAATCACAGAAAATCACAGACAATGAGAGGAGAAGGAGGGGAATGAAGATCCCGTGATTTCTGAGGGTTTCTGCAGTTTTTAACATTTCCCAGACTGTTCCACAGAATCTATGCTTCTATACTGTCTAAAGCTTTGTCTAATGTTAAAAGTGACCTGCAGAGGGAAGACAGGGAAAAACAAACAGAATTTGCCTTTTTATTCTTTATAATGCATTAATAATGCTCAAAGAAGTGCTGGGGTTTTTTTAGGGGTTTGGGGGGATTTTTTTTGGCTTGCACATTAGAAGTTAGGTCTTGTTCACTCTAGAAGGCTCTATGGTGTCTGGAGAATTAGTAAAGTAGTCAAAAACCTCCAAACCGGAACAACTGACAAGGGAATGCATTTCTATATTCAGACTATTAAAAAGTTTTAAATATTGTTAACACCCATTTCCTTCAATACCTAAAAAAATGTTACTTTAGGTGCAAGAGTTAACAACACATCCACCAAGAACTTTCTAGCAAAACCTGAGGAGAGCAGACTTCATATTGACCTTCCTGATGTTTGTTTGTCAGGTTAAAAAAACCCACATGCGTGTCAGGCCTTCTTTGTCAATCATAAAGAAACTATAGGCAAAAATCCCAACTAAAACAAAAATTTTTGCAGGTCATCTCTGAGACTCTGCCCAATGTACACCAACAAGCTGCTCCCCCATTAACCCAGCCTTGGAAAAAGAGTGTGAATTCTCTTCTCCACAACTATGTTCACCTTCATGAAGTGTTGGCTTCAAAATCTGGATGTGCCATTTACCCGCTAACAGTAGCGAGCTCAATAAAGCAGGTTGATTATCCAGGTTTTCATGCTCACATAGTACCAGAGTGCCTTTGCCTCTATATCTAGGTAATTGTAAAAAGAGAATGGACACTTCCCCCCCCAAACACATGACCTGGCAAAGGAGCCATGATGCTACAAACAGTTTTCCTAACCCATATGCAGAAAAATGGTGGCTCAATACTTCAAGCTTTGAAAAAGATCTAATTAGGGTGTAAGCACCTCAGGTCCTCTTTTAGACCCAATAGCCAACAACACTTGCAGTGCTTAACCAATAATAAGGCTGCTTAAAATATTAATGATGAAAAAAATATTAGTGAGGCCCGTAAACTTCCCCCCCCCCCCCAAAGGGGAAAAGCATCATCACACTCAGAAACTGCATACTGTTTGCTGTGGCCCTTTGTCCTCTCCTACTCCTACTTCCCCAAGGTTTGTCCCTTACCCAAGTTCAAACAAGATCACTAAGACTTCAGCCCTATGATCTCATTCTCACACCCTTACAAATCACAAGGACTTCCACTGAAGTCAATAAATGCAGCTCTACATGGGCACAGGGATTCACTCATTCAGGCTGCAGGATTGAAGCCTGTGATTATTTTAAGGCAAACATTGGGCAATGGATCAAGGACATCACATTTAATTAATGTGTAGAGCATTATGCATACAGTTATGACAGAAGTAACAATGCAAGTCAAAACAACCAAGATAACCAGCCTTCTTAAAACTGTTACTTTCCTTAATTTTATACCATGGATAAGACTATGATAATTGCAAGGTTTGGGTCTCACTTCACTGCTTAACATAGGTAAACAAGACACATCTTGCTGCTTAGCTGAGCAAGTTTTTGCCTGTAACAGCTTAGGCATTTTAAATGAAACAGTACATATCAAACTGATCTAAGAAAGTAACTTTGTTCCAATCTGAATTATCATAACACCTTAGTTAAAAATGAAACATCCCAATGATAGGAATGCACCCACAATTTATTTACAGGTACCCTAAACCTCTGTCTCAGGCATTTGGGAAAGGTCCATCATTATTGTATTGGGTCAACCGCTGAAGTGCCACTAAAGGGAGCACAAAAACAAACACAAGCACTTTGGGTAGAACCCAAAAAGTGTGTTTTAGTTGATTTTTAAAACTTTCTGCAGGTTTTTTGTAAAGTAGTATATTTTGTTTATATTGGGTTAATGTAGGGGCCTACTCAATGGTCTGGTTGTAATATAAAACAATGTAACATGTGGGAAGAGTTGGGGACGGAGAGATCAAGTAATTCAATGACAAAAAAAAATACGTTAATGCAGAGTTAAGGTAGTGTGGTGGTATGCCGTCCCCTTGGAGTTGGAGCTGAGCAAAATTCAAACTTCTGAAAATCACGAAAACCAGTTAATGTTGGTCATGTAACCTTAACTCTGCCCACCTTCAACAATGCCCCACTAGACCCCATTAACATACATACCTTTATTCTGCCAACCCCACAGTTGCTGAAAGTATAAGCACTTCACCTCCTTTTACAACCCGTTCACTCTCACCCACATGATTCCATTACAGATAACAATTTCCTAATTCAAAAAGTGTTACATCCAAGATGGGGGAATTTTTATATTACACTTCATCTTGACAGATGAAGAATTGATCACAGAACTAAAAATTAATGGCAGGTTAGGTACAAATGATCGTGACTTGATCACATGTATGACGTGAAAACAGAATAAAATCCAGACCAGTAAAATATATAATTGGTGCTTTAAAAAGGGCCAATTTCACAAAACTGAAAGCAATTATGAGCCAATTCAGCTGGGAGAAAGAATTTAAAGAGAAAGATCTGAATGGTAATTGGGAACTCTTTAAGAGCATTTTATTAGATGTCCAGAAAGCCACAATCAAGAAAGAAGGTTGTGCTGGTTAAAATACCAACCTGGCTTAGAGGGGAAGTGATAGCAGCTATACAGTATTTTGTGTGTGTGGGTGTGTGTGTGTAGAGTCCATTAATATATGCAAATGGTAGAACTGTCAATAATAACACAGAAACAGACAGAAGTGTTCAATAATTATTTCTGTTCTATATAAAAGAAAAAGCAGGATGATGTATTCATATCAGATTATGCTGTATTTCCAGTCCAACAGTAACTAAGGAGGATGTTAAACAACAGCTACTAAAGTAAGACCGCTTTAAATCAGTCCATCTGGATAACTTGGATGTAAGAGTTTTTAAAGAGCTGTATGAGGAGCTCACTGGACTGTTAATGTTGATTTTTTTAGTAAATTTTGGAACGCTGGGGACGTTAGGAAAAACTTCCTAGCTGTCAGGGTAGTTAAGAACTGGAATAAATTGCCTAGGGAGGTTGTGTCATTCAAGGTTTTAAGAACAGGTTAGACAAACACTTGTTAGGGACGGTCTAATTATTATTTAGCCCTGCCTTGAGTGTAGAGGACTGGACTAGATCAGCAGTTTTCAATTAGGGGTGTGGGACCCCCTGTGGGACCATGAGCAGGTTACAAGGGGTCTGCCAAGCAGGGCCGGCGTTAGACTCACTAGGGCTCAGGGCAAGCCGAAGCCTCGCCATGCAAGGCTGAAGCCCAACGCCCCGAGCCCTGCCACCCGGGGCTGAAGCCAAAGCCCGGGCAGCTTAACTTGTGGGGCCCTGGTGGCATGTGGTCTGAGCCAACTGCCCTGCTTGCTATCCCCTAACGCTGGTGCTGGCTTTTATATGCACAAAAACAGTTTTTGTGGAACAGGTGGGGCGTAGTTTTTATAGCACATTGAGGGGGCTTCAGAAAGAAAAAGAACCTCTGGACTAAATTACCTATTGAGATCCCTTCCAGTCTCACACTTCTGTGATTCTGTGACAGCCAGGTACTCTCATATGCTAATAGCGCTGCAACCCCCAATGTCTCCAACAGCCTAACATACACAACAGAAAACCCCAGCAGAATCCTCTCCAAGACAGCTTTCAAGGTGGATAGGCAATTATCCAGTACACCTCTCTAAAATCTAGACATATTAGGTACATATATGGCCTCCACTACAACAGTATCTGAATACCTCATAATCTAATGTATTTATCTTCCCAACAGCCCATGAGGAATGGAAGCACTACTAGCCACACCTGACAGATGGGGAATTAAGTAACTACAGGAGCCTGTGACAGAGCAAGGAATCAAACCCAAGTCTCCTAAGTCCCAGACCAGCACCCGAACCACTTAGCTAGCCTTCCTGTCCAGGTAGAAAACACATCCCATCCAGTGTGAACTCATCCCTTCCACTAGAGTCCACAGTAGGGTTGACCACAGAGGTGGAGCTAATGGTATCGAAGATTATGGGTAGATTTTTAAGTCTGGACAGTTTTGTCTAGAGGAGACTCAACCACTAGTGGACACCATGTAGTCTCCATGCTATCTCCAGACCAAAAACCAGATTGACACAATCCTTGGATATTTTTTATTTCTAAGTGGCAGTTACCTCATCGTCTTCTCATGAAGTGGCAATTGCTCTGGCTGACTGAGCTTAAATATTCTAGGGGTTTGGAGAGGGTGGAGGTGGGAAGGAGAGTCTGCCTGTATATGCTGCCTCTCTTTTTAATCTGCCTCGCTGCTGATGCTTTATATCAGGATTTCTCAAACTTTTTAATACTATGGACACATTTTAATAGAGGTATTGTCTCACTGACCACCTCCCCTTCCTTTGTGACCCTTCTCTTCCATTCATGAGGACATAACATCTTTGCAACAATTGTTTACGTGGAAAAGCAGTATTAGGAAAGTGACATTTTATCTATTGTAACACACCTTAGCAACTGGAAACCAAGACAAGCTGGCCCCATGTGACCAACCAGCTTTCTTCTGAGCATCAGCCAATGCTCCACCGACCAGACTTTGGGACCTTCTTCTTAGCTGTTCCTTCAAACCAACCCCAAAGACCACAGGATGGTAAAGAATGAAAGATTTTCTATAATTGTCTATATACTACATGTAAATAATCTCTTTTTACCTTTAAATAGGTCATTCCATCTTGGGGCAAGGGTGCTGGTTTATTTAAAAAAAAACAAAAAATGTGTATTAAACTTTGAAAGGAAAGTGGGGTTTGATTTTTAGTATTGCATTATACAGATGAAAGCTGAGGTTCTGCAAATAAAGCACCCACATTCTGAGATCCTAGCAGGCTGTCAGGAAGGTCACTTTCGCTAACAAGAAACCAGGCAGACAGACACTATACAGAAGATTTAAGGGGGGGGAGGGGAAGCAGGGTTGGCCAGAACTCACAAAATACAACTTTAGATGCACTAGAAAAGCTAGATCATCCTCGAAAGCCGCTAACAAGAAACTATTGGCAAGAGGAATTGAAGCCTGGTTTACGATTTCCTACAATGCTTGCTTTTATAGAAACATGCTTCTTCAGCATGACTACTTTCCATCTGAGACAGAACCTAATCAAAAGATATTCTAGAATGTTTGACACACACCTTGTGAAAGCAATATCTACATTGTTCCAAATGTCACTTTGTTAGTGAATTTTTGACAAGTAGCTAAATATCTTTGATAACTCTAGAAGACCACACCTTTGCTAATGATTCCATTTCCAAACTAACGTGTGGCTAAGCTGAATTTGGGTGCATGACTAAACACAGACTGGAACTGCCCTTTGGCAAGAGCAGGAACACAAGGATATGTACTGCCACTGGGTGAGATCCAAGAAACACAGCACATGTCCGAGGTGCTAGTATAAAATTCCCAAATAAAAACTACATTAAAGTGGAGTTAAGTTTGAAAGTACATATTGGTAATTTAAGGTAAACTATATTACAGGGATGTTATAATTATCTCAAAACAGCATTATAAATGCAGGAAATTCACAGTTGGGGTTAAATTTAAGACATCCAAAACATGTTAAGGAATGTAAATACACAATGATACTAAACTGGGAGGAGTTGATACTAAACTGGGAGGAGTGGTAGATACGCTGGAGGGCAGGGATAGGATACAGAGGGACCTAGACAAATTGGAGGATTGGGCCAAAAGAAACCTGATGCGGTTCAATAAGGATAAGTGCAGGGTCCTGCACTTAGGACGGAAGAACCCAATGCACAGCTACAGACTAGGGACCGAATGGCTAGGCAGCAGTTCTGCTGAAAAGGACCTAGGGGTTACAGTGGACGAGAAGCTGGATATGAGTCAGCAGCGTGCCCTTGTTGCCAAGAAGGCCAATGGCATTTTGGGATGTATAAGTAGGGGCATAGCCAGCAGATCGAGGGACATGATCATTCCCCTCTATTCGACATTGGTGAGGCCTCATCTGGAGTACTGTGTCCAGTTTTGGGCCCTACACTACAAGAAGGACGTGGATAAATTGGAGAGAGTCCAGCGAAGGGCAACAAAAATGATTAGGGGTCTGGAACACATGACTTATGAGGAGAGGCTGAGGGAACTGGGATTGTTTAGTCTGCGGAAGAGAAGAATGAGGGGGGATTTGATAGCTGCTTTCAACTACCTGAGAGGTGGTTCCAGAGAGGATGGTTCTAGACTATTCTCAGTGGTAGAAGAGGACAGGACAAGGAGTAATGGTCTCAAGTTGCAGTGGGGGAGGTTTAGGTTGGATATTAGGAAAAACTTTTTCACTAAGAGGGTGGTGAAACACTGGAATGCGTTACCTAGGGAGGTGGTAGAATCTCCTTCCTTGGAAGTTTTTAAGGTCAGGCTTGACAAAGCCTTGGCTGGGATGATTTGATTGGGGATTGGTCCTGCTTTGAGCAGGGGGTTGGACTAGATGACCTCCTGAGGTCCCTTCCAACCCTGATATTCTATGATTCTATGAATCAGAACATTCAAACCACCGTAGCGCTGTCATAGGGCTTGTCTATACTGTGGGGTAATGTGCACTACAGGGGTGTTCCAAATTAACAGCTTCATGTAGATCATGCTGGTGTGCTCTCAAGGTTCTCTAGTGCACTTTAATATACCTTTAGTGAGCACCAGTAAGGTCTGCATGGACTAATTAATGTGCAACACATCAGTGCACTTTAAAAATCACATCTCCACATGTGCACATTACTCCATCATGCAGACAAGCCCGTAATCTCTTCATACTTCCTATATAAAATAGCTGAAGCTCCCTCCAGGGGCATCTTCCATTGGTGTGCTGTTGGCCACTGCTATGCAAGGAGCATCTAGGAGCTAAGCTGAGTAGGCCTTTCTGCCTGGAAAATTCATGTGTTCTTTTGTTTTTGCATGCAAATAGATACACAATTGGTTCTCTAAACTTTAAGGTTAATTTCATTGAACACAGACTGACTCAAGCTTATTCCACTCATCTTATTATCTTGACCTGATTCAACCAACTGGCCTTGAAATGAAAATGAAAGTTTTAATTAATACAAAATGCTCAGAACAAATATTTGAGAAATTCAATAGTTTCAATATGAACATAGGATGATTTTATTCTTTTTTCATTGGCCTTGTATTGCCGATCATAACAAAAGTGTTTTTGCCTTGAATGGGAGTACTTGTGGCACCTTAGAGACTAACCAATTTATTTGAGCATAAGCTTTCGTGAGCTACAGCTCACTTCATCGGATGCAAGCTGTAGCTCACGAAAGCTTATGCTCAAATAAACTGGTTAGTCTCTAAGGTGCCACAAGTACTCCTTTTCTTTTTGCGAATACAGACTAACACGGCTGTTACTCTGAAATTTGCCTTGAATATTATCCTTCCCTGATTGAAACCAAATTCCACACAGAAATTCAGAGAAATACGCCTAACTGAACCTTCAGAAATTTGGCTTGTTTCACTTTGAATAAGAAAATCCCCAAACACAGGAACTTTTATCATCTCACTTTGGCTCCCATATGGGATATCACTCTGTGAACCTGTTAGAATAATCTCCTGATCAGTGACGGGGCTTTTGTTTTGGATACCAAGAGATATATCTTTGGCCATCTGAATTTCTTTGCTAAGGGTGGAGGGGATCTGTTGCTGGCTTACTCAGTCTATTGTGCAGCTGTGTTTCCCCTTGCTATAGAGGATATGGAAGGTAGGTGTTTTTGAGATCCTGTTACGAAGGTGTGTGGTTCCATGTAATGGAGAACCCAACCTAATTCTTCCACATCCCTTGGTCTACAGAATAGTTCTCACAGTGTCCATCGGATAAAATGTGATGGGCCTCTAGGAACTGATGTAGATCTTTGAAAAGTCCATTCAACGTTCCTCACTCGAGAGGCTGATGCTGTGTAAAGATGCTCACTCCACAACATGTTAGCAGAGAGAACAGATTATTTTATTACAGTATAGTGCTTCCCTAAACAAAAGCTCACTGCTGTAACGAGTGTTTTTGTCTCTGATAATTATATGGCAAGGATTTGCAAACCTGTTAAAACTTCCTAAATAAATAAATAGTTAAGAGAGAGGAGCTTATGCTTTGGTGTCTCAGGCAGACAAGGTACCAGGTTCTCTGGATGAACTAAAAGAGCTTTTCAGGCTGTAATTTATAATCGCCAGAGATCACCTGACCCTGGGAGAACCTGTTCTTGGTAACCCATCAGTTGACTAGTCTCATGAAAGATGGACAAGTATATCCTTCAGTCTCCAGGTAGCTAGCAGTGCCCTGAGAATTCTTACAATGATGCATGGGAAGGTTTCTTAGCTAGGTCAAATGCTAAAGGCATTTGCTCATAGCACTAGTGAGCAAATCTAAATTTTATGTGAAAGATCATGAGGCGGCTTATAGAAAGGAGGCTGCCAAGGATCTCTTTTAAGAGACATTTGCTTATTGTATAATTTATGCTCTACCAATACCTTGCCTACCCGCTTCTATACTCCTATTTGTATGTCCAGAATTGCAAACTCTCAAGCCACCTAGTGTTAGGTATCTTTTCCATGTGCAGGTGATTATAGATAGGAATCAAGTCCACTCTTAAAATAAGAGGAGACTTCACTCTCTTGCTTTTGGTGCAATATCTCAACACAATGCGGTGCTGGAGAAACAGAGAGGCTGGTGAAGCTCAGGGCTGAGTCTATTAAAATGATCTACATACTTATACGGCCCCCCTCACTTAGTATCAAAACACCCAAACAGTATGTCTCTTTCAGGAACAAGTCCCCTTCTGACAGGGTAACTGTTTTTTTCACCCCACCAATCATACTACAGTGGTCACTGTTTCCATTTTTTATGAATCAGAGCATAGGGCAACATTCTCCTGTTCTGCCTTCCCCTTTTTTCAGTTATTTTGCAAAGAGGAAAACAGAACTCTTTCTTTGAGAATGGGGCTTAATGGGAAACTTCTTGAGAATATGGAAAAAAGTTTGCAGGTCACTGACATGGAGGGAGAATCTATATGGGCTAAGTCTAAATTCTGCAGGTGAAAGTGTGTCTAATTTATTTTCCTCTTTTATCTTTAAAATATTAAATGACCTAATTTTTTTTAATAACTTGAGTCCTTATATTTATGCTTGAGTTCTGGTTTCCTAGTGACCCTAAGGCAGGTCACTACTTCTTACCACAAAATTAATCTGTTTCCTTACCACCTTCTTCCAAAAGTATTAGAGCTGTAGAACAGGGTGATGCAGCATGGGGTGGAAAGGAAGTATTGTAAATGACAGAGTTTCATTTGTAGGACTGAGTCAGTAAGAAAAATGGACAACTTCTATTAGGAAGAATTATCCCTTAATATTCACTAGAGTACTTTATTTTAGTCATCTTTCCTTGGAGCAGATGGCCTTCCAGTCTCTTGTAACAAGGGAGGGTGGTCTGGGGAAGGAATGATCCTAAGGGCTCAGAAAGGATGCAGAATATTCAAAAGTGGAGTGGGTAATTAGGGGATGAATGGGAGTTGCTCATAGCAGATGATGAGGTTGTCTTCCTACAGAGAAGCATCCACTTCTAAGTATACAGAGCACAGCATCTGCCTGGGCATGCAGATGTAAGCCTGCAAAATGTGATAGTTCTTTCTGAAAGTATACGTAAAGCACCTTTTTGAGCTGCAGGGTGAGGTACAACTGATTTTAGCTCTGAAGAAGGCATCTTCTAACGCCCCAGGCCCCAATCACTTAGTTATAGCCTCTGCTATTTCTCTGGTTCTAGGGGAGCACCTTTGGTATAGCTGATAATCCTCTGTTACGCCCTAAGTCCTTACTAGCTCTAAAGCAACTTGAACCATTAGTAGAAGTATATTGCGTGGAGACTATAACTGGCATACCAGGTCAGTGGTCCACATAGTCCAGTACTAGCTGCTGCAAAGGAAGGTGGTAGAAACCATGCAGTAGCCAGCTATGGACTAATCTGACCCTAGGGAAAGTTTCTTGCAATGCTCAAGTCATGAGTAACTGACTGAAGCATGGGGGTTTACAGCTCCTGTTTTTCAACCTAATGTTTATCTTCACTATGTGTCTAATTCTTTGAAATTTACTAATCTTTTAGCCTTAATCTTGCATCATTCTTGGCATACTCAAGGCCAGAAAGAACCACTAGGATCATCTAGTCTGACCTGTATAACAACATGGAACTAATTCCTAGAGAAGATAGTTTAGAAAAATATCCAATCTTGATTTTAAAATGGTCAGTGATGGAGAATCCACCCCAACCCTTGGTAAATGGTTCCAACTGCTAATCATCATAGAAACATAGGGCTGGAAGGGACTCCGAGAAGTCATCAAGTCCAGCCCCACCCTGTGCTATGGCAGGACCAAATAAACCTAGACCGCCCCTGAGGGGTGTTTGTCCAACCCCCTTTCAAAAACTTCCAATAATGGGGATTCCCCAACCTTCCTTGGAAGCCTATTCCAGAGCTCAACTATCCTTACATAGAGAAAGTTATTAATATCTAGCCTAATCTACAGTAAGGGAGATTTAAGATCATTACTTCTTAGCCTACCTTCAGTAGACAATGAGTACAATTAATCACCGTCTTCTTTAAAACAGCCCTTAGCATAGTTGAAGACTGTTTTCAAGTCCACCTCAGTCTTCTTTTCTCAAGAATAACATGCCCAGTTTTTCTGATGGTTCATCAGAGGATAGGTTTTTCTAAACCTTTTATCATTTTTGTTGCTTTTCTCTGTACTTTCCCCAATTTGTCCATATCTTTCCTAATGCATGGCACCCAGAACTGGACACAGTACTCCAGAGCCAAGTAAAGTGGGACAATTACCTCCTGTGTCTTCCATGACACTCCTGTTAATACACCCTAGAATATTAGCCTTTTTCACAGCTGCATCATATTGATTCATATTCAGTTTGTGATCCACTACAATCTACAGCTCCTTTTTGGCAGCAATACCACCTAGCCAGTTATTCTCCAGGTAGTAGATGTACATTTGATTTTCTGTTCCGAAGTGTACTACCTTGCACTTGTCTTTATTGAATTTCATCTTGTTGAATTCAGATCAATTCTCCAATTTGTCAAGGGCATTTTGAATTCTAATACTATCCCAACAAAGTGCTTGCAACCCTCTCAATTTATAAGCACACTCTCCATCCATTATCCAAATCATATATGAAAATACTGAATAGTATCAGACCCCAGGACTGACCCCTGCGGAATCCCATTAAATATGCTCTCCCAGTTTGACAGCAAATCATTCATAATTAATTGATGAGTATGGTCTTCCAATCAGTTATGCAACCACCTTATAGTAATTTAATCTAGACATTTCCCTAGTTTGTTTGAGAATGTATGTGGGACTGTGTCAAAAGCCTTATTTTAAAAATCAAGATATACCACATCTACTGCTTCCCTCCCTTGTAGGCCAGTAACTCACTCACAGAAGGAATTTAGGCTGGTTTGGCATTTGTTCTTAACAAATCCATGCTGGCTATTCCTTACAACCCTATTATGCGCCTGGTGCTTACAAACTGATTGCTTAGTAGTTTGTTCCAGTGTCTTTCCAGGTATCAAGGTTGGGCTGAGTGGTCTATAATTCCCCAGGTCCTCTTTCTTCCCCTTTTTAAAGATAGGGACTATGTTTGTCTTTCTCCAGTCTTCTAGGACCTCACCTGTCCTCCAGGAGTTCTCAAAGAAACCTGCTAACTGTTCTGAGATTCCTTTAGCTAGCTCCTTACGTACCCTAGAATGAATTTCATCAGGCACTGCCAACTTGAATACACGTAAACTAGGGCTGTAGCATAATTGCAGTTAACTCACGCGATTAACTCAAAAAATAAGAGATTAATTGCAGTTTTAATCACATTGTTAAACGATAGAATACGAACTGAAATGTATTAAACATTTTTGCATGTTTTTCTACATTTTCACATATATTGATTTTAATTACAAACAGAATACAAACTGTACAGTGCTTACTTTGTATTACATTTGATTACAATGACGAAGAAATAGTATTTTTCAATTCACCTCACACAAGTACTGTAGTGCGATCTCTATCGTGAAAGTGCAACTTACAAACGTAGATTTTTTTTGTTACATAACTGCACTCCATAACAAAACAATGTAAAACTTTAGAGCCTACAAGTCCACGGAGTCCTACTGCTTGTTCAGCCAATCGCTAAGACAAGAAGTTTGCTTACATGCACAGGAGATAATTATGCCCGCTTCTTATCTACACTGTCACCTGAAAGTGAGAACACCCTGTTTGCATGGCACTTTTGTAGCCAGCCTTGTAAGAATTTACATGCCAGATATGCTAAGGATTCATATGTCTCTTCACGTGTCAGCCACCATTCCAGCTGACATGCTTCCATGCTGATGATGCTTGTTAAAAAAAAGTGTTAATTAGATTTATGACTGAACTCCTTGGAGGAAAATTGTATGTCTCCTGCTCCATGGTTTTACCTGCATTCTGCCATACACATTTTGTGTTATGGTAGGCTGGGATGACGACCCAGCATATGTTGTTTGATTTAAGAACATTTTCACTACAGATTTGACAAAACACAAAGACGGTTCCAATATAAAATTTCTAAAGATAGCTACAGCACTCGACCCAAAGTTTAAAAATCTGAAGTGCCTTCCAAAATCTCAGAGGGATGAGGTGTGGAGCCTGCTTTCAGAAGTCTTAAAAGAGCAACAGACTGATGCAGAAACTACAGAACCCGAACCACCACAAAAGAAAATCAACCTTCTGCTGGTGGCATCTGACTCAGATGATGAAAATGAGCATGCGTCAGACCGCTCTGCTTTGGATTGTTATCGAGCAGAACCCGTCATTGGCATGGACGTATGCCCTCTGGAATGGTGGTTGAAGCATGAAGGGACATATGACTCTTTAGCACATCTGGCACGTAAATATCTTGCGACGCTGGCTACAACAGTGCTATGCAAACACCTACTGTCACTTTCAGGTGACATTGTACATAAGAAGCAGGCAGCATTATCTCCTGCAAATGTAAACAAAACTTGTTTGCCTGAGCGATTGGCTGAACAAGAAGTAGGACTGAGTAGACTTGTAGGCTTTAAAGTTTGATATTGTTTTATTTTTGAATGCAGGTTTTTTTTGTAAATAATTCTACCTTTGTAAGTTCAACTTTCATGACAAAGAGATTGCACTACAGTATTTGTATTAGGTAAACTGAAAAATACTATTTAGTTTTTTACAGTGCAAATATTTGTAATAAAAAATATAAAGTGAGCACTGTACACTGTGTAGTGTGTTGTAATTAAAATGAGTATATTTGAAAATGCAGAAAACATCCAAAATATTTAAATGGTATTCTATTATTGTTTTATCATGTGATTAAAAAAAAAGTAATCATGATTAATCGCTTGACAGCCCTAATGTAAACTTATCTAAATATACTTTAACCTATTCTTTCCCTATTTTGGCTTGTATTCCTTCCTCATTATTATTATTATTAACTGTGTTAAGTATCTTGTCACCATCAACTTTTTTAGTTATCCTCACTATTAAAAATGTACACCTTGTTTCCAGTCTGAATTTGTTTAGCTTCAGCTTCCATTGGATGACATCATACCTTTGTCTGCTAGACTGAAGAGCACATCATCAAATATTTGTTATCCATGTTGGTACTTATATAGATTGTAATTAAGTTGCCCGTTAGCCTTCTCTTTGCTAAGCGAAACAGATTGAGTTCCTTAAGTCTACCGTTATAAGGCAGGTTTTCTAATCCTTTAATCATTTGTGTGGCTCTTCTCTGAACCCTCTCCAATTTATCAACATCCTTCTTGAACTACGGACATCAGACCTGGATACAATATTCCAGTACCACCCACACAAGTAGAATAACCTCTCTATTCCTACTCAAGGATTTCCCTGTTTATCCATCCCAGGATCACATTAGCTCTTTTAGCACACTGGGAACTCTTATTTAGCTGGTTAGCCATGCATCCCTAATCTTTTTCAGAGTCACTGCTTCCCAGAATAGAGTCCTCCGTCCTGTAAGCAGGGCCTACACTGAGCGTGTGCGGGCGTTGTTTGCTTGCACCCAACTTACCAAATGATCCAGATCACTCTGAAGCAGTGAGCTATCCTCCTCATTATTTACCATTTCCCCAATTTTTGGATCACCTGCAAACTTTATCAGTGATGACATTGTCTTTTCTTCCAGGTCACTGATAAAAATGTTAAATAGCAGAGGGCCAAGAATCGATCCCTGCAAGACCCCCACTAGAAATACACCTGCTCAATGACAATTCTTTGTTTACAATTACAGCTTGAGAACTACCAGTTAGCTGGCTTTTATTCCATTTAATGTGTGCCATGTTGATTTTGTATCATGATATTTTGGTTAAAAAAACTAGAATGTGGAACTAAGTCAAATGCTGTACAGAAGTCTAAGCTTATTACATCAATACTATTACCTTTCTCACCCAAAAAATCTCTTCAAAAAATTGTATCACAATCTATTTTCCATAAACCCATGTTGATTGTCCTTCATTATATCACCCTCCTTTAATTCTTTATTAATCAGCTGCTGTATCAGCGACGCTATTATCCTAAGGATAAAAGAACCCTCATTAACAGGCTGAAATCTGTTGTTTCAATTTCACTAGATGTAATTTTGTTAGGAGTATAAACGAAAATGCACCCAATTTACTTTCACCTTCCTGTTTGTTTTGTGTACCTCTCAGTTATTTGCCTCAACTAAAAAGTCCCACTTTTATCAACACTCTCCTCATATTTTAGTCTAAGCATAG
Organism: Chelonia mydas; assembly: GCF_015237465.2. NCBI lineage: Eukaryota > Metazoa > Chordata > Testudines > Cheloniidae > Chelonia > Chelonia mydas. Next base: position 121,882,356 of record NC_057853.1, on the reverse strand, counting down.
CCAAAGCACTTGCCAGCAAATCACTATATTTAAGAGGAGGTGATCAGAACTGAAGACCATATTCAAAGTTATGATGTAGCCATTTGCAAACTCGATATTTTCTATCCCATTCTTTACACATAATTATACACGGTTTAATTTGACCATGGGTGTTTACTGTGCATATGTTTTTATTAATATGTCAAAATTATGCCCAAGTCTCTTTCATAAATTGATAGCTAATTTAGAATCACCCCATATCTGCAGTTCAAATTATACCTTCCAATGCACATTACTCAACTTGCATCTCCACTCTTTTTCCTGCTAGGTACCCTTTTGTAAGTTTAAGAAATTATCTTCAAGTTTATCATTTCATGAGATGAAGAAGTGGGTGAACAGTTCACACCAGATATACTATATATGCCCCGGGTACCTCACAATTAACCTTCTGAAGCCTTGAAAAGTGACCAGTCAGTCCTACTTTGCTTGGATGGAGCCCATACTTTCCCCTTGGAGTAGTCCTATTTTGAGTCTGGTAGGAGCTCTCTTCCTGGAAGCAATGGGAGCAGCTCTGGACAGGAATGGTATAGTACAGAAAGACCGCTATACAGCGCTAGGTTTCTTCTAGGGTTAGCTTGCCACATTTGCCTTGCATTGGCAGAGCATGATTAGCTGCTGCAGGGTCTCAGAATGTTCAATCAAAGCCATGCAAGTAACTCTCTCCATCTGGGAACATAAAACTATTAGGAAGACAAGTGCTCACAGCTCTTGAGCCTTCCGACTCAGCTGTCAAAAGTGGAAAAAAAAACTGGCTGGCACCTCAAAAAGAGGGCTTACTACTACTTAATCAACAGAGCCGGTTTTGCCCCAGATGTTCCTTGGAGACTGAAGGAACACGGAGGATCAGTGGGCCCAAAATTGAACAGCAAGATTTTCCTCCTTCCTTGCAAGGTCTCCACAAAGTAACAAACACTGCCCAAACCCTCTGTTAAAGTCTGCTTCACACAGACCCTTTGGCTTAAAGTCTGAATCTTAGATTTTCCCTGACCTCTCCCACAAGGTTCTTGAAGAATGTATCCTACAAATGCGATGCAGGAGGTACCATTGAGCAAAGGAAGGCTCAGCTTCCACTGAAACTGCCTTTGTATGTCTGAGCCAGTAGTGAGCACTATAGCCATTGAATTGTACTATGCAAGAAAAGCTTGTTTGAGACCTGGTGCTAACGCTACTTCCCGTCTCCTCAGCAACTGTGTACACTAGCCCTCAGTACAATTTACAGGAGCCTTACAAGATCTACTGCGAATTAGAATGTGCATAGCAGAACGGGAGGCAGTCAGCAGCACCACACGGGGGGAGGAAACAGACTCAAGCAGCTGGACCTAAAAATGGTAGAGGCTGTAAGTACCACTGCTGCCCCTTGCCTAGTCAGACACAAATGACAATATGAACAAATGTATGTGCCCTTGACCTTACGTAAGCCTTCTTTTCCTTACACCCACACACGTTGGTCATTTCTCCCTATACAATTCGTAACAGAGTAAGCTCTCTGGGACAGGACCGTGTCAAGCTCTCCATGAAGCGTCCTGCACACCTATTGAATCAATATTGGCACAGATAATTTTGGATTTTAAAAGAACCATATAGATAATTTTGTATAGCAAGCCTACACAGCACCACCTGACTCACTGTGCTCAGTGCTAAAAGTTTTACTCTGTAAACTACAGGGGCATAATGCAGGGCAGTTTAGGCTACACTAACTTTTATTAAGTAATTTGTAACCATTGTTACTAGTAACAAAAGTTTCAAAAGCCCGATTTAATACTTCTGAACCAGTACCCAAGTATTCTAGTCTATCAGGGTTTGGTAACAAAAGAGCTAGACTGTCTATCCACAATGAACTCAAAGTCAGAAAGGCCCAAGGAGTCTTCCTTGCATAGTTCAGCAGGGAGGTCTGCAAAATCCTAGTTTTCCACAATGACAAAGGAAGCAACAGCAACAAGGACACTAGAAAGGGTATTTCTATTTCCTGTGCCCCTACACCAAGTGCACCCTGTAAAGAATGTAGCAGGAGACACTCAGATCCAGGGTCATTATGATTTTCTAGCCCAAGTCCTTGGGGAATGCTGATGCATGAGGAGGTGCAATGGATGCTGCAGACCCTCTTCAACTTAACCACAATTTTACCCCAACTCATTACCCATGTATGGCTGTTCAGTGGAAAGTGTAAAGTAAGTTTTGGGATGCGGCTAAACCTAGTTACTAATGAATAAAAAAAATTGCATCTTTGTTAGCAACCTCAGCAACAAGAAAAAAAACAATCCAGAAGTTGCATGTACCATTTACTAACATGACACTCCAAAAAGTGACTAGATGCTGAATACTCATTTTAGCATAGTATGAATCTCAACCTTAACATTAACAGGAGGACTTGTGGCACCTTACAGACTAAAATTTATTTGAGCATAAGCTTTCGTGGGCTACAGCCCACTTCATCGACTACATAGAATGGAACATATAGTAAGAAGATATATATATATTATATACACACACACGAAAAAGTGGAGTAAGAGGCTAATTAATTAAGAGGAGCTATTATCAGGAGGAGGGAAAAAAATCTGCAGTGATATGCAAGATGGCCCATTTAGACAGCTGACAGGAAGGTGTGAGGATACTTAACATGGGGAAATAGATTCAATATGTGTAATGACCCAGCCACTCCCAGGCTCTATTCAAACCCAAGTTAATGGGATCTAGTTTGCCTATTAATTCAAGCTCAGCAGTTTCTCACTGGAGTCTGTTTTTAAAGGTGGCAATTTTGCAACAGAAAAGCTTCAAGTCTGTTACTGAGTGGCCAGAGAGGCTGAAGTGTTCTCCTACCGGTTTTTGAATGTTATGATTCCTGATGTCAGATTTGTGTCCATTTATTCTTTTGCGTAGAGACTGTCCAGTCTGGCCAATGTACATGGCAGATGCAATGCAGGTACATAGAGACTGCCCGGTTTGGCCAATGTACTTGCATTGCAATCCCCCTCTGCCATGTACACTGGCCAAACCAGACAGTCTCTACGCAAAAGAATAAATGGACACAAATCTGACATCAGGAATCATAACATTCAAAAACCGGTAGGAGAACGCTTCAGCCTCTCTGGCCACTCAGTAACAGACTTGAAGCTTTTCTGTTGCAAAATTGCCACCTTTAAAAACAGACTCCAGTGAGAAACTGCTGAGCTTGAATTAATAGGCAAACTAGATCCCATTACCTTGGGTTTGAATAGAGCCTGGGAGTGGCTGGGTCATTACACATATTGAATCTATTTCCCTATATTAAGTATCCTCACACCTTCTTGTCAACTGTCTAAATGGGCCATCTTGAATATCACTGCAAATTTTTTTTTCTCCTACTGATAAAAGCTCATCTTAATTAATTAGCCTCTTACAGTTTGTATGGCAACTTCCACCGTGTGTGTGTGTGTGCGCGCGTGTGTCTATCCTCTTACTATGTGTTCCATTCTATGCATCCGATGAAGTGGGCTGTAGCCCACAAAAGCTTATGCCCAAATAAATGTGTTCGTCTCTAAGGTGCCACAAGGACTCCTGTTGTTTTTGCGGATACAGACTAACACGGCTGCTACTCTGACACCTTAACATTGACCTTCTTTAGATTTGCATGTCCAGTGACTCAGCTGTCAACCAACTGCTTTCATAGCAGAAGATGTGTTATCTTCTTTGCAATAAGTACCAAGAATCACTAAAACTCAGAACACAATTTAGAAGAATTTACAAGCCACTGCTATAGTTTGATAAGGCAAAAGTTATAGCTTAGGCTGCAACAGTGATTAGCAAGCTATTTATTTTAAAAAGATGGAACAATATACTGCCATGAACTGCAGGGGTGCAGAATAAACTCTAACATACATAACTAGTTTAGTACTAGCTGAAATCATGCAAAAAACTAAATGCCAATATTTCCATAAAACATTTTGCAATTTGAAATATTTAAAGTCTCTACAGACCAGAATCTCATGCATATCCATGCACTTAGATGTTTAAAATGATTTGTAAAAGTATCCTGAACACAATCCAAAGATTTTGTATGATCTTGGATTACTCTATAGTTGACTACTCGAAACAAAGGGCTAAGATTTTCCAAAAAAAAAAAAAAAAAAAAAGTGCTTAAAGCACCTCCCATTGTAGCAGCTCAGGATCCATAATATTTTTAAAGACTAGCCAAATTTATTTAGGAGCCTAGCTTTAGGTAACTGGTTTTGAAAATCTTGGCTATACTATTACAGCTCTACAAACTCATTGCTGCTTCATGGTTAGCATTCTAAACCTGCACAATGCTAATGTAGCCAATTACAATTTAACAACCCATGTGCAAATAAACTGGCAACATTTTAAAGCAAATAAAATTGTATAGGTATACTAACATCCTAGTCTTGAGATATCCAGTCAAGCTACGCAAGGAGATGTGTTTGTCCCTTGCATACTCCCAAATGTGGAAGTAGGATCAGAAACTGGATCTGGAAGAAAGGGTAAACAGCATGTTAGTTAAATTCACAGATGACACTACATGGGGAGAGGCTGCAAACATTAGTGAGGACAAAAATACAAATGGATCTAGAGAGGTTATAGATACAGCCGGAAAACAGTATGGACAAGTGTAAATACATGAGAAAAATAATCTGAAACATTCAACGATAGGGATATAGAGTGGAAAGGAGGAAGTTGAAAGAAACCTAGGAGTGACAGTACACAGCTAGTTGGATACAGGCATTGCAAGTGGATTTTGAAGTACAGAGGCATCATCAAAAAGAGAGCAGGGAAGTGAAAATTATTCCTTATGTGACCTTTGAGCCACTAAAGCCATCAACTTGTACCAAACCAGGGACTGAAAAACTCACTCACCCACAGCAAATAAAAAGCTTTCCTCAGCAAATGCCACCATATTCTGCAGAACTGATTAAATTGCTAGCTAGTATGATTCTGAAGAGAGTCTGCATTTGTAAGGGTGAGCATTTTAGTCAATGAAGCGGGGTCCTGCAGTGCCTCCTAGCTTTAACTAGCAGCAGAGTGAAATTAACAAGATTGGTCGGTTTCATGGCAGCTATACAGCACTCTGAGGACACCTGTTAAAGGAGCAAGAACCAGCTTTAACAGCTCTGAGCAGCAACCAAGGTAGGTACTTCACCTATTCACAGGGGAGAATAGGAACATTTCTCTGCACCTTGCCTGAAAGTTTCCTTTCTTGAAGTAATGTGATCCAAAGATCCATAACATAGGGTCTCTGCTCTGTGCAGCCCTGGAGACAGATCAGACAACTGTCAGTCTATGGCCAGGGAGGTGTGGCTCCTCCCCACCTCTGAGAAGCCCACGCCATCTGAGAGACTTTCACGGCAGAGGAAATCTATAACCATAGTGTGTCCATGAGGAAAGTTAAGGATTAAGCATTAAGACTGAATACTAACAATCCTCCTGCAGAGCAAGGAATTTCAGTGAACACACTTGAGTGCCAGTTAATAATCCCATCTCTTTCCCATTTACTGCCCATTCAAGGTGGGTTGGATTTGTGGGCCTCATTACCTCAAGCAAATATTTTTTCAGATAATGCACAGATACAGATAAAAATAAGGAAACATAAGGAGGTTCACAGATCCAGAGACACTAGGAGTTTCATAGCAGTGATCTTTCTGCCCATGAAGTTGACACAGCTCAAAGAGTAAGCTGATTTTCGAAGATGGAGTTGCATTTTTTTACCTGAATCTCAGAAGCATAAAATGTCTTCACCACCTGGAAATGGACGATAAAGGGAAAGAAGCCCTCTGGCACCAGTTGATAGACTGATCCTTTATTTCTGCTTTTTCTGAACTGAGCTGTGTGATTAATTTATATTTTGAGAGCTCTGTTGAAGGAAAGTTTCCTGAGCTCTATAGAACCTCAAGATAATCTTTGGTATGAAGGCAAAGTCCATTCCGAGCACCTCTATCTTTACGGAAGAGACAGTATTGGAGAGTCCACATAGCGAGCGCTTCCAACTCAGATCCTTCAAGCTGAAGAGACTGCTTTAAAAAAATGCCACTTCAGTTGGCTAGGAAGTATGGAGAGACACTTTCCTGACTGGTTCAAATGGAGAGCCAGTAAAGCACTGAGAACCAGCTGTATGCGCCATGGGAAAACTCTGGTGTACTTCAGAAGGATGCAGAAGAGACTGCTTTCCAAATATAACATTGGAAATCTGGATAAGATTAAATCCACATCTTGCCTGCGGCACAAAGGACACTAGACAAAAGCAGCTACTTGACCTCTGAGTGTCTGAATCACCAGGACTGGCCTGAGTCCAATCTGAAGTCAAGAATCTCTGGTACTGATGCAAATATTGGGAGACGGGAAAGAACTGAGAAGAGAACCTTGTCCAGCCAGCTTTGGGCAAAGCTCAGCAAAGCTCATGAATACACTGAATTAGTAGAATGATTTCTGGAAGCTAGAAGCACGGGTATTACCTCTTGACTTGATACTGTTCAAGAGCCAGGCACCCACAGTCTGTCCGGATTCTTATGCATTACTGGCTGCTTTAAAAGCAGATTCCTTCTGGATAGAAAGCTGATGGAAGGTCTTTGTGCTACACCAAGGAGGTTGGAGAACCTCCTCGACCAACCTCCTTGGTCAGAATGGGGCTACCAGAAACGCATATAGGAATCCTTTTGGCCACTTGGTCAACAGGGCCTCTGTTGCCTTGGATTTGTAATCCTGCTGGCAAGAAAAGAACCCTGGTGCTTTGTGTGTCGGGGGGAGGCACATAGATCTATTGCTGGGAGATGAAATTCCTTCTCCAGGAGATGAAACCCTCTGGGTGTAATTCCCATTCTGAATGTTTTCTTGCCTGCTGAGCCAGTCAGCCATAACATTCATGCTCCCTGGAACTTTAAGGGAGCAGATTGACAGCAGATTCTCCTCCACTCAAATCCTCAGGAGGGAAGTTTCTCTTTGAAGGATTGTGGACTTAGAATGGGGTGGGGTAACAATCAAAATATGGAATGACTGAGGAGTTGTCTGTCATGATCAGTACATGAGGGGAATCCAGATATGGTTCAGAGCCTTGAGACCATATCAGATTGCCCTCTAGCCAGCTTATGCTGTTTATTTTTGTTTGGACTAGATTCCATAGACCAGGAGTTCTCAAAATGGGGGTCGGGAGCGGTCAGCCTCCACCCCAAACCCCACTTTGCCTCCAGCATTTATAATGGTGTTAAATATATTTTAAAAAGTGTTTTTAATTTAGAAGGGGGTGGGGTGTTGCACTCAGAGGCTTGCTATGTGAAAGGGGTCACCAGTACAAAAGTTTGAGAACCACTGCCATAGACAGTCCTTCACTCTCCGTGAGCACCCAATCCCTCTAAAACAGTATCTATAGCAATAACTCCCCTGACTAGCTCACTTATTGGGAAGCCTGACTCATGTCTGATGGATCATTCAGATGGCGAATGAGTCAAAGTGCCCTCTCAGATGAAGAGAACAGTATTGGGAGAGGAATAGGAGGAAGCTTCGTAGTGGCCCCATAGAACCACAGGCCCACTGAAGAACATGCAACCCAGGAGGCCACTGATCCCACAAAAGATGGCTGCCATGAAGGGGAAGACCTGGATGACCTCCTGAGAGCTGCTATTAATACTAGCAGCATTTCAGAAACACTCGGTGCGGTTGTTAAACCAAAGGGCAGTAAGCTGTGCTGGTTGTGTTGTGCTATGAAAACAAAGTGTAGAAAGCATCTGTGAAACTACCAAGTTGGGCTATGTACTCTCAGCCAGTCTGTAAGAAGGGAGATGTAGGATAGATGGCTACATGCCCTGTCTTGTCAAAGGATCCACAGACATGAGAGATCAGATATTCAGGGGATGGACATATGCCAAGAGATCCAAAAGGTATCCCCTGTGAACTATTTCCAAGACCCAATTGAGCAAGGTCACAAGAGACCAAAACATTGCTAACTGAAAACCACCACTGGGGCTCCACCTTAGACCATGCTGCCTGCAAGTCATGTTTGCTTTGAGGAACCTGAGGTCTGACTGGAGAATTCACCTGCACTGCCACATCCTCCTCCCCACATCTGTTCCATTTTCTTCTGGTGTAGCTGGGTCCTTTCCTGTAGGATTTTATGTACTGGCCAGTACAGAAGGACTCCCAGCTTTGGACTATGGCCTGTAGTCTCTCCTATATTGTTTGCTGGGGACAAAGGTCTCATTTTTCCTACTACTAGTGCTCTCCAACTTGATTCATGGTATTGCTGAACAGCTTGCAATCTGTGGAAGTGGCTAAAAGCAGTTTAGCCTATGAGCCTGCCTTCCAGTCCTGGAGCCATATGTCGGTGTGGTACCACCTTGCAGCCCCGGGCCCCAGCTCAATATCTGAGGGCATCCAGGGAGGAGTCAGATACAGATGCAGCAAAGGACATCTTTTGAGAGAGATGTGCCCAGTTTAACAGACTCTCTCTGCTTGAGAGGTACTGTCAGCCACACTGTAAACCCATGCCAGGATTGCTTTGGCAAAACAAGTGAACACAGCTCAAGCTCCAGAAATTTGTTGCCAATTCAATCTTCCTATTTGTGGGCTCCTCTACAGGAATGGCTGTGTCCTTAACTAGAGAGGCAGGTCTTCAGCCACCTTTCGAATGGAAGCCAGATTTGATTTTGATCGGGTGGACATCTGTAGCACTATTTAGCCACCCTACTCTGTCTTTTGACCTTGTTTGGAAGCTCCCACTCCTCCTTGATAATGATCTGAAAAGGGAAGATTTACAGGAATGTACGGTTCTACCTTGAAACTAGAGAGGTACTATTACTCGGTAATTTCACTTGATCAGACAGGCTTTTTCCTTTTCTCCTTCATAGGGAGTTCCTCTAGACTAGAAGCATATCTAGTACAGATGTTGGCCTTTACAAGCATAGTGCTAAGACAGATCAGAAGGAAAATGCTTATCCTAAATCTCTTTTTTCTGATCTGGGTCAGAATCAGAGAGCTAGCCTTCTTCCCAAGAAGTGTATTGGATTCATACCACTCATGGGAAGCAGATTTCACTTGGCATCTCTTGTCTTACTCCCTTTTCTAGAAGTCTCAGAGCAATGACAGTGGGGAAGATGTTAGGTACAGAGTACAAAGGCCCGTGTGCTTTTTGTTGAAGCAACTAAAGAGCACTGAACATCAGACTTTTTTCTTGTATTTCCCTTGATCCTCCTCGGATAGAGAAGGAGGAGGAAATTTCAGTCCTAGTGTCCCTGGAGACCACTTTGTGGTGGCTCTTTCAAGCAGCTTTCTTTCCAAGAGAAAAGGAAAATTCTTCGAGATGCACCCCCCTATGGGAGCTCAACTGTAGATGCATCCCTCTGTTGCTGATCTGAGAAATTTGGTAGCAGTGTCCATTCAGCCTGTGCATGCTCTGCTTCCCCTTTGTGCTTTACCACGAGGCTAACCAGCATTGCACAGGCCAACCCTCTTCAGTTCCTTCTCTACCACAGAGTTATTGACAAGATAACTCCAAAGTAGAGGGGGAGGAGATGGGTCATGGGGCACCCCTAAGGACACATCTCAATGAACCATAATTACTGCACAAGGTAACTACTACTTCTTTGAGTAGTGTCCCTATAGGTGCTCCGCTGTAGGTGACTCCGGAGCACTACCCCCGCACTGGAAGCTGGGGCTTCGGAGTCAAGTCTACTATGGATGATAGTACTGTGGTGCCAAATCTGGTGTCTGCAGCAGGCGTCTTTGCAGAGCACTATGCTAGGATAGCATAGTGCTCTGCAAAGGTGTGTACAGATGCCCAGGTAGCTGCTCTGCAGATTTCTGATATAGGGATACCCTTGGAGAAGGCGAAGAACGAGACGACCGACCTCAAAGTGTGAGAGTATTGAAGACAGGGGAGTTAAATTGCGAATCTGATAACAGAGTTTGATACAGTTCCAGACCCATTTGGAGAGTCTTAGCTGAAATCAATGCCTTTTGACCCATCTGCAATGGAGAGGAAGTGTCTTGGAGATTTTTTTAAAAACACTTGTCTTGTCATAGAATCATAGAATATCAGGGTTGGAAGGGACCCCAGAAGGTCATCTAGTCCAACCCCCTGCTCAAAGCAGGACCAATTCCCAGTTAAATCATCCCAGCCAGGGCTTTGTCAAGCCTGACCTTAAAAACCTCTAAGGAAGGAGATTCTACCACCTCCCTAGGTAACGCATTCCAGTGTTTCACCACCCTCTTAGTCAAAAAGTTTTTCCTAATATCCAATCTAAACCTCCCCCATTGCAACTTGAGACCATTACTCCTCGTTCTGTCATCTGCTACCACTGAGAACAGTCTAGAGCCATCCTCTTTGGAACCCCCTTTCAGGTAGTTGAAAGCAGCTATCAAATCCCCCCTCATTCTTCTCTTCTGCAGACTAAACAACCCCAGCTCCCTCAGCCTCTCCTCATAAGTCATGTGCTCTACACCCCTAATCATTTTTGTTGCCCTTCGCTGGACTCTCTCCAATTTATCCACATCCTTCTTGTACTGTGGGGCCCAAAACTGGACACAGTACTCCAGATGAGGCCTCACCAGTGTCGAATAGAGGGGAACGATCACGTCCCTCGATCTGCTCGCTATGCCCCTACTTATACATCCCAAAATGCCATTGGCCTTCTTGGCAACAAGGGCACACTGCTGACTCATATCCAGCTTCTCGTCCACTGTCACCCCTAGGTCCTTTTCCGCAGAACTGCTGCCGAGCCATTCGGTCCCTAGTCTGTAGCGGTGCATTGGATTCTTCCATCCTAAGTGTAGGACCCTGCACTTATCCTTATTGAACCTCATCAGATTTCTTTTGGCCCAAACCTCCAATTTGTCTAAGTCCTTCTGTATCCTATCCCTCCCCTCCAGCGTATCTACCACTCCTCCCAGTTTAGTATCATCCGCAAATTTGCTGAGAGTGCAATCCACACCATCCTCCAGATCATTTATGAAGATATTGAACAAAACCGGCCCCAGGACCGACCCCTGGGGCACTCCACTTGACACCGGTCCAAATAGAAGGCCAAGGCTCTCCTCATGTGGAGCGTATGGCTTCACTATTATCCTGATGAAGTTCGTGATAAAAAGTTGGAAGGTGGATGAGCTAGTTCACATGAAATGTGGAAGTCACATTGGGGATGAACTTCAGATATGGTCAAAGCATGACTTTGTCAGGGAAGAACAGTTTGAGGGGCGGGGATGCACTGCTATCACCTCTATCCTTCTAGCCGAGGGGATGATGATCAGGAACACCACCTTCATGGAGAGCTAAGTTAAAGGACACTTGGCCATGGGTTCAAATGGTGGTCTAGTCAATCCTTTTAGTACTAGGTTGAGATCCCATTGTTGGGTAAGAAGACTGCATTGAGGAAAGAGGTTCACTATACCTTTGAAAAACCTCTTCATAGTCAGGTGGAAGAAAATGAAGTACCCCTTCAACCGGCTGGTGGAAGGTCGCAATTGTTGCTAAGTGGACTTTTATCAAGCTAATAGATAGTCTCAATTTCTGGAGTGTCAACAGATCATCTAGGCTTACTGGTAGAATGTCTGTATCCAGGGTGACACATTTGGGTTGGCACCAGATTTGAAATCTAGTCGACTTTTGTAAGTTGGTACAATGGGTAGCTACTTTTCTACTGTGTGATAACCCTTCCTGTACCTCCTCAGAGCAAGATGTCTCATGTGCTGGAACCATGAAGGAGTCAGGCTTTGCGCAGCAGAATCTGCAGGTTGGGATAAAGAGGGTCTCTCTTGTTCTGCGAGAAGCGGTAGGGAGTGTTTGGAAGAGTCATCGGCAGACACAGCCTCAGCTGTGACAGGTAAGGATACTAAATCTTTCTGGGCCATGTGGGAGCAATCAGTATTATGTTTGTTTTTTCCAACAGGACTTTCAGCAATAGACGGAATGGAGGGAAAGGTGTAAAGACAACCCTTGTCCCATGAGAAGAGAGCGTCCCCCATGGAGTGTCACCCAATCCCCGGTCTGGAGCGGTACTATGGAAATTTCTAATTCTGGTAAGTGGTAAACAGGTCTATTGTCTGAATAGGTCGGGGAGTATCACTGACTATCTCCTATTTGTGGTCATGCGGGAATTTACGGCTGAGGCTGTTCACTATCGTGTTGTGCACTCTTGGTAGGTAGGCTGCTGATATTGTGGGAATGCATCACTTCCAGACCTTTAGTGCTTCCATGCACAAGACAAGTGATCTGGCACCTCCTTATCAGTTTGTAATACATGCAGGCCATACTGTCCATCGTGACGTGTGTGTGTGTGCGCCTCTGATCAGTGGGAAGAAGTCAGCACGGCATTTCTGACCACTCTGAGTTTGAGCAGGTTGATGTGAATGCATGTCTCGGATGGAGACCATTTACCCTGCACTCTGAAATCGTTGAGATGTGCGCCCCATCCTACGAGATCAGGAGTAGTGATGGGGAAGGCTGAACAAACGGGATTACCGTATAGACGTTTATTGGGTCTTTCCATCAATTAAAGGATTGTTTAATCTTGGTGGGCATCGATAGTAGTTTATGTCATCTCTGTTAAGTCTTTAAACGGAACCAAACTATGCTCGGAGGCCATGTGCAGTCTGGCATGAGCTATACTCCTGGGGGAATTCTGCGCCACTGTGCATGTGCAGAATTTATGTCCCCCGCAGAAAATGACTGACAGGGAAGCAAAGGGAAGCCACAAGAGTGGTCATGCGATCCTCTCCAGCAGTATGTTTCAGGTGCCCAGTGCAGCAGGCAGAGAGGTAAATCACTGTGGGGCAGGAAGCAGGACTGGGGAAGACCCAGCTAATGGCACCTACCCTGTGCCGGCCTCAGCTACTAGTCCGAGCTGGAGAGAATGGGACTTCCTCTTCCCCTGCATGGCATCCGGGCCTGGGTCAGACCCATCCCCAGATTTCTCCCCCGGCTGCAGGAAGTTGTGCAAACTCCACCTCCCCTGCCCCCCACTTCCTGCACCCATCGCTCCTCAGCTGCAGGAGGAGGGATCCCTGTACAGGGAGCTGCTCCCCCATCCACCCAACCCGCCTGCAGCCAGACCCTCTCACACCGAGACCCTCCAGTCGAGCCTCACACACTCTCAGAACCCGCTGATAAGCCCTACTCCCCCTGCCCTGCACGACCCCGATCAGCCACTCATACCCGGATCCCCACCCCACCCAGCTCCAACCAGTTGCACCTGGATCCCCACCCCACTGAGCCCAGCTCTCCCAGCATCTGGACCCACCACTGAGCCCCACACATTGAGACCCCCTGCTAAGCTCTATCCCCCCCACACCCAGACCCCTCCCCACTAAGCCTCAACCACCTTCACCAGGACCCCCCTGCAGTGCATCCAGAACTCCCCCAACAAGCCCCTGTGCATCCAGATCCCCCCTGCACCTGGATCCCCCACTGAGTCGTCCGCACCCAGACTGCCCCACACAGAACCCTCTCAACCCACCCCTGGATCCTCCACACTTGGATCCTGCCTTGCTGAGCCTGCCTGCCCACACCTAGCGCGCCTGGCATGGAGGGGTAGGGCTCTGGGGTGTTTCTGGGGCAGGCCCAGTCCTTGCACTGTGTCAGGGTTGGGTGCAGCCTCGACAAACCTGTCAAAAACTGTAACTTGAAGGAAGTAGGTTGAGATCCAGACTGTTTCCATCTGGGAAACCTGGACTTCTTTCTCTGAGGTTCATATGACTTATGATGAAATATTTGCGACGAGCAGGGTTTGAACAACGTCTGAGGGCTATACTTTCTCTTATATCGAGGTATGTGGATCCTGGATTCTTTTAAGGTGTGAAGGGAGGTGTCTGTCCTTTCAGCAAACAGTTTTGTCCTTTGAAAAGGAAGGGACTCTGCAGCTGTTTGAACCTCTTTTGGAAACCCAGATCGGTTCAGCCAAGAGGCTCGTCTCATTATGACGGCAATAAAGATGGAATGTGTCGCCGTGTCAGAGGTGGCGCGTGCAGACTGGAGAGATGTCTTCATCGCCCGTTGGCCTTGAATCGTTCCTTGTGCAAATCTGGGAGCTGCTCAGTAAGGGAGCTGAATTTTGAGTAGTTCTCGTAATCATATTTATGCGAAACTGAAGAGTGGTTGAGGAGTATGTTTTCCTGACAAAAAGATCCAGTTGCTTTCAATCATGGTCACAGGGGGTTTAATCTGAAATGGTGCTGGCAGCCCTTTGAGTTGACCGCATCCACTATGATCAAGTTGGGAGGCGGATGGGAGAAGAGGAACTCTATGTCTTTCGCCAACACATAATATTTTTTGTCACCCCACTTACATGTTGGTGGGATCAATGCGGGGGTCTGCCATATGATTTTGGCAGCATCCAAGAGTGTCTCGTTAATAGGGAAGGCTACTCTGGACAAGGTAGAAGAATGTAAAATGTCCACCAACTTGTGGTATGACTTGGTCACTTCCTGTAGTGGTAACTGTACTGCCTCTGCCAACCACAACGCCAGTTCTTGAAATAGTTAGCCGTCGATGACAGAGGGGGCATCACCGTCTCAGCTGGTGAGGATGAGAAGCGAGCCTGAGGGGTAACTTCCTCCTCAACTTCAGCCTCTTGTTCCTCCTTCGTCTGTTGAGGTGGAGTTCAGACGCCCTCAAAGCAGCAGCTGAAGGAGGGTATCTCCTTGGCTGCTGGTAGGCCACACTAGAGCTTTGGAAGGCATGTTCTCTGAGCCTGACAGGGATCGTAGTAGGGCCACTGTAAGGGTGGGAAGGGGCCCGGTGGTTGTTACCACGGCTGCCCAGACTACGTGGATGGTATGGTTGTGGTTCACAGCAGAATTGGGCACAATATGGAGGGAGAGAAGAGCGATGGGAGACCACATCCTCTTGCTCACTTTCTGACTTGGAGGATGAAAAAGGTGGTGCACGACAAGAGGTTGTCCAGGTGAACTCGGTACCGGGGCCCTAGTACTAAGCAGAGGCAAATACGAAGTGTCAGACACAGAGAGGTCCATCGCATACCGGAAGTCCTGCGGCGGCTGAGGTGTCCATACTGGCGGTTGTTTTCGGTGCTGAGATGCCTGTGCCAAAGGAGTCGGTGGTGTGGACCTGACAGTATGGTCTGTCAGTGCCTGGCATGCCACAGGCTGTACCAATGTCAATATCCATACCATAGGAGTCTTCCCCAGGGCAGATTTTCTATGTTTCTCATTCCCAGACGGTACCACTGGTTCTTTATCTGTGCCCACTGGTTCCTTAGGCAACCCAACATGCTCTGTTGGGATGGTACCACAAAAGCCAGGGGTACCAGATTTAAACAGCTTCAGTGCCATCGGTACTGATGACACATCGGGGCTTGCTGTGGGGACTCACGACCCTTTTCTGAGCAGCCTTACATGAGTGGCGTGTGGAGATCTCCTTGGGCTCACTTCCCTTAGTAGTAGAGGGTTGTGGTGAGGTTTCCCACCAACCAGGGTCTTGATGCAGCTCGAATAATTTAAAGGCTGCCTCCATAAGTAGGAGTTTGAGCCTCGGTTCTCTATGCTTTCAGGATCTGGGCTTTAGTAGCGGACAAAAAGCACATTTCTATGGAATGTGTTTCTCTCCCAAGCAGCAGATGCACTGAGCATGTCCATCAGTCACTGGGATAAGATTCCTTGCAACTGAGATATTTCTTGAAGCCTAGGGTAGCTAGGCATACCCTGTCCAGACAGGGGGTCGAAGAACGAACAATGTCCTTTTCCGTCTTTATTTTATTTTTTAAGGCAAACATGAAAAGAGAGAGAAAAGCAGCCTGAACAGGTAGCTAAAGATTAACAATTTTAAAGAGGTTAACAATCGGCTAAGGGACAGCTAAAGCTCTGTCTCTAGCCAGGGACCATTGAGAAGGAACCGAGGAGGGTTCGCCCACAAATGGGAACATCGGAGGAAGAGGGGGCTGTTCACATCTAATCTGTGTATTTTTATTTCCTTAGCATAGCTGGATTGAACCAGAAGAACAATACCACCTACTGTATGAGGAAGGTTGTGGTGTCCTTAGGAATGGAGGCCCAGTCAATTCACAGCATAACCACAGTTGACAAACATGTAACAGAGGTTTCATTGAGAGCAGCCTAAGCCCAAAAACCCTCTTGGGCAAGGAGGTGGCAAGTAGGCAAGATACTTTCAGAGAAAAAAAAAAGAAGAGAGACCTACAGATGTGAAACTGAAAGGAGGTTCATTAGGATTTGTAGCCCAATCAAATCAAGGTCATGACAGTAACCTGTGTATTGCCAGAGGACTAAGAGCGGCAGTCCTCCGGAATCCATTAAGTAACAGTTGTGTTGGTTTCCTAGAGAGCAATATGCCTGCAGTCACTGACTTGTTTCTGCAAAAAGTATTGGCCTTGTGGCCCATGGTTCGCCCATCTTGTTAAAAAACTATTAGACTCTCCTTTGCTTCAGCTGACTTTGCCCTGATGTATGTCCTTTATAATTCTAATATCTAAACCTCAGGTGAAAGACATCTGTCAATTTCCTCTGAGACCTTGCCTACACTTGCAGCGGCATATAGGGTACATGTAGCTAGTTAGTGAAAGGCACACTACATCCACACTCGCTATGAGGCTACATGCAGCAATAAAAGGGGCCAGCAGGGGAAATTCCCAGTCCACCTTAATTACACCCTCAAACCAGGGGAGGAAGAATTATACAGCTCTTCAACTCTGCAAGTTTTATTTTTTGATGTTTCATTTTAATATTTATTTATTTATATTTTTGCACTTGCAAAGTTGGACACCCCCCCTCCCTCCATTTGTGCTATTTCTGGGACGCTTAGTTGAGTCTCTGTGGTATTGCTCTCAATGCTCCAGCTGAAGAGATAGCTCCTTCTCTTTAGAGAATCTAGAGGAGAGGTTTAAGAGCTTAAGTCCCTTTAAGAGTAATTATGAACAATATCCTTCACCAGTCCTTAGGCCAAACCCGTAAGAGAAAGGGGCATGGGGCCCTGGGATGGGGAGTGTGGGTTACCGGGGAGATTGAAAAGACTGTCTGCAGGCATGTCTTCCTAAGGAAAATAGTAAACTCTTTAGTATCTCCTTCAGGACCCCAGAGATTGGAAGGGGAGATGGTCTCGCAGGGAAGGGGATCAATCACTTCACCCCATGCTCCCTGCTGCTGGATCCCGACCGAGTGAGGACTGGCCACATAGCATGAGAAGCTGGAGCCACTGGAGACAAAGTTTGTAACAGAAAGGTTGCAGGTGCTGGCATCTTTCACGGCAGCTGAGGCCTCACAGGTAAACAGTGGGAGGCTTCTGTTGTCTCAACATGGATCTTGTCGAGTTGCTGGCTGGGAACAAGAATTTCTTCCTCCTGGTTGCGAAGGGGGTACCTTGCCTTTCCCTGAGATTCAGGAACGATTCAGTGAAACTTTCCTGCTTGCGCTGCAAGCTATGGGAAAAAGTCCCAATATCTATGGAAGAGGCAGGAGTGGGCTTTTTTGGGGGGGGGCGGGAGCTTATGCCCAGTTCCATATCACTCATTCTGGCATGGTCTCACCAAAGGAAACTTCCATGCAACCTGCTCAACCAGCCTGCTCAACTGCATGCAGGCTGGGAGCCTTTTACAGCAGCCTGATGCCTCTGCCCTTTCTGAGTGGGAAAGCAGGGAGAGCTGCTGTTCTTCAAAGCTTTTTTACAGACTGGTTAACAGACAGACAATGCTGAACACATGTTGTTCTGGTCTGCAATGACTTAGGTCATGGTCAGTATTGTATCAGCTAGCTCAATTATTCACTATCACATTCAAACATGAACATTTTATTGTAGACCAGTGCTTAGTGCAAGTAGAAGGGAGAGTGAGGGAGGTGTGCATTGATGGGAAGAGAGAAAGAATGGTAGAAAAACATGGTATTGAGAGAAAGGTTTTTTTAGGGAGGGGGACAGAAGAAGAAAGGAGGAGGTAGAGAACACAGAGTAGGAAATTGTGATAAAGGCGGAGAGAGATGCTGAAGACAACTCAGGAAGAGATACATCACGATCTTATATATAAAGAAGTGGAGTGAAACCAGGGAGGTAATAGTAGAAGAAGAGATGCAAGTTATACTTTTAAAAAAGTGTATTAAATAAAAAGTTCATTTAATTGTAACGTTAGTCATATATGCAGTATCATGTGCCTTTACGCTGTAAAAGGTGTGGCTTTGCTGCAGTGTGGCTGGGGATGGAAAGATGCGGGAGCAGATGGTGCACTGAAGTGTAGCATAGGTATCTTTTACCCTAACTAGCAGTACTGAGTAATCTTCAAGCCCTCTGTACCCTCCTCTTATTCTGAATAGGGAATTCAATTCAGAGTACATTAATAGCAGAAAGATGAGCAAATTTGAGGCTGTAGTCCTTAATCTGTTCATCATAGTCAATGACCCGTATGTGCCATCACACGCTGGACTTCAATTCTGCAACAGTCTAATTTAAATTTTTTAAAAAGCATCTTTTAATCAAATATGAAACTGATTAAGTCATTCAATACAACCACCCCTATACTCCTTTTAGATTCCACATTTTTATATTGACAAACAATGCATAAGTGTGCTGTAGAAGTTGTCAGAGTGAAGCTGGAAGTTTGGGTAATTGGACTTTTGATATATGGTAGCACAATAGTATCTATTCCACAGTCCCAAACTAACTGGATATTTCTGCTAAAAGATCTGTGAAACAGCAACATTTAAAATCATCTTTAGGTTAGAAGGTCAATATCCCTTTGTCAAGCCATTGCACCTGCAGGTAGTTTGAAGCAAAGTGATGACACTTCATCGGTTTAGACTCAGCTCAGGTTTTCTTTGCAACCATAAGGGATAAATTTTAATGAAAGCTTTTGATTCACGAGCATAATTCCATGGCAAGGGATGGATGCCATGGAAAGTTTCACATGGAATACATGGGGTCCTCATGACAGAGAGTACAGCAGTGACCAAAGTAGTTATGGTTACATAAATACTTCCATTCTAACCTATCAGTCACTTCAGTTTGAAAGGTGAAACTTTCAGAAATTAAGTTCTCCACAGTTGGTCTCTACCCAAAAAGGTGAATTTTACTGCAAAGTTTGCTCATAAGTAATTCAGCTGTTAGAATACAATGAAAATGGGGTGTGATTATCCTCCTTTAAAAATGTCAGTTATTTTAAAAAAGGAAAAACCACTCCAAAACAACTGTGGCTAGAAAGTTTAAATTTGGCATGGAAATAGTCCTCACTGAGAAGTCTCTTAGAGTGTTTTGGTGAAAATTGGTTTCATTTTGACAGTTATGACCTGTTAAGGAAACATTCTATGCATGCTCAGTGCATTCTGTACAGAGTTCTTAGAGTTCAAAGTGCACAGCCAAGAAAGCCTGACAGAAAGACACAGTATAGCCTGAATTAGCTAAGAAAAGTGTTTAGTGTGCAATGAAAGAGAAAGGAACTCTTCCCTGACTCACTGTGCATCTTCTAAGATAAAAGCTACAATAGATTCACAGGAGAGGGTCTTTCTCCACTGGACTTCCTAAGATGTTCAAGAGATGCTCCTGTGAGGTCTTTGGGACCCTGATTCTCATAACTTCTTACCATATTTCTTTGACAGGTAACTGGTTTGTTGGATAAGGGGAATGCAGCGGACATAATATACCTGGACTTCAGCAAGGCTTTTGACACAGTCCCATGACATTCTGATAAGCGAGCTGGAGAAATGCGGTCTTGGCAGAACTACCATTAAGTGCATACAGAATTGGTGAAACAACCGCAAACAAAAAATAACTAGTAATGGAATGATGTCAAATTGGAGGAAGGTCTCAAGTGGGGTTCCACAGGGATCTGTTCTGGGTCCAGTGTTGTTAAACGTCTTTATTAATGACCTAGATGTAGGAAGAGAGCATACTGATCACCTTTCCAGATGACACAAAGCTGGGGGAAGGGGGAGGTTTGCCAACACTTTGGAGGATAGAACTAAAATTCAGAGGGATCTTGATAAATTGGAGAACTGGCCTATGGACAACAAAATAAAATTCAACAAAGACAAATGTAAGGTGCTACACTTAGGGGGGAAAAAAACCAACTGCACAAATACAGAATGGGGGATAACTGGCTTAGCAGCAGCACTGCTGAGAAGGATCTGGGAGTTGCGGTGGATCACAACCTCAACACGAATCAGCAATGTGATGCTGTTGCAATAAATAAATAAATAAATATTTTAAAAATGCAATTTTAGGTTGCATTAACAGAGGCATCGCATGCAAGTCACAGGAGGTGACAGTACTACTCTACTCTGTGCTGGTTAGGTCTCAGCTGGAGAACTGTGTCCAGTTTTGTTCACCAATGTCTAGAAAGGATGCAGAGAAACTAGAAAGGATCCAAAGGCGAGCAACAAAGATGATCAAAGGGATGGAATGCAAGCCATGTGAGCAAAGGCTGAAGGAACTGAGTATGTTTAGCTTGGAAGAGAAGAGATTGAGGGGGAACATGAGAGCCTTCAAATACTTGAAAGGCTGCCATCAAAAAGATGGAGAAAAGTTGTTCTCTCTTGCCACAGAGGGCATGACAAGAGGCAACTCGCTCGAACTCCAGCACAGCAGATTTAGATTCAATCTCAGGAAAAACTTCCTAATTGTAATAGGAGTAGAACAATGGAACAGATGTCTGAGGAGCGTGTGGAAGCTCCTTCCCTGAAGGTTTTCAAAAGGAGGCTGGAGAGCATCTGTCTTGGATGGATTAGACACCACAAATCCCGCATCTCAGCAGGGGGTCAGACTAGATGACCCCTGCGGTCCCTTCTAACCCTATGATTCTATGATACAGTTCCATGTTATAGATTCCCCTCCCGCCCCCACCCCCAGAGAACACAGGAAATTCCATCACAACCTAATATCATACTAAGGTAGCAAGCACCGCTAAGCACTCAGTCAATAAAATGTTATACGTACTACTTTAACTCTGCTCCCTCACATATACGTTACAACAGTTTGAACACATTTGCATGCTACTCAAGTACACCACTGTATTTTTTCCCCAACAGTCTTAAGATACTTCATTGTCACAGCGATCCTATATACCCGGCTGATCTCATACAAATTCCCTAAGACTTGTGTTTAAAGTACTGCATAGCTCCGACACTGCCCACATCTCACTCATGATTTCTTACTACACTCCTTTTCAGACCCTCAGCTCTTTCATGCTCGATATATTTTGTAAAGCATAATAAGTTAATCATTCAGTACGATTAGAACTTAGTTGACCAATTAAGTTGAAGGAGATACCAGACGTGGTCAAGGTGTAAGAACACAATCAATCATACCCATTCGATTTAAGTATTTGAAGACTGCAACCCCAAGGAAGAGGAATTAAAAGTAGTATATGGGTGGATAATTAGGAGTAATAGGAACAAACTGACCAAGAGAAATCTTAGAATAAATATCAGGAAAGATGCTAGTTGTCAGATTTTGAGAACCACAGGTTTACAAGCTTTTGTACTGGTGACCCCTTTCACATAGCAAGCTTTTGAGTGCAACCCCCCTTATAAATTAAAAAACACTTTTTTATATATTTAACACTATTATAAATGGTGGAGGCAAAGCAGGGTTTGGGGTAGAGGCTGGCAGCTCATCCACCCCCCCCCCCCCCCATGTAATAACCTCACAACCCTTTGGGGGTACTGCCCCCAGTTTGAGAACTCCTGTTGTAAACTAAGAATAATTGCCAAAAGAAAGCTGTAGATGTTTTTCGAAGAAAAACCACAAGCAAGAAAATTTAAGTTGGGGTTATCAGGTTTACTTCTCTTTTCTGATGATTCTACCAAGATCTTTCTTAAAAGGATCTCAGAAGTGATGTTACTCATGTGATCCAAGTTCCAGCAGTGTCTCTCTCGAGACTGGGGAGGGAGAGCCAGAGATCAGGTGACATCACTATTCTGGTTTCTAGTAAGGTAGGGAAAAATAGGCTTGTCTGTTCAGAAAGATTAGGAGTATCTTTATACATCATAAAACAGATGTAAAGATAAAAAGTGACTGCAGTTCATCTTTTGCTTCCTTGGTTTTGCCAAATGCGGGGGGGGGGGGGGGAGGAGGAAGCAACAAGTCATTTCTGAACATCCTCTCATTTAAGAAATTTGAGATTGCATCTAAAGAGGGGCTGAAAAGAAGATTTTACCAGTTTTATCAGGATCCTATTAATATACCATAACACAGGAGGCTTTCTAATGAGAGAAGTTCAAGAGTGCCAACCATCACCTGACCTTGAGACAGAAGAAGAAACACTCACCAACATTCAGCTAGTCCATGACAGACAATAGCTGCCAAATAAACACGGCTGGATTAACCCAGACTCTAAGAAGCTAGGCAAGCAGTTTGTTGTGGGCATATAAAGGAATCCAACTGGGCCCAATTCAACACCACCATTGCTTTTTTCGACTTCAATTTGTAGATCTCTCAGTATGCTCCTTCCAAGAAGCCTGGAGGCCTCCGTTCACTGGCTAAGAAACTGATCCTCTTGAACTTGGGAAACATGCTATCAGGGAAAAGGGTGCTGGGTTGGAATGGAGAAAGTTGTGCCAGTTCTGGCTGATCTGTGGCTAGACTGAGAACACACCTCATATAATTGGCCTGTGTGGTAGTTAAGTTTAGGGGAGAGGAGGACAGTTAAAGAAACAAGGTTGATGGACTCTAAAGGAGTTTTAGTTTGCAGGACTCTAAAGCTCTACTGGCCTGTAAAAATGCGCCTGCCTTATATGCAAATTTCATAATCGGAAACTATTTTGCTAGAACACTATTGAAGTATTTTAACTATTTCTTGATAAATCCACTTGAATCCAGCCACCTTCAAGAAAGGCCTTTTCAGCCCCAAGGAAGATCTACTTACTCAATCTTTATTGCCATCTTGTGTATAAGCACATTAGAATGATAATATTTAACATGTGATTATCCACCATCAAATCATTTGGCACACTAACAAATTCAGCTAGTACCAATTAAGCAACAATAATCATTATTGACTACCTTTATGCTAAACTGATGTTCCAGAAAAAAATCCCAATAAACTGATGACTAGTGAGGTAGAGTACTTCACCCGCACATGAATATACTTTGTAGCAGTTTAACTTCATGTAGCACCTTTTACCACAAAGCACTTGATGTGTTCCACACGGCACCAGCTAACTACACAGATTGAAGTGAAGGGCAGCAGCTAAAATGGAGTATATTCTTCACAGCACCAGCTAGGTAAGAATATCAGGGCCAACCCTGCTCTTTGAAAACGCCTCATCACAGACTCCAGTGTCCACACATCCAACCAAGATTCAGTTTGTAAGATACAGAATGAAAAGTCTTCTGCAAATTACACAGAACTCAACTCCTCTATCTTGAAGATAGAGACCTGAACCAGCCCTTGCCTAGATTTGCACTTAAGACTAAAAGTCAGCAGTGAAAATAACTCAGGACCTTGTGGCTCAGAACCTAGTACATTTGCTAACAGCAACCTGGTGAGGAAAGCAAAAGGGGACCTATTTTAAGCTTTGTCCAGCCCAATTCAATACTGAGTACCACCATCCAGTTCACAACAAAACTAAGTTTGCTACAAACACAGTCAGTACATCCTTAATGCATGCTTACCAAATTCTGCAAAAAATTCCTAGTGTGTATGCTCAGTAGGGCTTGCAAAACTGATTCTCAGGCCATGACTACACTAGGAAAAGCTGGTGATTTTACAATGAGACCTAACAAGTTGTAACACCACA
Source organism: Chelonia mydas (assembly GCF_015237465.2). Taxonomy (NCBI): domain Eukaryota; kingdom Metazoa; phylum Chordata; order Testudines; family Cheloniidae; genus Chelonia; species Chelonia mydas. Next base: position 121,858,659 of record NC_057853.1, on the reverse strand, counting down.
GTGTAAGCAGGACAAATTGTAGTTTTACCTCAAAGTAGCTGGTCAAAGTGAACCCTAAGACTTGGCCTATCTACACCTGAAATTTACCATGTTAGCTATCATGTGTTAGCTTCATCATTATATAAAACACACACATTTTTCAAGTGCAGATAAGGCCACAGGACAAGCAGAAATTTTACCTCAGAGTGAGCTAAACTGGGCCAAGAAGCCACTCCTGGGATGGAAGTGAGAAAATAAGGAGTAGAGCAGCCCAAGCCACTGCAGCTTCATCAGCAGGAGAGGAAACAGGCAGGAAGCAGAGAAGCCCTAAACTGCTTGCTTTTCTGGGAGTGGAGAGTGAAAATGTAGAGAACAGAGTAGCAGGAACTGCTGCCCTTTTATAGAAAAATACAGAAATGGAGTAGAAGACACACCCACTTCTCTGAAGAGGGAAGTAGGAAAGTTCTTACTGCTATTCCCAGAGAAGAGGGGGAGCCAGGAGCAAAGTGGCCCATCCAGAGAACAGTTGCTAAAAGGCAGGACTTTCCAGATGTCCTGGAGGACTGTAAAGAGATGGGGGGCCTAGAGTTAGTTTATAGGCGGTGGGTTAATGAAGTATTCATTCAGTGGTGAGAATCGAGAGGTAGCCCAAAATTTGGGGGGCAGAGAAGGAAGAGAATGGAAGAGGATTCACTAGCAGTAGCAGGGAGACAAGAAGCCATCCCCAAATACATGTATTTAGCAGGATGGGGAAATAGAATTTATTAACAAGAGTATGTCAGGAATGACTTAACATGGAAAGGCAGAAAATATTCAGGAAGAAGTGAAGCTGTGATTATGTAAGTTTAATAGGTGTGGGGGGAAAAGAGAGCTCATGGAGAAACAGGTGCTTTTTGCCCAAACTAGCAGGCTTCTTCTTCAGGAGAGAAGATATTGAGTGTTTTGAGCCCTGATGTTTAGTACATAATTGTCAGACTCCCATAATTCCCAAATCCAAAATAGGCTCCTCTGGAATAGGACTGTGCACAGGTCCCCACTGAGGACTATTTCCACACCAGATTGTAACTTTCAAACCTCAGCCAAAAATTTAAAAGGGAAAAAGTGCTCCATTTTGTCGGAGTTGTAAGCATCTGAAAATAGGTGATTAGGGAAAGTGTTTTGTAACTTTAACCCCACAAAACATTTACTCTTCAACCAGAGATCCTGAAGTACTTTAGATAGCTGGAAACAAAGCCCTCAACTCCTGCGCTCTAAGCACTAGACACTTTCTGAAAAATTCAGACGCGTCCTACCGTTACCACTCTCTCCTTCTACCAACTACTGAAGCTTTAACTCAGCTTTTTATTTAAAGTTACCTTTGACCCTGTATTTCCCTTCAGAAGTTTTAACCCAAGGCTATTTTTTAACCAAGAATGATGTCACCAATTTAACAAAGGGATTATAATCTAGGTATCGAACATCTATCCCTATGGTATTTATAAAAAATCCTACCTACCACATGTATTTATAATTCAGCATGACAGCAAAACCTTGTTGTTAATAAAACTATTCGGTGCACAATAAGCATGGAAGTACAGTGTAAGGGAAATGAAAAGAAGATGAAGGGACAGAGAAAAAGGAACCAATTAAAACAAAGACAAAAGCAAAGATTGAAAACTCACATAAAAGAAATGTAATTACTTACTGTATTGTTTCACATAAATGTAAAAAACAGAGCTACATTTCTTAAAACAATGCTAAATTCTTGTTTTTGTTTTTTTAAGGCCTTGTCTAGAATGAGAATTTCAGGGAATGCTACTCCCATCATTAGTCTACCATAGGAATGGGGGGGAGGGGGGAGAGACACTAAAATTCTCAGTATAGACAAGTCGCAAGACTATTTGTTTTGATACAAAGTATTTTAATGCGGCAATACACTACTCCTAAAGCCAACATATTTTAAGTAATGTGCAGTGGGGATTTAAAGGTAACTACGAGGACCAGAATAGGGGACTATTTATCCATCTTTAGTTATAGCAAATTTACTAATTCAATCAGAAGATTATATTTCTATATATAATAGGTGTTGGGATTAACACTGCTATTTCTTAGTAAAAAATCCCATCAAAGGATGTCTTTAAAAAAAATCAGAACAGTCCATGTTTCTTGTTATAAATGTTCATTTAGAAGTGTATAGCAGCTGTTTACAGTCTTGTAAATCTTTACTGTGTGTCTGGTATGGAAGAGCAGGGCAAGATACTACCTAATTTTTAGAGGTATTTTTCCAATGTGTACAAAAATAGAATATTGTGATTATTTTGGAAATTCTATAGTAAATGTGGATGAAATTTGTATTTCATCAACCCCTAGTTAAAATTAAACCCGAGACAAAGCTTTATGTCCTGCAATGCAATCCGTTTCCAGCCGCAGAACACCGCCCAAAGTACAGCAACAACATGTATGAAGCAGTTACTTGACTTAAGATATAGGTTTTGTTAATATTTACTGGTTTCAGAGTAACAGCTGTGTTAGTCTGTATTCGCAAAAAGAAAAGGAGGACTTGTGGCACCTTAGAGACTAACCAATTCATGCTCAAATAAATTGGTTAGTCTCTAAGGTGCCACAAGTCCTCCTTTTTTTAATATTTACTAAATCAAGTTATTTGACCTGGTCCATGATCTGGGGTGAAGTTCAGGACATGCAATAGCCAGGAATGTGGGGCAATCATCATAGGACTCAAGAAGCAGACCACCTGTGTGAGAGGTTTTAAACCAGCTCAAGGTATCTTGCTGTAAACATGTTCTGGCCTGTCAAGTGATTTTTCATGTTTGAAATACAGTTGTGAGGTCAGCGTGGGTTGAAGAGGACACTTGAGAAGAAAATAATTTTCTCCGAGAGTGCCTTCTACCCTATGTTACATAGGTTAGCAAAATTAAGTTTCAGCATCGCTGTGAGGCAAGAACTTTCCCTCATTTTGCAGATGAGGGAATGGATGCACAGAGTTGAAGCAATTTATCCTGGATCACAAAGTAAATTTGTAGCAGATCTGGATTTTATTCCTAATTCTAAGTCCCAGTCCTGTCCCTTAGTTACATATCATTCTTCCAATCACACTGAAGGTTAAAGTGGCTAGCAAGCAAGATTATTCTACTACCACCACTGCTCAGGAGTTTTTGATGAAATACGAATCGTTTTAGATCAGTCTGCCATACATTTCACCAAGAAAAGTAGGCACGGTAAGTCAAACTGATTATAAGGCAGAAGATCACCGTGATCATCTCAGTCTGACGTCCGGTATAACAGGCCACAGGACTTTCCCTGAATTAACTCCTGTTTGAACTAGAGTAGATCTTTCAGAAAAACATCCAGTGATCGTGAATCTACCCCAACCCTTGGTAAGTTATTCCAATGATTCAATACCCTCACCATCAAAAATTCATCCCTTATTTCTAGCCTGAAGTTGTCTAGCTACAACTTCCATCTGTTATATCTTAATATAACTTTTTCTGCTAGATTGAAAAGCCCATTATCAATTCTTTGTTCCCCATACACATACTTATAGACTGATCAAGTCACCCCTTAACCTTGTTGTTAAACTAAAACTGAGGTCCTTACATCTCTCATAAGGCAAGTTTCACCCTTTAATCATTCTTGTGATTCTTCTCTGAACCCTCTCTAATTTTTTAACATCTTTCTTGAATTGTGTACACCACACCTAGACAGTATTTCGGTAGCAGTCGCACCAGTGTCAAATACATAGGTGCTATAAACCTCCCCACTCAATACCCTCCTGTAAGCTAGAACAAAAAACAAAACAAAAAAAGTATCACATTACAATTATTAAACATTCTGAACCAAAGCACAGCATCAGAGAAATTCTGAAGGTTAACATATGCTTCATACCTGAACACACTGATCATTTCAGCAACTAATCAAACTAAGTCCTGCTTTTATACCAAGTGATAGCCACAGACTTGTCTACACTGGGGCCTTTTTTTGGGGGTGGGAACGGAGACTGGTGTATCTGCACTAATGCAAACTGTTAGTGTAAATGCATTGCACTGGTGTAAAAAGTGATTTGCACCAGTGTGGGTTCCCCTAGTCCAGCAGTTCTCAAACAGTGGGTCAGGACCCCAAAGTGGGTCACAACCCTGTCTTAATTGGGTTGCCAGGGCTGGTGTTAGACTTGCTGGGGCCCGGGGCCCAGGGCCAAAGCCGATGCCTGAGCCCCACCACCCAGAGCCAAAACCCCATGGCTTCAACCCTGGGCAGCGGGGCTCGCGCTTCAGCTTTGGCCCCCCTGCCCCGGGACGGCGGGGCTTACACGAGCTCAAGCTTCAGCCCCGTCTTTTGGGGTCATCTAGTAATTTTTGTTGTCAGAAGGGGTCGCAGTGCAATGAAGTTTGAGAACTCCTGCCCTAGTCCAAAGGTAGTATAAATGGACTGTGTGCACTGTGGGGTGGGGAGGAGCAGATGACAAAAAGTAGGCAAACCCTAAGTTTACACTTTAGTCTTACCCATATTCTAGCTGTTGATTAAAAACAAATTATTCCATGAATTATTTTCTATCACTACCCATGATCTAACTAATGCAATTATTCACTAAAAAATAAGCTACAATTTACTTCACTTGTACTGGAACTGCACTAACACTGTGAGAGTCAAATTGCTCTTTCTAAACTGCATAAAAAAACCTTAACATGCCTCCATCTGTCCTATATTTTGAAGCAGTAGTTCATTATTTCATCCATATCAGTTGTGATATCACAGAGACAAAATAAACCAAATATCTCAAAGACAGTCAAGACTAGAAGCCATAAGAATTGTTTCAGAACTATACAGATATTGTATATTTTCTCTTTATTAGTACTATTGGCTTTTAATGCTTTCTGCTATATAATAGGAGGAGCATGTAATACACACCTCATAAAGCCTATGTTTACATCTTAGGCAGCTAAACTTCCAAAAGTCTACTGCTATGCAATTATATTAATATGTAGGAATTATGAAGGAACTTAGGTTGCAGCACTTTCCCAGCAATAAAAAAGGGAGTAAATTCAATTTAGCGTACCATCTTAGAATCCAAACAACTAAGTTTGCTTTCAACACTGAAACATATACACAAGCCAAGATACCTTCACATCATAAATTCCAGATCAATTATTCTTAAAATTGAAAGCGTTACTTTCAGGTTGCCAATGTAACACCATTGCTTAAACAGAACTAGTGGATTTTCCATCTATTTCAAGCCTTGTATAGCCGCACTCTTACAGACTGACTCCTTGGCTGAATTACATCCTAGTAGTACTCAACAGGGAGGGCCAAATGCATTGATAGCCTCTTAGTGCTTTCTGGATATCAAGCTCTGTGGACTTACCAAACTACTCCCTTTTTGGACTGATGCTGCTAACACAACACTCTAGTCCACATAAGATTCACACAGCTACCAAGGTGATAGGTGCTTCAGAAACTCCCAAAGCAGATGTTTCCTCCGATAAAGTATTTAGTTCCTATAACAAATATTAAGATTGTGGAATTATCAAGGCAGAATAAGATTGTGATCATTTAAGAGATCAGCTTCTGAACACAGGCTGCACATAACCCATTTATGGTTGATAAGTTACCCCCAAAATGTATTTATGTATTTAAAGTTGGGTTTTTATAACTATAGTGCAATTTGAGTTGGATATCATGAATAGTAGTGAGGCCCTTCAACACTTGTAAGAAGGAAAAATAAAGGAATTACAATTTATATTCCTATGAACTGACAGAAATTACGCTAGGTACATGTTAGGAAAAGGGCAGGTCTGAGGTCTCATAAAACTGATCAATTTGAGGTTCAAACTATTTCTGGCATACTGCCATCAAGATAAAAGCCACTTCACACTGTTATACTTTGGACTTTTTACAAAATGTTTTTTGTACTTTAGCTCCAAAAAAATGGGTCAACTTAGTAATTAACCATTTCCTCCACAGCCTCTCTTGTAAACAGACACAGAGCTACAAAAAATAGAAATAAAAAAATACCAAACCACACCTATCAATTCATAAGGGGTGAGGGAGGACCAAGAGGGGACTGAAGGGAATCTATACTACCAATCCCTGGAGAGTTTAAGGGCTTATTTTTTAAAAAGTTTCTACCACTTATGGTTGTTAAGAACATTCTAAATGTGACCCAGTGCTAGGTTGTCTTTGAGTCTGCAGACGGCTCCATTACCTCTGACTTTTCATAGCTTTCCCAAGCAGCAGCCACAGAATGAAACAGGCACAATTTTCATCAGTCTCATTGAAACCCAAAAGATTTGGAACTGCAGCAATAGGATTGCCCAGACATTTCTTAGTTTCACTATGCAGCTGTTAAGTAAAGCGCTGAGAAGCACCAGAGAGCACCACTGAAGCGATTCAAGGATCATCCAAAAAATTGAAGCTAAGGAGAGGACAGCACCCTTCTCCCTCATAAACGGTGCAGTCAGGAAGGAACAGTATAGTGGACCCCCAGAAGCCAAGCAGGTTTGAGGCAAAGGGAGAAGGCGGAATACATCCAGTTGAAGGAGACAAGAGGTGGGTCAGATTCTGAGGCCAAAAGAGACCACTATGATGATGAAGTCTGACCAGTATAACACAGGCCATAGAACCTCAGCAAGGTAGTCATCAAATGCCAGACATCTATTATCCAGAGACTGATCCAAAAGAAAGCTCCTAAGCAGGATCTAGAGACATCATACTGGTAGAAATCTAAAAATCCCTCTGTTCCAGTAGTTAGGAGTAGAGGTGAGTATGTCAGCAGCTAATTAATCTTGAACCTCCATGTGCCTACCCAATTTAATCATTTGTACTGGCCTATAGTTAATAGGATCTGGTATATTCTCAAACCCTGAAAAATGTATTTATATAAAATATACTCACACCTGGAGTTGGTGAGCAGGTATATACCAATCAGCTTTGTTAGGATTTTTAGTGTAACCCACAATGGTGTTTCAAAGCCCAGATACTGAACTAGGATGAATGAATGCATCCGATGAAGTGGGCTGTAGCTCACGAAAGCTTATGCTCAAATAAATTTGTTAGTCTCTAAGGTGCCACAAGTCCTCCTGTTCTTTTTGCAAATACAGACTAACATGGCTGCTACTCTGAAACCTGAACTAGGATGCTGAGCTACCTCACAATAAAATACATTTAACTCTATTCAGTAGGAACTAAAGTGAATCTGAAAGTTTCACTACAGATTACATATACAGAACAATCACGGACATATTATGGACAGATTGACATGTTGGAAGAATAAAAAGGATGGGCTGTCTTTAGAAAATCTGGGAGATTATATTAAACAAGAATAAAAATATCAGTTCAGGGACCAGGCTGCAGAATTTCTTAAGGATGACCTGAAGATCCATAATTTATATCCCCCTGAAATCTGCTTGCTTCCCTATCTGTCTGAGCTTCCTGGATAGATATAAACTTAACTTCTTGGTTCTTGCACTTTCTGCTGTTAGTACCTGTATTATGAAAGACCATCTCTAACTGAAAAACGAAGACTGCACTTTTCCTTCTCTGGAGGTTACCCACAAAATGAAAAGGAACTACTAGACTGATTTTTTTTAGAAAATAATTCAATATGAACATAAGAACAGCCATACTGGGCCAGACTAAAGGTCCATAGCCCAGTGTCCTGTCTTCTGACAGTGGCCAACGCCAGGTGCCCCAGAGGGAATGAACAGAACAGGGAATCATCAAGGGATCCATTCCTTGTCGCAGCCCCAATGTGACTGTTACATAAGCACTATGTAATAAGAATGTTTACAGGCAAAATTATAAGTCCCTTTAACTTTTATGAGGACTATGAAGAGTCAGAGCATTGGGTCCAACCAATGACTTTACAATAACCTTAAACTCACTCCATTCCTTCTCTCCACAAGGTGTCCTTCTTTTATATAATGATAGAGGGAAAGGTTTGTTTTTGTTGGTACTTTTGTCTTTGAATTCAAGTCACTCTATATGATGAATAAAGGGGCTAAATTCAGAATAAAAATTAAAACATTTTGTTATAACAGACGTAGTTTACAATATGCTGAAGTCACTATCACTACATAAGATACATTTGGCACTTAAACTTCAAGAATTTAATCAAAACCAGCATGAAACAGGACTAGCATTATGACGCAAGGATAGACAGGCAAACTAGACAAGGACTCTGCTTCAGACACACAGTTGCAGGGCTCTAATGTTAATTCTGAAGTCATTTGCACTCTACCTTTCAAATGGGTCCCTTGTGCAAGTGTCTAACACTGAGCTTCACATAAACCAGACACTGTATCTACTGACCAGTCATTTATATTAAGCAAGGGAAGCAATATGATCTGAATGAATAAGGTAGCAGAATCAAAGCAGACTGAAGACAAATTGAAAAATGACAGAAGAGCTGTTTCTTCTAGGATAGAGCTAGTCTTCAGATTCAGCAAAACTGAAAGTTCCTCCTATTTTTAATTCAATGGATCCTCCATTTCTTGCAAACAAGTCATGATTTTTCCCCACCGAACTTCGAAAGAACTCACTACAATTCAGGCTAAGGTGGCAATCAAGTTCAAGACCAAGGTTTTACAAGCTCCAAGAGCAACACACATTAGGAGGGTTTTTTTCTCCATGCCAAAGGAAACACATTTCAGCCTTCAGCTGCCCCCCCAAACACTGGGTGCGGTCCGCAGGGGGTGCACGGGAGCCTCACACCCCAGGGGACCGTAACACAAATGGAAGTGTCCCGGTCCCGTGCGCCAGCCGATCGGAGGGAGGAGCGGGGTAGCCGAGGTAAGGACCCCGCTCCAGCTCTTCTCGAGGGGGGTTAATCAATCCCGAGGGAACACGAGAGCGAGCGAGCGAGTTTCGGGCTGAACGGGAGGACCCGCGGGGAGGGAGGAAGGGCAGCTAAAGGGCTTCGCCTGCCTGCGGCCGGAACCCCGTGGGGGCGTTAGCTCCAGCGCTGAGCGGCGCCCCAGGCCTCGCCCCACCGGCCCCTCCTCGACAAAGGGCTCCGGGGAACGGCGGCTTGGGAGGTCCCGGCCTGGACACGGGGCGGGCCTGCGGACCCCGGGGTGAAGGTCCCCCCCGCACACGCCGATGGCGGCGGGGGCTGAGGAGCAGAGAGGCCGCGCCCCCGGGCGAGCCGATCCCCCGGGCGCAGGCTGCGCCGGCGGCCCAGGGAGGAGGCCCCAGGCCGGACCGGCCCCGCGTGAAGGAGGGGCGGGCGGGCGGGCGGCGCACTGAGCTAATCCGGGCGGGCGGGAGAGGCCGCGGGGGGAGGGGCGCGCGGTGGCTCCTAGCGGTGGGGGAGGGGAAGGGGCGCCGCCGCGGCGGGGGAAGCGGCGGGCTGCTCCCCCTCCCCGCGCCAGCCCTCACCTACACAGTGAATGAGCTTGTGTCGCCACGAGTCGAGCTGGTGGCGGAAGCCGCGCCTCTCAATGGAGCATTCCTGCCGCCCGCACGGACTCGCCATCTTCTGGGGGAGGGCCCCGCGCCGGCACGCCCACGGCCGCGGCTGGCCACGTCATCGCGCCACGCAGCGCGGCGTCCCCTCGGCCGCCTCGCGCCGCGCCCCCTCGCTCCCGGCCTGAGCGGGGGGAAGGATGGGAGGCCACGTGCTCACGCGCGCCCCCGCGGCCCGCGCTGCCATGGAGACGGAGCGCGGCGCCCTGCCCCGCCTGCAGGAGCTGGGCCCCTGCCAGGCCCTGGGGCGCCCCGCGCCCCGCTGGGCACGTGCAGCGCTGAGCCCCGCAGCCAGGCGTGCAGCAGGCTGGCGCGGGCCGCCCTCGAGGACAGCGGGGAGCTGCCTCCGGCTACAGCTAGGGGCGGGCAGGGTCACCGCGGAGCACAGCACTGGGCCAGCAGACCAGGAGCCACGGTGACAGGCGCCCATACGGCTTCACGTCCGCCGTCCGGGCGGAGCGGCGAGCAGTGATGGGCCGCTGCGCCAAGGCCTCCCGGCAGCTCCCATCCTCACGCCCCAGGGCCAGCGGCTCCGAAAGGAGAACGTCGGGCGCGAGGAGCCCTCTGCCCCGCCACCCCTCGTGAATGCACCCGCCGCGGGGAGGCGGGCTGCAGACTACCGCTGCTCAGACTCCGCTCCTTGAGTGCCCAGAAAGAGAAGGGACTTCCCGGTGCAGAAACTGAGTTCTTAGCGGTGTGGGCGCTCTCCCAGCGCTGTAAGAAACCGCCTCCGCCGGGGGAGTAGCGACCGGCGCTGTCCACGGCGCCACGGCCAGCCCTGGAAGCAGCCCCCGCGCAGGCGGGCTCAGCGCTCTGCCGGGCAGCGTGCGCGAGGCCCGCGGCCTGCCGGGTTTGGTGCACGGCTGCCCCGCGCGCGAGGTCCGCGGTTTTTGGCCAGCAGTAGCCGTTGGTGCTCTGCATGCCCCCTTCCCCACCCCCAGCTGAGGACGTAAAGTGAGGAACAAGGTCGACCCACTCTCAGTTCCTTTGCTGTATAGAGTCCAGCTAGTATGACATTCCGCAGGAGCAGGGAAGGAGGGTGGGTCGTGGAATACAATTAGACAACATGTCTTGAAGACCTCCAGTTACTGTACAGGTAAGTAACTTCCTCCTTCCTTGAGTGCTCCCCCATGTGTGTTCACTTCGGGTAATCCAAAGCAGTAACCTGACAAAAGGAGGCAGGTGCTAGGAATCTAACCAAATAGACTGCAGCACAGCCCTGCCAAACCTGGCATCAGACTGAGATGCCGCTACTACCAAATAACATCTAGTAAAACTATGAGAGGTGTTCCATTCAACTGCCTTCTACACGTCAATTGTAGGGACACTTCTGAAAGAAGGCGTGGAAGCTGCCTACACGCTGGTGGAATGAGCCTTAACCTGACAAGTAATCGCTGACTAGCTATTCTGTAGCAAAATTTAATGCAGTCTGAGTCCCAGTTAGATAATCTTTGGGTTGAAATCCCTTGATCTTTGGATTCTTCACCAAAAGCAATGAAGAGCCTTGAGGAGACTAAATGGCTTTGTTTCATGCATGTAGGTCAGGGCCCTAAAGATGTCTAACGCATGGAGTGCAGCCTCCCCTGTGGAGGAATGCAGTTTAGGGGAATATACTGCTCCGTGTAGAACGTACATGAAAATTTCAAACAACTTTTGGTAGAAATGTATGACGTGGTCCAAGTGTGTGACCTTATCCTTATGAAAAGTGGTGTATGGAGGTTGCACTATAAAGGCCTGTACCCTACGGGCTGAAGCGATTGCTACTAGAAATGATGTCTTAAGGGACCAATTAACCCCTTGAGGACAGTGTTGAGGTCCCAAGGAGGGAGAAGATCTTGTATTAGTGGAAATAGGTGCAAAGTTGTTGCGTGGGGATATTCAAAGTGGGACCTAATAAACTCCTGTGGTACTAAACTAACTCTAGATGTCACAGGGGAGCCAGGTTTCCTAGCATGTTGTACTTTCCATGGTAACCAGTATGGCCATGAGTGGGAACTATACAGATAATTAGCAGGTGGCCAGGGCGTGTGGTTCCAAACCAAGGGGTCTTGTCTGAAGTCCTTATGCTTACTATGACTCCTATGTCTGGAATCCCTATCTGAGAAATAGGGGTCATAGTGTTGTGATCTAGGACAGTATGTGGGAGAGTCCCCTGCACTAAGATCTGAGGCAGAGGAGGAGTATGAAACATCTTCCTCCTGGAGGGTGCGGAAAATTATCTGCTGGGAATCTGAGGGCTCTAGAATCATGGAACCGTGATCAGCGCTGAGTCATAGAGATTAGGACCTGAAGGAACCTCCTGCATCTCATAGGCCACCCACATAACCCAAAACCCATATCCTAAACCCAACAACTGAAAATAGACCAAAAATTACAGCTTGCAGCTATGAGAAACAGTTATTTGCCACAGAGAGAGAAGAGGAAGGACCAAGGTGCACCAGTGCTCAAGACACCTGCAATGGCAGGGAAGTAATTAAGTGGTATCCAGATAATCATGGCAAGTGGCCAGCACCCCACTCTGTAGAGGAAGGTGAAAAAACCCCAAAGTCACTGCCAATCTCACCTTGGGGAAAATGCCTTCCTGACTCCACATATAGCAATCAGTCAGATCCTGAGCCTGTGAGCAAGAACCAGCCAGCCAAGCACCTGAGAGAGAGAATGCTCAGCACCACCTCAGAGCAACTGCCCTCCCTATCCAGTGCCCCAGCTCTGGCCATCTCTGCTGTTTCAGAGGAAGCAGATACAAACAAACAAACAATACAGTGGGATGGAGCGGAATCCCTTCCTGACCCATGCAGGTGGCTGGCTGAAGCCTTGAAGTATCATCTTTTAGGAACACAAGACATAAACCAAGTGAGCCCCAGAACTGGTGCGCCTTGCCCTCTACCATCACAAACAACCCTGTCATACAATTTCGCTCATAAATTTGTCCACTTCTGTCTTAAAACTAACTTAGTTCTAGAACCTCCTCTTAAAAGGCGGTTCTAGAACCTCACCCCTCTGATGGTTGGAAATCTTCTGATTTCTAGCCTGAATTTGTTCATGGCCAGTTTGTACCGATTTGATCTCGTTCCAACATTACCCTTCAGCTCAGTGGTTCTCAAACTTTTGTACTGGTGACCCCTTTCACGTAGCTAGCCTCTGAGTGCGACACCCTTATAAATTAAAAATACTTTTTTATATATTTAACACCATTATAAACACTGGAGGCTTAGTGGGGTTTGGGGTAGAGGCTGACAGCTCGTGACCCCTTGAGGGGTCCCAACCCCCAGTCTGAGAACCCCTACTTTAGCTTAAATAGTTCTTCAAGCTCCCTGGTGCTTTCCCCACAATGTAGAGAGCAATCATCTCCCCTCTCAGCCGCCTTTTTGCTAGGCTAAATACACCAAACTCTTCCAGTCTCCTTTCATAAGATAGGCCCTCCATTCCCCTGAACATCCTAGTAGCTTTCTCTGCACCTGTTCCATCTTGAATTAATCTTTCTTGAACATGTACCAGAAATGTACACAGTATTCCAAATTAGGTCTTACCAGTGCCCGTACAGAGTGACATTAATACTTCTCTCTCTACTGGAAATGTGTTGCCTAATACATGCTAAGATCGCATTTGCCTTTTTCACAGCTGCATCACACTGGCGGCTCATATTCATCCTGTGATCAATGCACATACCCAGGTCTCTCTCCTCTGTTGCTTCCAACTGATGAGCTCCCATGTTGTAGCAGAAATTCTTCTTTTTAGAACTAGGTGCCTGACTTTACACTTTCTGCGATTGAATTTCATCCCATTTCTGTTACTCCTGTCTTCAAGATCATCCAGATCTTCCTGTCTAATATTCCAATCTTTCTGTGTATTGACAATGCCCCCTGCCTTCTATCATCAGCAAATTTAATTAGCACACTTCTACTGTTTGTGCCAAGGTCATTCATAAAAATATTTAATAAATTGGTCCCAAGACTGATCCTTGAGGAACTCCACTAGTAACCTTCCTCCAGTCAGATAGTTCACCTTTGAGCAGAACCTGTTGCCTTCTCCCTTTTAGCCAGGTCCTTGTCCAGCTTACAGTGCTTATACTAATCCCTCTCTTCTCTAATTTAACTCATAATTTCCCACATGGAACCATGTCAAATGCTTTGTTGATGTCCAAGTGTATTAGATTTACTGCGCTTCTCTTATGTAAACAAATCAGTTATTTTCTCAAAGAAGGAAATCCGGTTAGTCTGGCATGATTTACCTTTGGAAAACCCATGTTGTATTACATCCGTTTTACTGTTTACCTCCATGAATGTAATTATTTCCTTCACAATTGTTCTAGGAAGGTCGGTATGGAAGCTGACACTACCAGTGCAGCTATTTTCACAGAAGAAGAAAAGAGAGAATCAGGCAGAGCTAAGCCAGTTAAATCCACCACTGTGGTAAATCTCGGTACCAGTAGTAAGAGGTTCAAGACAGTGGATGATGGCACCAGAAATGTTGGCACAAGTGCAGAAAATTCCATGACTGATTATCACAAGAGTATGTGATGGTACTGGGGGCTCCATACCAAAGTCAGAGTGAACATTAGGTGGTACCGGAGTTTTACTAACAGGGAGTGCCAGTGCGACATGGATCGCCCCTGAGCTATCCTTTCAAAGTAGAGAGAGGGGATCTCTCCCTTGCTGTCTTAGACCATCCTTGGAATGGAGACCCACATCTGTGCTCCTTAAGGGAGGGGGGCTGTGACCTACCCTTTTCAGACAAGGAGAAAGGCTTTACAGACACAGCAGCAGGGGATTGTCTCAAATCACTAAAGGGTGATGCAAACATAGTGCCTGCTGCAACGCTTTTGGAAGAGGACTTTGCAGAACTCATCTGGTCTCGTTTTCCTGGGTCAAAAGCAGGACTCATGGACGTCTTACAGAAACATTTTAAGCAAGCATCTGTCACTTTCAGGGACTGCTTGGAGAATGAGTATCCATCATTAAGAGGAAGTGCAGCCTCACATGATGAATAATGCTTAAACCCAAGGGATTTCTGGTCAGCCATAAGACTGAGTACCCCATACCAGGTGAACAAAATAGAAACAAGGTAAAAAATTCACCCAGCTAAGACTTATAAAAAAACCTGTCCTAGATGCTAACACCCAGCTAACTACACTAAGGGCAGCTATATACAAAAACCTTGACTAGATCATAAGTGCAAGAAACAGGAACACTGCTCGACACTGTGTCTTTCAGCCACGGGTAGTAAGAAGGAACTGAGGGTCAGTTGGCCTTGCTCTGGCCTTTCTGCCCTGGGGTAGGTGAGGGCATGCAGGGTGGAGGCATGGAACACAAGACACTGCTGGCCAAAGGATTCTCATCTCAAGCGCAGTTGCACCACAAGTGGAATGCTACCGGCAAGAACCGGTATTACTACCTCGCACCAGGACTAATCACCACTTTTTAGAAGGGTGAGTTTACTCAGTGAGGAAGAGGGAATAATTCTCACACATTTTACCTGCTTCTTAGTGACCTCCTCTGCCGTTTTCTGATCCTCTCACTGCCTAAATCCAACCTGCTTCTCATCCTCTGTTGCCCTCCCCACGTCAAACCAGCTCCTCCCAAACTGCCTAATTCGGTTCATTCCTCCACCACTGTCCAAAATGTCATGACCAGCTGGTTCCTCACTTGGTACTAGGCCCTTGCACGGTCATCATTTAAAATCATCAGTCACCCCTGCTGAACCTGTCAAATCCAGTCCTTCCCCACCGTCACTCTCCCTCAAACCTGCTCTGTTCAAACCAGTGGTCTCTCCCCATTCCAGTCTGCCCAGTTTAAAACTGTCTCACTCCATACTAGCCTACCCCCTTCATACTCTTAACCCCCACTCCAGTCACCTCTCCTAGCATGCCCAATTCAAACTGACATTCCCAACTGTCGCTTCTCCCTCCATATCAACTGACATTCCCAACAACCCTTACACCCGATTGCCGCTGCCACCCCATTCCAATGGCCATTCCCAGCAACTGTCACTCCCCACCCAATCCCACCCGCCATGTCCAATTGCCACTCCCGCTCCTAACCTGCTCCATCCCAACTGCCACTCCCCGTCCAGATCAGACTGCCAGTCCCAACTGTCACCCCTCACCCCATCTGCCAGTCCCAACTGTCACCCCCTGTCCAGATCAGACTGCCAGTCCCAACTGTCACCCCCTCACCCCATCTGCCAGTCCCAACTGTCACCCCTCACCCCATCTACCAGTCCCAACTGTCACTCCCTGTCCAGATCGGACTGCCAGTCCCAACTGTCACCCCCTCACCCCATCTGACAGTCCCAGCTGTCACCCCCACCCCATCTGCTAGTCCCAACTGTCACCCCCTCACCGCATCTGCCAATCCCAACTGTCACCCCCTGTCCAGATCAGACTGCCAGTCCCAACTGTCACCCCCTCATCGCAACTGCCATTCCCAACTGTCACCCCCTCACCGCAACTGCCAGTCCCAACTGTCACCCCTCACCCCATCTGCCAGTCCCAACTGTCACTCCCCGTCCAGATCGGACTGCCAGTCCCAACTGTCACCCCCTCACCCCATCTGCTAGTCCCAACTGTCACCCCCTCACCCCATCTACCAGTCCCAACTGTCACTCCCCATCCAGATCAGACTGCCAGTCCCAACTGTCACCCCCTCACCCCATCTGCCAGTCCCAACTGTCACCCCTCACCCCATCTACCAGTCCCAACTGTCACTCCCCATCCAGATCAGACTGCCAGTCCCAACTGTCACCCCCTCACCACATCTGCCAGTCCCAACTGTCACTCCCCGTCCAGATCGGACTGCCAGTCCCAACTGTCACCCCTCACCCCAACTGCCAGTCCCAACTGTCACTCCCCGTCCAGATCGGACTGCCAGTCCCAACTGTCACCCCCTCACCCCATCTGCTAGTCCCAACTGTCACCCCCTCACCGCATCTGCCAATCCCAACTGTCACCCCCCGTCCAGATCAGACTGCCAGTCCCAACTGTCACCCCTCACCCCAACTGCCAGTCCCAACTGTCACCCCCTGTCCAGATCAGACTGCCAGTCCCAACTGTCACCCCCTCATCCCAACTGCCAGTCCCAACTGTCACCCCCTCACCGCATCTGCCAATGCCAACTGTCACTCCCTGTCCAGATCAGACTGCCAGTCCCAACTGTCACCCCTCACCCCAACTGCCAGTCTCAACTGTCACTCCCTGTCCTGATCGGACTGCCAGTCCCAACTGTCACCCCTCACCCCAACTGCCAGTCCCAACTGTCACCCCCTCATCCCAACTGCCAGTCCCAACTGTCACTCCCTGTCCTGATCGGACTGCCAGTCCCAACTGTCACCCCTCACCCCAACTGCCAGTCCCAACTGTCACCCCCTCATCCCAACTGCCAGTCCCAACTGTCACCCCCTCACCGCATCTGCCAATGCCAACTGTCACTCCCTGTCCAGATCAGACTGCCAGTCCCAACTGTCACCCCTCACCCCAACTGCCAGTCTCAACTGTCACTCCCTGTCCTGATCGGACTGCCAGTCCCAACTGTCACCCCTCATCTCATCTGCCAGTCCCAACTGTCACCCCCTGTCCAGATCAGACTGCCAGTCCCAACTGTCACCCCCTCACCCCATCTGCCAGTCCCAGCTGTCACTCCCCGTCCAGATCAGACTGCCAGTCCCAACTGTCACCCCTCACCCCATCTGCCAGTCCCAGCTGTCACTCCCCGTCCAGATCAGACTGCCAGTCCCAACTGTCACCCCCTCATCCCAACTGCCAGTCCCAACTGTCACTCCCCGTCCAGATCAGACTGCCAGTCCCAACTGTCACCCCTCACCCCAACTGCCAGTCCCAACTGTCACCCCCTCACCCCATCTGCCAATCCCAACTGTCACTCCCTGTCCAGATCAGACTGCCAGTCCCAACTGTCACCCCCTCACCCCATCTGCCAGTCCCAACTGTCACCCCTCACCCCATCTGCCAGTCCCAACTGTCACTCCCTGTCCAGATCAGACTGCCAGTCCCAACTGTCACCCCCTCATCCCAACTGCCAATCCCCGTCCAGATTGGACTGCCAGTCCCAACTGTCACCCCCTCATCCAACTGCCAGTCCCAACTGTCACTCCCCATCCAGATCAAACTGCCAGTCCCAACTGTCACTCCCCTCCCAGTTCAAACTGCCAATTCCAACCCCAAATCGCCCAGTTCTATCTGCAACTCCCAGTCTCTTCCCTCCCAATCTGCTCCTTGCAATCTCCACTCTCCAGCCTGCCTGCTTCCAACTGGCCACCTCAGACTTCCTGTATCCCAACTGCCACAGAACCTTCTTGTTCCAACAGCCCACCTCGTGCTCTTGCTAAAGGGGTATCACCCAAAAGAGCCTGCTGGCTAGGCCACTCCTTGTGCACCTGTTCCACATGCTTTCTGCCCTCTGGATTTTGCAAAGGGCCCCAAGATGTTAGCTAGCGTGGAACTTTTGACTCCTCTCCAAATGACAGTATCCCACTGGAGCTGATCAATGTGCTGTCAGATAGCCTGGTCTTCCTTCACTGTGCCCTTGCCTTGAGGAACAAGAGTCCAGGGAAGCCGAACCCCAGGGGATATTTCAGTTTGATTCCTTGGGGGTTTTGGTTATACAAGGTGCAGTTTAGTGGGGCTGTACTGCATGGACCATACTGGACTTTCATCAGGTTGGATTCACAGCATCTGAGAATTGCTGACACAGAATGGGGAGGAACTGGTTCCAAACTAAGCTGTCACTTGTAAGTGGCACCAGTACCTAGGGAATTCAGCAGTGTACTGAACACTCATCTGTGTTACCTAGTACCTGGGCTGAAGGACCAAACTTCAAGCAGTTTGTTTCTGTATTTTTATTAGAGCTACTTTCTACATTTGGGTTTTTGATAAAAGCTCTCATGGAACCCTCATGTGCCTCAAGCAATGATTCAGAGAGGAGGGTGTTTAGTATATAAGGGAGGATATTCCAGATGTTGAAAGCAACCTGGAGCAAGGAGGTTAGAGGTCAATGGGGAAAGGATACTAGTGGAGCATGTAGGAGAAAAGTCGTGGTGGAGTATAGAGAGCAGTAATGGGGAGCAAGAGGAAACCAGATCAAAGATGTACACGTGAGCTGAGTCATGCAGAGCCTTGAAGATGAAGACAAGAATCAAAACTTGATATGGAAGGTGGGAGAAATGACTCAAGCAGAAAGTGAAACATCCTTGCATTAGTAAGTAACCTCATTCACTTCCTTCTCTCCTGGTGGCATCATGTATCACAAACCTCTTTTGCCAGACCCAGTGCAAAAGTCTGCTGGGCACTATGCAAAATGCAGAAGAAACCATCTCTTTGCCCCAAGGAGGACGCAATGTAAAGTGAAGGGCCATACAGAACGTACCGGGACACCGAGAGGAAAGGTTTGTCTTGGAGCATTTGGTTTTGTGTATCCACAGTTTTGGTTTTGGTGGTGGGAGGAAAAGAGGGTTGATTTGTTCTCCTATGCTGGCTGTAATTGGAACCTCACACTAAGCACAGTCAATCCTTCACCCTGCTCTAGGATGAATCTTGGCTGTTTTGACCACTCCACTAAATCGTCTTCTGCTCTGGCTCTTTGGGGAATGTGATAGTGAAGAGGGGAACCTTATGGTGTGACTTGAAGATGGTAAGGCAAGGACACTTCCTTGGGTTTCTTTAGTAGATTGCCAGAGTCCTGAGAACTCCCTCTTGCTCCTTCAGTCTATATGTGGGTTTGCACAAATGCAGAGTGCTGGAGAGCAATAGCTGCTACGGAGGGTCCCGCAAGGAGAGGTGGTCTAGGTGTGTCAGACTGTGTATTGTATGAGAAGCAAATGCAGGCTGTTGGAGCACAGGCACAATATGCTGTCTCTCCAGCTCCTTTCACTCAGGCTTTGTCTACATGAAGGTTTTAGCCACTAATATAACTAGAGTTGGTCTGAAACCAGAATTTCCATTCCACAGGATATTCCAAAGAAGGTTTTGTTCCAAATCAGCCCGAAAGGTCAAAATTTCACAGTTTCCCATAGAACAAAAATTGTGCCACCGCTGAAAAATTTAATTTCAATAACATCAATTCATTTTGTTTAGACTTTTATATTACAATATTAAATATATCCTTATAAAGTAAAAATGTTTCATTTCAACTTTCTTGTTTTGATTAATTTTATATTATAGTTGAAATTAAAAGGTCAAAAAAATTTATCAAATGAAAAAAATTATTTAAACTAAACAAGAAAGTTGAAATGTCTCATTCAGACTTTTTCCTGTCCAAAATTTCATTGAAATTGACCTGTTCCTAAAAAATGTTTTGATTACAGTGAAAATGCATTTCCCAACAGAAACTTGTTCAACCAACTCTAATTGCCCTGATGGGACTATGCCACTGCAAAACTTTAATGTGGACAAGGCCTTAGATTCATAGATTTTAAGGCCAGAAGATTCCATTTGAGATCATCTAGTCTGACCTCTTGCACAACAAAGGCCAGAGAATCTCATCCATTGAGCAATCTGCATCAGACCCATAACTTCTGATTGATGTATAGCATAAGTTTTAGAAAGAGATATCTAGACTTCACTTGAAAACTTCAGGAGAGGGAGAATCCACCACATCCCTAGCTAAGTTGTTCCAATGGTTAATTACCCTCCCTATTAAAATTCTGCACCTTATTTCTAGTCTGAGTTTGTCTAACTTCAGCTTCCAACCATTGGATCTTACTATGCTGCTGTCTATGAGATTCTCCTCCTTCAAATCTGTCCTCAAAACTCTCCTTTTCCATGAGGCCAACAAAAAACATGACATTGGTTAGGCCCCTGGTGTGCTGAGACCACTGCCTGTCATGCTGACCAATCCTGTCTCATTGTTCCCTTGTACTCCCTCCCGCCCCCCATCTGTCTGTATCCCTCTTTAGTCTCCTGTCATACACGTGAATTGTAAGATCGTTGAGTCAGGGACCATCGGTTTGTTCTGTGTTTGTACAGTGCCTCACACCATGGAGTCTGGTTCAGGACTTAGGACTCCTAGGCAGTATCGTAATGTAAATAAATAATAATAATTATAGTAATTTAGAAATTAGTTGGATTTCAGCTATCCCCATATAGACTGGGTACATGTCACCTGAAAATGGGATGGAGAGAGAAAATTTCCTAGACACCATTAATGACGGCTTCTTGGAGCAGCTAGTCCTGGAACCCACAAGGGAAGAGGCAATTCTTGATTTAATCCGAAATGGGGCACAGGAATTGGTCCAAGGGGTGAATAGAGCTGAACTGCTCGGTAATAGCGACCATAATGTAATTAAATTTAATATCCTTGTAGAGAGGGAAATACCAAAGAAACCCACCACACTAGCATTTAACTTCAAAAAGGGAAACTACGCAAAAAATAAAGAAGCTATTTAAACAGAAATGAAAAGGAACAGTCACAAGAGTGAATGCCTGCGAGCTGCATGGAAACTTTTTAAAAACACCATAATAAAGGCTCAAACTAAATGTACACTCCAAATAAAACAAATTAAAAAAACAGTAAGAGGAACAAAAAAATGGCACCGTGACTAAATAATAGAGTAAAAGATGTAGTTAGAGACAAAAAGGCACCTTTTAAAAACGGAAAGTCAGATCCTCCTGAGGAAAAGAGATAGGGACAGAAACTCTGGCAGGGCATGTGTAAAAATATAATGAGGCAGGCCAAAAAAGTAATTTGAAGAACAGCTAGCCAAAGACACAAAAACTAACAGCAAATTTTTTTTAAGTACCTCAGAAGCAGGAAGCTGCCAAATTAATCAGTGGGGCCACTGGATGATTAAAGTGCTAAAGTAGCACTCAAGGAAGATAAGGTCATTGCAGAAAAGCTAAATGAATTATTTGCATTGGTCTTCACTGCAGATGATGTGAGGGAAATTCCCACTTGAGCCATTCTTTCTAGTTGGCAAATCTGAGACACTGTCCCAGGCTGAGAAGTATCAGAGAGTAGCTGTGTCAGTCTGTATCCACAAAAACAACAGGGAGTCCTGTGGCACCTTAAAGACTAACAGATTTATTTGGGCATAAGCTTTCATGGGTAAAAAACCCACTTCTTCAGATGCATGGAGTGAAACTTACAGATGCAGGCATTATTATACTGACACATGAAGAGAAGGGAGTTACCTCACAAGTGGAGAACCAGTGTTGACAGGGCCAATCCAATCAGGGTGGATGTAGTCCACTCCCAATAATTGATGAGGCGGTGTCAATTCTAGGAGAGGGAAAGTTGCTTTTGTAAGCCAGCCACTCCCAGTCCCTATTCAAGCCCAAATT
Organism: Chelonia mydas; assembly: GCF_015237465.2. Lineage (NCBI taxonomy): Eukaryota > Metazoa > Chordata > Testudines > Cheloniidae > Chelonia > Chelonia mydas. The sequence goes on along the minus strand of NC_057853.1, from coordinate 121,836,935 downwards.
AATGATGTTAAATTTGCAAATGAATTTTAGTTCTGCAAAAGTTTCTCGTTGAAGTCTGTTTTTGAAGTTTTTCTGTTGAAGGATGGCTACTTTTAAATCTGTTATAGAATGTCCAGGAAGATTGAAGTGTTCTCCTACTGGCTTTTGTATGTTACCATTCCTGATGTCCGATTTGTGTCCATTTATTCTTTTACGTAGAGACTGTCCGGTTTGGCCAGTGTACATGGCAGAGGGGGATTGCTGGCATATATCACATTAGTAGATGTGCAGGTGAATGAGTCTCTCTGATGGTGTGGTTGATATAGTTGGGTCCTCTGATGGTGTCGCTAGAATAGATATGGGGACAGAGCAGGCAACACGGTTTGTTACAGGGATTGGTTCCTGGGTTAGTGTTTCTGTGGTGTGTAGTTGCTGCTGAGTATTTCCTTCAGGTTGAGGGGCTGTCTGTAAGTGAGGACTGGCCTGCCTCCCAAGGTCTATGAGAGTGAGGGATCGTTTTCCAGGGTAGGTTGTAGATCGTTGATGATGTGCTGGAGAGGTTTTAGCGGGGGGCTGTATGTGATGACCAGTGGTGTTCTGTTATTTTCCTTGTTGGGCCTGTCCTGTAGTAGGTGACTTCTGGGTACCCGTCTCGCTCTGACAGTCTGTTTCCTCAATTCCCCAGGTGGGTATTGTAGTTTTAAGAATGCTTGATAAAGATCTTATAGGTGTTTGTCTCTGTCTGAGGAATTGGAACAAATTTAGTTGTATCTTAGGACTTGGCTTGGCTGTAGACAATAGATCGTGTGATGTGTCCTGGATGGAAGCTGGAGGCATGTAGGTAAATATAGCGGTCAGTAGGTTTCCAGTATAAGTTGGTGTTTATGTGACCATCACTTATTTGAGGTTAATGGTGGGGTGGAAATTGTTGAAATCCAGGTGGACTTCTTCAAGGGCCTCCTTCCCGTGGGTCCATATGATGAAGATGTCATCAATGTCCCAGACTGAGGTGCCAGTAGAGGAGGTTTTGGAACAGTAATAAGTAATTAAACAGTAATAAGTCACCAGGACCAGATGGGATTCACCCAAGAGTTCCGAAGCAACTCAAATATGAAATTTCAGAATAATTAATGGAGGTATGTAACTTATTGCTGAAGTCACCCTCTGTACCAGATGACTGGAGGATAGCTATTGTGACACCAATATTTAAAGGCTCCAGTAGTAATCCTGGCAATTACAGGCCAGTAAGCCTAACTTTAGTACCAGGAAAACTGGTTGATACTATAGTAAAGAACAGAATTACCAGATGCATAGAAGAACATACTATGCTGGGGAAGAGTCAACTTCTGTACAACTTCTGTAAAGGGAAATCGTGCCTCACAATCTATTAGAATTCTTTGAGGCGGTCAACAAACATGTGGCTAAGGGTGATCCAGTGGATATAGTATACTTGGACCTTCAGAAAGCCTTTGACAAGGTTCCCTACCAAAGGCTCTTAAGCAAATTAAGCAGACATGATAAGAGGGAAGGTCCTCTCATGGATCAGTGACAGGTTAAAAGATAGGAAACAAAGGATAAGGATAAGAATAAATGTTCAGTTTTCACAGTGGAGAGAGGTAAATAGCAAGGTTCTCCAAGGATCTGTATTGGGATCTGTGCTGTACAACATATTCATAGAAGATCTGGAAAAGGGGGTAAGCAGTGAGATGGCAAAATTTGCAGGTGATACAAAATTACTCAAGATAGTCCAAAGCTGACTACAAATATTTACAAACGGATCTCACAAAATTGGGTGACTGGGCAGCAAAATGGCCGATGAAATTCAGCGTTGATAAATGCAAAGCAATGCCCATCGGAAAACAATTCCAACTATGCATCCAAAATGATGCAGTCTGAATTAGCTGTTCCCACTCAAGAAACAGATCTTGGGGTCACCGTGTATAGTTCTCTAAAAACATCCACTCAATGTGCAGCGGCCGTCAAAAAAGCAACCAGCATATTAGGAACTATTAGGAAAGGGATAGATAAGACAGAAAATATCATAATGCTACTATAGAAATCCAGGGCACGCCCACACCGTTAATACTGCATGCAGTTCTGGTGGCCCCATCTCAAAAAAGATACATTAGAAATGGGAAAAGTACAGAGAAGGGCAACAAAAGTGATTAGGGGATGGAATAGCTTCCGTATGAGGAGAGATTGAAAAGACTGGGGCTGCTCAGCTTGGAAAAGAGACGACTAAGGTGCGGGACAGATATGAGGGAGGTCTATAAAATCATGACGGGGGTGGAGACAGTGAACAGGGAAGTGTTATTTACCCCTTCCCATAACACATGAACCAGGGGTCACTGAATTAAATTAATAGGTAGGAGGGTTAGAACAAACAGAAGGAAGTATTTCTTCACACAATGCACAATCAGCCTATCAAACTTGTTACCAGGGAATGTCGTGAAGGACAAGAGTATAACAGGGTTCAAAAAAGAATTCGATAAATTCATGGAGGACAGGTACATCAATGGCTGTTAACCAAGATTGTCAGGGATGCAGCTCCATTCTCTGGGTGTCCCTAGCCCGTGGTGGCCAAAAGCTGGTTCTGGATTACAGGGGATGGATCACATAATAATTGCCTTGTTCTGTTCATTCCCACAGAGGCATCGGAAGACAGGATACCGGACTAGATAGACCATTGGTCTGACCCAAATTGGCCATTCTTATGTAGAACTCTTCTCCCCACCGAAGTACTTACAGACTGCTGTTGTGCTGAGCACCACTGGTAGCTTCTTTGTGAGTTTCTTGGTGGACTGTCTACACTGGTGCTTTACAGTGCTGAAAGTTGCAGCGCTCATGGTTGGGGGTTTTTTTTTCACACCCCTGAGTGAGAAAGTTGCAGCGCTGTAAAGTGCCAGTGTAGACAAGCCCCAAGATAGAGAGAGTTGCAGTCCAGCCTGGATGACAAAAGCGGGACCCACCATGGCCAGTACAAAGGGATGGGGGGATTTCAGAGGAACCCACCAGCACGAGCGCAGGATTCAAATGGTCTTTGGGTGGGGTCACAATTTGAGCTGAAACTTTAGCATTGCCCCTTTCTCCCCAGTTGGTGCGATTTACCCTTGCTGCTGCCCTCCTTCCCTCTTTCACACATTCTAGTGGTTCCCCTATGATGTTAATTGGTTGCAGGCCGCATTAGTGGAGACTAGCAGTTCCCCAGCTCATCTGCTCATTGCTCTCCCACTGTCCGGACTACTGAAGGAAACACTTTGATGTTAATGAGACACAGACGATTTCACTTAGCGCCAAGAAGCGCTCGGCATCTTAAAGGTAAGAATTTCCAGGCGGATTGTCCAGCGAGTCACTCCAACATCTGCTTTGCCACAGGTACGGAAAATGCACGAAAAGGCTCTAGCAGCAGGAACCTGCATTCTCTTGCACTCAGTATTAGGACATAGGGCCCATGAGATGCCAGAGGTGGGAAAAATCCAGAGTGAAATCCTGGCTCCATTGAAGTCAATGGGAGTTTGCTGGGACCAGCTGGGAATTGCCTTCCTCTGTGGTGCTACTGCTGGGCTGAGTCAGGGGCAGTAAGAACAGACTGGCCTGCGAGTTGCAAATCTGCAGGAGTGTGATTGCAGGTCTCATGCCGTCTGTGCACACAGTACGGGTCCATTCTGAAAAGTGACTCTGAAAATGGCACCTTCTTAATGAGCACATCAATGTGTAGCAGCATCAGAGCTGCTGGCTCTAGGGGAGCGAGTGACTTTACTCCTCTGAGCCATGCAAAACCAGCACTGGACTCTTCCTTCTTGTGTAGCACCAATTAGTTAAGTTCCGCGTAGCTGAACCTGTGCAAACTCACAGATACCAAAGGGTCTACCCCAGCCTTTATTAGTGGTGATGACGTGTGAGATGGAAAGAATGCTCAGTCAAACATTTCACCATTTCTTTGCACTTAGACAACCCTTGTATTTGCTCCTCTAGCTGGGAAGGTCTGGGCCCCTGCTCCCCTGCACTCTGGAGCCAGTGAGGAAGAAGTAATCTCTCCCATAGCCATTTAAAAAGCCATTTAGTGCTTACAAAATTAAGTGCTGAGCTTAAAGAGAGGTGCATTAGCCTTTGAGCGAATGAGTAAATAACCTAACTCTCTGGAGATCCTCAGGGCAAGTTCTTGTTATCTATAAAGGAACTTACTGGCAAAACAGAACACAGAGTGGGTCACAGATTCATCAGTTACAAGGCAAAAAGGGACCATTGTGATCATCTTGTCTGACCTCCTGGGTAACACAGGCCAGAGACCTGCCCCCGGAATAATTCGTGTTTGAACCAGAGCAGCACTTTTAGAAAAAACATCCCATCTTGATTCGATGGATACTCCATCACAGCCTGTGGTAAGTTGCTTTAATGATTAAGTACACTCATTGGTAAAAATGTGCTCCTTATTTCCAGTCTTAATGTGTGTAGCTTCAACTTCCAGCCATTGGCTCTTGATAGATCTTTCTCTTTTAGACTGAAGAGCCCTCTGTCAAAGTTGTGTTCCCTGTTTAGATACTTTTAGACTGTGATCAAGTCACCCCTTAAGCTTTTCTTGATTAAGCTAAACAAATTGAGCTCCTTGAGTCTATCGTTATAAGGCGGGTTTTCCAAGCCTTTAATCATTCCCGTGGCTCTTAGAATCATAGACTATCAGGGTTGGAAGGGACCTCAGGAGGTCATCTAGTCCAACCCCCTGCTCAAAGCAAGACCAATCCCCAACTAAATCATCCCAGCCAGGGCTTTGTCAAGCCTGACCTTAAAAACTTCTAAGGAAGGAGATTCCACCACCTCCCTAGGTAACGCATTCCAGTGTTTCACCACCCTCCTAGTGAAAAAGTTTTTCCTAATAGCCAACCTAAACCTCCCCCACTGCAACTTGAGACCATTACTCCTCGTTCTGTCATCTGCTATCACTGAGAACAGTCTAGATCCATCCTCTTTGGAACCCCCTTTCAGGTAGTGGAAAGCAGCTATCAAATCCCCCCTCATTCTTCTCTTCCGCAGACTAAACAATCCCAGTTCCCTCCGCCTCTCCTCATAAGTCATGTGTTCCAGTCCCCTAATAATTTTTGTTGCCCTCCGCTGGACGTTTTCTAATTTTCCACATCCTTCTTGTAGTGTAGGGCCCAAAACTGGACACAGTACTCCAGATGAGGCCTCACCAGTGTCGAATAGAGGGGAACGATCACGTCCCTCAATCTGCTGGCAATACCCCTACATATACATCCCAAAATGCCATTGGCCTTCTTGGCTACAAGGGCACACTGTTGACTCATATCCAGCTTCTCGTCCGCTGTAACCTCTAGGTCCTTTTCTGCAGAATTGCTGCCTAGCCCTTCGGTCCCTAGTCTGTAGCAGTGCATTGGATTCTTCCGTCCTAAGTGCAGGACTCTGCACTTGTCCTTGTTGAACCTGATCAGATTTCTTTTGGCCCAATCCTCCAATTTGTCTAGGGCCCTCTGTATCCTATCCCTACCCTCTTCTCTGAATACTCTCCAATTTATTAACATCCTTCTTGAAGCGTGGACACCAGAACTGAACACAGGATTCCAGCAGCGTTCGCACCAGTGCCAAATACTGAAGTAATATAACCTGCTTAATAGTCCAAATTATACATCTCAGAATCTCATTAGCCCCTTTTGGCCACAGCATCCATGGGGAATTCATGTTCAGCTGATTATCCACCACCACTCCCAAGTCTTTTTCAGACTGGCTGCTTCCCAGGATAGAGTTCCCCATCATGTAAGTATGGCCAACGTTCTTTGTTCCTAGATGTGTACATTTACATTTAGCTGCATTAAAACACATATTGTTTGCTTCCGGCCAGCTAACCAAGTGATCCAGATCTGTCTGTATCAGTGACCCATCCTCTTCATTATTTACCACTCCCCCCAGTTTTTGTGTCATCTGCAAACTTTATCAGTAGTGGCTCTAAGTTTCCTTCCAGGCCATTGATAAAAATGTTAAATAGCATGGGGCCAAGAACTGATCCCTGGGGGACCCCACTGGAAGCACACCCACTTGCTGGTGTCACCCCCATTTACTATTACATTTTGAGACCTGCCAGTCAGCCAATGTTCAATTTAATGTGTGCCATGTTAATGTTATGTTCTTCTAGTTTCTTAATCAAGAGCTCCCGTCAGGGAAATCTGACAAATTATGCTGAAGGTTTGAAAAAAATTTGTCTTCGAGGAACTCAGCTTCCTTGTAATGTACTGTCCTTGTTCTGAGAAATGGCAGTGATGTGCCAGGTTGCCTGTCCCTTTGTGGCCAGGGCAGGACTGTTCCCTACAGTGCATTCCAGACTCCAGAGGTGAAAGGCTGCAGTCAGAGAGGTGCTGTTTGTAGCTACCTTTCCAGCAGCCAAATGGCCTGTGTACATTTGAGCAGCCTAAAGTGTGACGGATTCCCACAAATCTGCAGAGTCACAGAGCATGTTTTCATGGAAGAGAGCCTCTCGGCCTCGCTGCTCACAGTCCGTTCACAGCCTGTGCGCCTCAGGAGAGTGGAAGTGGAAGCCTGTGCCTGTGTTATACCAATAAAATAAAAACCAGCAGGATCTTATTGAAGGGGAAAAGGCAAAATACCACATTTATTGTGGATACAGAAAGAATCATAGTAAGCAGTTAGTTATAGCTATAACATTCCATTCAATCTCATATTTATACACACACACACACACACACACACACACACACACACACACACACACACAGGTTCTGCAAGGTTGTTATCATAGTTACCAGCCTTAGAGTTGCTCATGCCAAGCCACTGGCCAGGTGGCCTGGACATGAGGAGGGAGCAGGGCCTTGTCAGATGCTCATCTGATGCTCCTGGAAGTTGGTTTGCAGAATCAGACCCCAAAGTTCTCACTTTCTAGAGTCCATTTTTATAGGAATTTCTTCCTATGCCAGTCTATGGGAATTGCTTCATCATGCTGTTGCTGAATCAATCAGCAGATGGCACATTCCTGATGGCTCCGTGCTGCCAGATGTTATCTTTTTCTTTGGTTCTCCCATTCTTGAGGCTGTTGGGTGGATTCCAGTCTGCCCTCTGGGGGTCCTCTGGTTATTTCCACTTGACACCTTCTTCAGCCGATGGACACTGAATTCTTAGGCTGGCACCTCCCTGATCATTCAGTTATTATCCACACCAAGCATCCATCCACATACATCCTCTATATTTTAATCACAATTGTTAACAAAGCAAGATGAATACAACAAAAGGGCAGGGAGTCTCTGGGTGCTGTTTCTGTTGTTACAGAGTATTGCTTTGAGTCTCTCTCTGTGTGAGTGGTTGTTGTTACAAAGAATTGCTTTGAGAACAGACTCTGTCTTAGAATGTACTAACGCAATTAGCAGCTTGCAAGTTTCACACACAGAGGGAGAGAAACAGTACCAAAAACCAAGAGACCTCTTAATTAGTAATACCCTGGAATTTAAACTATAGGGAATCAAACTCATTTGTGATTTTAATACAGAACTTCTTTAATATGATCCAACACCTGCCCTAGCTGAAGAGGCAGAGGCTGGGAATATTTCTCCTCAGGCAGAAGGGCTGAACTCCCAGTCTCTGCTGTTCATATAATTACCTGGAGGGATGGGTTTGAAGCCCACAGCTGACACTAGCGTAATCCCTTACCAGATAGCCGTAGCTGGGGCCCAGTGGGTTGTTTCTGCTGGGAGGAGAAACTGATGATAGAGCCAGATATTTTCTATGATGCAATCTTATTTATGGGCAGAGATTGTACATGAAGCTTCTTTTCTGAACACAGCAGGGATCAAACAGGAGACCGTTTATTTGCCAGCTGTTCCAAGCCTACCTTTCCAGACAACACTGTGCCCAAAAGGCTTTCACTCAGCGCCATATTACCAGGACTTCCATTACCATTAGCTTGGGTTTTTGGCTGCTTCAGTCCCTTGCTGCCCCTTCTGTCCCTCACACACAGGTACACCACCGCCACCACACAATACTCTGCGAAAACCCCCTGCCCATGCACTTCTCATTCCTACACAGACTCGTGTGCACTCTTGTTCGGGCAGTGCCATGTGCCTGGGCTTAGAGCAAAGACCACACTTCTGTCAAAGCGGCCTAACCATCTCTGACCACTCTCTGAAGTGAAGGGCAGCAGAAATACGCTCCAGTTCCAGGATGTTTCACACAACACAGTGTGAGACTGCCCTCGGGCCAGCCCATTCTCCAGGACTGCGGCCAAGCCAGCAGGACCCAATCCAAGAAGTGCTGGCTGCGGAGCTGCTTATAGCTGTGATGAGGAAGCAGTGTGCCATCTATCCGCCATGGAATGAACAGAGCCAGCCAGACTACACTGTCACCGGGCTGTGGGATTGACGATGCACCGGGGCACACCCACACTGCACCATCACTGGGACATGGGGGTCAGAGACACACTGGGGACACGCCCACTTTACAACGTCACTGGACGTGGGGGTCAGAGACACACCGGAGGAACACCCACACGATCCCTGGGATGTGGGGTGAGTGATGCTCCAGAGGCACGTCCACACTACACCATCACTGGGACATGGGGGTCAGTGATGCACTGGGGGCACACCCACATTACGACGTCACTGGACATGGGGGTCAGAGACACACCGGAGGAACACCCACACGATCCCTGGGATGTGGGGTGAGTGATGCACTGGGGAGGCATGCCCACACTACACCATCACTGGGACATGGGGTCAGTGATGCACTGGGGGCACACCCACATTACGCCAGTACCAGGACGTGGGGGTCAGAGACACACCGGAGGAACACCCACACAATCCCTGGGATGTGGGGTGAGTGATGCTCCAGAGGCACGTCCACACTACACCATCACTGGTGGTGTGGGGTTAGTGATACACTGGGGTCACGCCCACACTGCACCTTCACTCGGACGCAGGGTCGGTGGTGAAGACATCGACGACGTGCGGGTGATGTCCTAGGCACACATCCATGCTACATCGTCACTGGGCCATGGAGCTGGCAGGGCAGCAGGGCCACACGCTGGAGGATCTTCTCTCCTGTCAGCCTAGGGCTGATTGTGTTCCAGGCGCTTACCGGCCCACCCTGCATCTGTACCAACGCTGCCTGTAATTGGGGGGGTGCACACCCCATGGGGCATACTGCCACAGAAAACTGCTCTTGCTTGGCATGGCATGAGAATGTGGCCGCCCCAGTGGGCAGAAAGAGTCGAACCCCAGGAACCAGGCACGTCGGGGACCCTTGGCATTCCTGTTGCCCCTCATGCCAGGTGCACTGCTAGCCTTGCATCGGTCAGGAACTTCCTCAGTGCTGGCCTCTGGGCAGGTGGTGGCACGCTGAGATGACGGCTGCTGGCGGGTGTTCGGAGCACCGTACTGGAGCAATGTGCAAGGACTGGTACCAGGCGGTGTGTGCAAATAGGAACCAGGATGCCAAGCCCCCTAGCCACAGTGGTACGTGATGTCCAGTCAAGGGATTGCAAATGCGTAGATGGCATGATGGGCCCCATGATGGGGATTGTGGGGCGGCATTGTAGTACTAGTGGCCATGAACTATTGTGGGGCATCACTAACCAGTTCAAGCAATGCCACAAGTAACACCTGATGGGGGGAAAGGGGGAGTTAGCAGAGCCAAGCCAGCCTGAACTCAGGTTAAATCCCTCATGAAGAGACATAAGAACGGCCAGACTAGGTCAGACCAAAGGTCCATCTAGCCCAGTGTCCTGTCTTCCGACAGTGGCTGGCACCAGGTGCCCCAGAGGGAATGAACAGAACAGGGAATCATCAAGTGATCCATCCCCTGTCGCCCATTCCCAGCTTCTGGCAAACAGAGGCTAGGGACACCATCCCTGCCCATCCTGGCTAATAGCCTTTGATGGATCTATCCTCCAGGAACTTATCTAGTTCTTTTTTGAACCCGGTTATAGTCTTGCCTTCACAACATCCCCAGGCAAGGAGTTCCACAGGTTGAGTGTGCATTGTGTGAAGGAATACTTCCTTTTGTTTGTTTTAAACCTGCTGCCTATTAATTTCATTGGGTGACTCCTAGTTCTTGTGTTACGAGAAGGAGTAAATAACACTTCCTTATTTACTTTCTCCACATCAGTCATGATTTTATAGACCTCAATCATATCCCCCCCTCAGTCGTCTCTTTTCCAAGCTGAAAAGTCCCAGACTTATTAATTGCTCATTGTATGGAAGCCGTTCCAGACCACTAATAATTTTTGTTGCCCTTCTCTGAACATTTTCTAATTCCAATGTATCTTTTTTGAGATGGGACGACCACATTTGCCTGCAGTATTCAAGATCTGGGTGTACCATGGATTTATATAGAGGCAATATGTCTTATCTATCCGTTTCCTAATGATTCCCAACATTCTGTTCGCTTTTTTGACGGCCGCTGCACACTGAGTGGATGTTTTCAGAGAATTACCCACAATGACTCCAAGAGCTCATTCTTGAGTGGTAACAGCATCATTTTATATGCACTTGGGATGATGTTGTCCAACGTGCATCACTTTGCATTTATCAACGTTGAATTTCATCTGCCATTTTGTTGTCCAGTCACCCAGCTTTGTGAGTTCATGTTTGGGGTCGGGAAGGAATTTTCCTCCAGAGCAGATTGGAAGAGGCCCTGGGGGTTTTTCGCCTTCCTCTGCAGCATGGGGCACGGGTCACTTGCTGGAGGATTCTCTGCTTCTTGAAGTATTTAAACCACGATTTGAGGACTTCAATAGCTCAGACATAGGTGAGAGGTTTATCGCAGGAGTGGGTGGGTGAGATTCTGTGGCCTGCGTTGTGCAGGAGGTCGGACTGGATGATCATAATGGTCCCTTCTGATCTTAATATCTATGCATCTATGAAACTCTTCGCAGTCTGCCTGGGACTTGCGTAGTACTATCTTGAGTAGGTTTGTATCATCTGCAAATGTTTCCACCTGTTTACCCCTTTTCCCAGGTCATTTATGAATATGTTGAATAGGACTGGTCCCAGTACAGAACCCTGGGGGACACCACTATTTACCTCTCTCTAGTCTGAAAACTGGCCATTTATTCCTACCCTTTGTTTGCTATCTTTTAACCAATCACTGATCATTGAGAGGTACCTTCGCGCTTATCCCATGACTGCTTACTTTGCTTAAGAGCCTTTGGTGAGGGACCTTGTCAAAGGCCTTCTGAATATCTAAGTACACTGTATCCACTGGATCCCCCTGGTCCACATGCTTGTTGACCACCTCAAAGAATTCTAGTATGTTGGGGAGGCATGATTTCCCTTTACAAAAACCATGTTGATTCTTCCCCAACAAATCGTGTTCATCTATGTGTCTGACAATTCTGTTCTTTACTACAGTTTCAGCCAGTTTGCCCAGTACTGAAGTCAGGCTTACTGGCCTGTAATTGCCGGGGTCTCCTCTGTAGCCCTTTTTAAAGATTGGCATCACATTAGCTCTCCTCCAGTCATCTGGTACAGAAGCCGATTTAAATGATCGGTTACAGGCTACAGTTAGTAGTTCTGCAATTTCCCATTTGAGTTCCTTCAGAACTCTTGGGTGAATCCCATCTGGTCCTGGTGACGTATTACTGTTTAGTTTATCAATTTGTTCCAAAACCTCCTCTAATGACACCTCAATCTGGGACAGTTCCTCAGTTTTGCCATCTAAAAAGAATAGCTCAGGTTTGGGAATCCCCCTCACATCCTCAGCTGTGAAGACCGATGCAAAGAATTCATTTCGTTTCTCTGCAATGGCCTTATCGTCCTTATCATAGAATCATAGAATAACAGACTTGGAAGGGACCTCTGGAGGCCATCTAGTCCAACCCCCTGCCCAGAGCAGGACCAATCCCAACTAAATCATCCCAGCCAGGGCTTTGTCAAGCCTGACCTTAAAAACTTCTAAGGAAGGGGATTCCACCACCTCCCTAGGTAACGCATTCCAGTGTTTCACCACCCTCCTAGTGAAAAAGTTTTTCCTAATATCCAACCTAAACCTCCCCCACTGCAACATGAGACCATTACTCCTTGTCCTGTCATCAGCTACCACTGAGAATAGTCTAGATCCATCCTCTTTGGATCCACCTTTCAGGTAGTTAAAAGCAGCTATCAAATCCTTGAGTGCTCCTTTAGCATCTCGATTGTCCAGTGGCCCCACGGGTTGTTTAGCAGGCTTCCTGCTTCTGTTGTACTTCTTTGGCTAACTGTTCTTCAAATTCTTTTTTGGGCTTCCTAATTATAGTTTTATACTTCATTTGCCAGAGTTTATGCTCCTTTCTATTTTCCTCACTAGGATTTAACTTCCACCTTTTAAAGGAGGCCTTTTTGCCTCTCACTGCTTCTTTTACTTTGTTGTTCAGCCACGGTGGCACTTTTTTTGTTCTCTTACTATGTTTTTTTAATTTGGGGTATACATTTAAGTTGAGCCTTTATTATGGTGTCTTTTTAAAAAGTTTCCATGCAGCTTGCAGGGATTTCACTTTTTGCGCTGTACCTTTTAATTTCTGTTTAACTAACTTCCTCATTTTTGTGTAGTTCCCCTTTCTGAAATTAAACACTATTGTGTTGGGCCACTGTGGGGTTTTCCCCACCACAGGGATGTTAATTCATTTATATTATGGTCACTATTACCAAGGGGTCCAGCTATATTCACCTCTTGGACCTGATCCTCTGCTCCACTTAGGACTAAATCAAGAATTGCCTCTCCTCTGGTGGGTTCCAGGACTAGCTGCTCCAAGAATCAGTCATTTAAGGTGTCAAGAAACTTTCTCTGCATCCTGTCCTGAGGTGACATGTACCCAGCCAACATAGGGATAGTTGAAATCCCCCATTATTATTGAGCTTTTTATTTTAGTAGCCTCTCTAATCTCCCTGAGCATTTCACAGTCACTATCACCATCCTGGCAAGGTGGTCAGTAATACATCCCTACTGCTATATTCTTATTATCTGAGCATGGAATTACTATCCATAGAGATTCTGTGGTACAGTTTTGTTCATTTAAGATTTTTTCTTCATTTGATTCTACGCTTTTTCACATACAGTGCCACTCCCCCACCAGCAGGACCTGTTCTGTCCTTCCGATATATTTTGTACCTTGGTATTACTGTGTCCCATTGAGTATCCTCATTCCACCAAGTTTCTGTGATGCCTATTATATCAATCTCCTCATTCAATACGAGGCACTCTAGTTCACCCATCTTATTATTTAGACTTCTAGCATTTGTATATCAGCACTTTAAAAAATTGTCACTTTTTAGCTGTCTGCCGTTATGTGATGGAACTGAATGGGACTTTTTCATTTTCATGGGTACCCGCATGGCCCCACAGTATGCCAACATTTTTATGGCTGACTTAGAACAACGCTTCCTCAGCTCTTGTCCCCTAACGCCCCTCCTCTACTTGCGCTACATTGATGACATCTTCATCATCTGGACCCATGGGAAGGAGGACCTTGAGGAATTCCACCAAGATTTCAACAATTTCCACTCCACCACTAACCTCAGCCTGGACCAGTCCACACAAGAGATCTACTTCCTGGCCATTACAGTTCTAATAAGTGATGGTCACATAAACACCACCCTATACCGGAAACCTACTGACCGCTATTCCTACCTACATGCCTCCAGCTTTCACCCAGACCACACCACACGATCCATTGTCTACAGCCAAGCTCTAAGATACAACCGCATTTGCTCCAATCCCTCAGACAGAGACAAACACCTACAGGATTGTCATGGAGTGTGGGGGAGTCAGGGCCCTGCACCCCTCTTCCTGGGATTCACCGTGACTCTCAGCCGGTCAGTAAAACAAAAGGTTTATTGGACAATAGGAACACAGTCTAAAACAGAGCTTGTGGGTACAACCAGGACCCCTCAGTCAAGTCCTTCTCGGGGGCAGGGAGCTTAGACCCCAGCTTTGGGGTTCCCTGCTTTCTACCACCCAGCACAAAACTGAAACCAAAACCCCTCCACAAGACTCTCTCCTCTAGCCTTTGTCCAGTTTCCCGGGCCAAGGTGTCACCTGGTCCCACCCCCTTCCTGGCTCAGGTTACAGGCTCATCCCCTGCTATCCCATCCCCAATGCCGACAGGCCCAGTAGAACTAGACGACATTCACCAGTCAATCCACCCCACTTCCTACTGCGTCACAAGGATCTCTATCAAGTGTTCTTACAACTACAATACTCATCTGCTAACGTGAAGAAATAGACTGACAGAGCCAGAAGAGTACCCAGAAGTCACCTATTACAGGACAGGCCCAACAAAGAAAGTAACAGAACGCCACTAGCCGTCACCTTTAGCCCCCAACTAAAACCTCTCCAACGCATCAAGGATCTACAACCTATCCTGAAGGACGATCCCGCATTCTCACAGACCTTGGGAGACAGGCCAGTCCTTGCCTACAGACAGCCCCCCAACCTGAAGCAAATACTCACCAGCAACTACATACCACACAACAGAACCACTAACCCAGGAACCTATCCTTGCAACAAACCCTGATGCCTACTCTGTCTGCATATCTATTCAGGGGACACCATCATAGGACCTAACCACATCAGCCACACCATCAGGGGCTCGTTCACCTGCACATCTACCAATGTGATCTATGCCATCGTGTGCCAGCAATGCCCTTCTGCCATGTACATTGGCTAAACCGGACAGTCTCTATGCAAAAGAATAAATGGACACAAATCAGACGTCAAGAATTGTAACATTCAAAAACCAGTAGGAAAGCACTTCAATCTCCCTGGACACTCAATAACAGATTTAAAAGTGGCCATTCTTCAACAAAAAAAAATCTTCAAAAACAGATTCTAATGTGAAACTGTAGAACTGGAATAAATTTGCAAACTAGACACCTTCAAATTAGGCCTGAATAAAGACTGGGAGTGGATGGGTCACTACAAAAAGTAATTATCCCTCTGCTGATACTCGTACCTTCTTGTCAACTGTTGGTAATGGGCCACCTTGTTTGCATTGGCCTTGTTAGCACTACAAAAGTAATTTTCCCTCCCCTCCACCCCAACGAACATGATACAGTTCTGTGATGACCTAGAATCCTATTTTTGATGTCTCCAACTCAAGGAATATTTCCAACATACCTCTGAACAACATACTAATCCACAGAGACCTCCCTACCAACACTACAAAAAGAAGGATTCTAGGTGGACTCCTCCTGAAGGTCGAAACAGCAGACTGGACTTCTACATAGAGTGCTTCCGCCGACGTGCACAGGCTGAAATTGTGGAAAAGCAGCATCACTTGCCCCATAACCTCAGCCGTGCAGAACACAATGCCATCCACAGCCTCAGAAACAACTCTGACATCACAATCAAAAAGGCTGACAAAGGAGGTGCTGTTGTGATAATGAATAGGTCGGAATATGAACAAGAGGCTGCTCGGCAGCTCTCCAACACCACTTTCTACAAGCATTTACCCTCTGATCCCACTGGGAGTTACCAAAAGAAACTACAGCATTTGCTCAAGAAACTCCCTGAAAAAGCACAAGATCAAATCCGCACAGACACACCCCTGGAACCCCGACCTGGGATATTCTATCTACTACCCAAGATCCATAAACCTGGAAATCCTGGGCGCCCCATCAACTCAGGCATTGGCACCCTGACAGCAGGATTGTCTGGCTATGTAGACTCCCTCCTCAGGCCCTACGCTACCAGCACTCCCAGCTACCTTCGAGACACCACTGACTTCCTGAGGAAACTACAATCCATCGGTGATCTTCCTGATAACACCATCCTAGCCACTGTGAATGTAGAAGCCCTCTACGCCAACATTCCACACAAAGATGGACTACGAGCCATCAAGAACACTATCTCTGATAATGTCACGGCAAACCTGGTGGCTGAACTTTGTGACTTTGTCGTCACCCATAACTATTTTACATTTGGGGACAATGTATACCTTCAGATCAGCGGCACTGCTATGGGTACCCGCATGGCCCCACAGTATGCCAACATTTTTATGGCTGATTTAGAACAATGCTTCCTCAGCTCTCGTCCCCTAATGCCCCTACTCTACTTGCGCTATATTGATGACATCTTGATCATCTGGACCCATGGAAAAGAAGCCCTTGAGGAACTCCACCATGATTTCAACAATTTCCATCCCACCATCAACCTCAGCCTGGTCCAGTCCACACAAGAGATCCACTTCCTGGACACTACAGAGCTAATGAACGATGGTCACATAAACACCACCCTATACCGGAAACCTACTGACCACTATTCCTACCTACATGCCTCCAGCTTTCACCCTGACCACACCACACGATCCATCGTCTACAGCCAAGCTCTGCGATACAACCGCATATGCTCCAACCCCTCAGACAGAGACAAACACCTACAAGATCTCTATCAAGCATTCTTACAACTACAGTACCCACCTGTGGAAGTGAAGAAACAGATTGACAGAGCCAGAAGAGTTCCCAGAAGTCACCTACTACAAGACAGGCCTAACAAAGAAAGTAACAGAACGCCACTAGCCATCACCTTCAGCCCCCAACTAAAACCTCTCCAATGCATTATTAAGGATCTACAGTCTATCCTGAAGGATGACCCAACACTCTCATAAATCTTGGGAGACAGGCCAGTCCTTGCCTACAGACAGCCCCCCAACCTGAAGCAAATATTCACCAGCAACCACATACCACATGGTTTTAGCCCACCAAAGCTTATGCCCAAATACATTTGTTAGTTTTTAAGGGTATGTCTTCACTACCCTCTGCTCCAGTTGGATGTTCTCCTTCCTTGAGACTTTCATCCTCCCCAACAGCACAGAGGCTGTCAGACCAGGGGTGGGACCGTTCTACTGTGTCCCAGAAAGTCTCATCTATGTACCTCTCTGTCTCTCAGCTCCTCCTGTTCGGCCACTCTGGTCTCCAGGAGATCCTTGCACTGAATGCACACATACACCACCTGCCCATAGGCAGGTGATCAGACATGCTGCATTGCCTGCAGCTTGTTCCTTTGTTGATGTTTTGTTTTTATCAGGGGGTGTTTATTGCCTTAAGTTTAAAGAATGTTAAGTGTATCTAGCCCCGCACTCCTCCTCTAAACTCCCTTGCAAAGCTCCCCTGTTGGCTAGCTCCTCTGGTCACTTAGGGATGGGCTTTTTAAAGCCCTGGTCTCCCTGAGAAGCCCTGCCCCTGATTAAGGGTTGATGGGTGCTCAAAGCCTCGTTAAGAAGGTCTCAGTCTTGCCTAACACGCTGCTAGACTCAGCACACGGGCCCCCAAACAGACAGAGCACACTATATACTTCAGTCAAGCAGCAAGCCCACCACAAACACACATGCTACAGACAACAAACGCACCCCAAGGTCACCTAGTCACCCAGAGAACTCCCTCGCAAAACTCCTGGTAGCTGCTCCTGTTTGTCCTGGCAGGTGCCCCCGCCTCAGGCCCAAGCCAGTGGCCTAGTGCAGTGCTAAGGCCAGGACCTGCAGGAGGTGCTGGACTCGGGTTAAAGCATAAACTGAGGGCCTGACACCTTGTGGTCATTATTGCTCCCATAGGGCAGTGTTAAATTCCAGGCCTCCCCTCTGCACCGTGAGGGATCTTTCACTCCCTGGCCTAGACTGGTGTATCGCACTGCTGGGGATTGTTTAAGAGCTGCTTGTTCCACCCCAGAGCTGGCTGCACAGATTGCGCACTTCTTGGAGGTAGGAGGCACGAGAAAGACACACCATGCTAACACAGACTCACATGAGCCAGGTGTGACCAAGTGGGAATTTTCTGAAATAGTTTTAGGAATCCTATGCATGCCTCAGTTTCCCCTATATTTCATATGGCAACCCAGTGTGGGGAAAGGACTGTTTGCTCTTAAGGCAGGCTGGGAGACCTGGCTATGAATGACACCTAGCTGTCTGAGCCTGAATGGGTCGCTTAAAAAGGAGCAGCCCAGGCCGGCCCCATATCAGAGAGGACAATGGAAAACCCAGTCACCAGGCCATTGACAACTAGCAACCAACACCCCAGCAGAAGATGGATTTCCTTCCTCTCTGCAGGGACACAGATCACAGACTCCCCAGCTGAGAAGAGAGGGCGGGGAGGTGTGAGGTGGGGGAATCCCAGTTGGGGCTCTCACCTGCTCACTGACCAAGGTCAGTCAGAGCCTGAAGACGTAGGCTCCCTACAGCCTGGCCAGGCCCCCCAGAATGGGCCGTGCTGTAACCTTCCATTCTCTGGGCGACCCGACAGCCGGCCTGGGCCGTGGCCAGTTACCGGACAAACCCGACTGTCTGATAGCGCTGGGGAGTCGCTGTGAACACAGGCGGAGGGGCATTGATCCCCAGAGAGTGCACCAATTTCTACCCAGGGTCTGTCTCGGCTGGCCTCACTGGGCAGAGCGCCCAGTGCAACACTGGAGGGCTGGAGCCCCAGAGGTCCAGTCCAAGAGGCCACAGGGCTCACCCTGGAAGAAGAGCAACACCCGAGGGGGACTGACACCCTGAACAGATTCCCCCCAGACTGCTCCAAAGCTGGGGCCATAGCACCGACTCTGTGGCAGCGAGGCAGGAGATTGATGCCAGGTCTGCAAGCTGCACGGGTTCCTTGGGAACAAGCCAGGGAAGCAAAGCAGGAGCTGAGAGCTTTCACCAGCCAGGAGAAGGCAACAGCAGGAGCAGCCAAGGGCCAGTGGCCTTGTGAAGGGGACAGCTGTGTGGCTGCCAGATATGAAGGCCCCAAGCAAACACACTGGGAAACGGCTCAGAAAGCAAGCCTGCCTGGGGTGTGGCCATAGGGACTAGGCCGGCTCCAAGGGGGCAGCCCGGGGATCACACCTGACCTATCCCCAACCTCCCGGGGGTGCTGGTGGCCTGGCCCGGCCCAGCCCAGCCCTCCATCCATCAGCTGCACCGAGCCATTCCCAGTCGCCGATTGGCTGGGAGTTTGGCCCAGGGCAGTAGAGATGGCGGCAAAAGCCACACCTGGCGCAGGTGGAGAGTCCCTGCACCCCGGGTCCAGCCTGCAGGATGCTGAGGCCCCAGGTCACATGGGCAGAGACCCGACCTGTCACCACCACCCACAGTGCGGCTGCCCTCCCGTGCGCCCACCCCCAGCACCAGAGCGTCCCATCCTGCAGAGTGACACAGGGCCTAGCCGGCCTGCCCCCCCTCGCTGGGACGGCACGTTCCCAAAGCTGCTCAGGGCACTCAGACACCTCCAGTCCGGTTTCTCAGCTGACGTCCTGAAGCTCCCTTCCCTTCCCTTGCTTTTTAAACAGTTTCAAGCTCTGCTGCTTGCAAAGCACTGGGACAGGGCCAGCGGCACCCCCCCCACCCCCACCCCCGCGTGCTGAGCCTTCAGTTCAATAGCCTGAATGAGGAGCAACCATGTCTCGGGCAGGGAGGGGCAGGGGGCTGCAGGGCTACCACCACCATTATTAACCCTTCCTCTGCTGAGTGCACTGTCAAGCACCAGCCAGCACATTTGCATGGGGGCTGGAGAGCTCTGCTGGCCCTTGCTGCTCACCGTCTGCATGGCAGCAGGACCCAGGTGAGAGAGCCCCTGCCCTGCGGCGCAGTCAGACTGGAGAGAGACACCAGAGCAGCAAAGGGAGTGAGGTGGCGAGTTACATTCTTTACCCCTGCCTCCCCCTTGTGCCCTTTGCCATCCATGCCACAGAGCCCCTTGGGCAGGGCTGCTATCGGGTGCCCGTGTGAGTGACTGCGGGGCAGTGCGTGCAGGGGGAGCTGCCAGCATCCCCCAGGCCAGGAGGGCAAAGTGTCTCTCTAGGCAGCTGGTCTGCCCTGGAACCCAGGCTGCTTTAGAGCCCCAGGCCCAATACCACCCCCCCCTTCGTGTGGACGGGGGCTAGGGAACTCCTGCTGGAAGCAGTGGCCCACAGAAGGGAGGAAGGATGCAGGGCCAGCCCCTCCTGTTGATTTTGCATTACACGGCAGGACTCTGCAGCCCACACCGGGGGAAGGGGGAGCTCTCTCTCCAGCCAAGTCCCATCTGTAAACAGCCCTGAGCCCAAGCCCTGCCCGCTGCCATGCTGGCCCGTGACAGACACAAATCCTGCTCCCTGGGAATGGGGCAGCTGGGCGGGCAATTCAGCGACAAGGGCTCCCACCACAGCGCTCCTGCCCCTGCCCTCACTGGACAAGGCTGAGCCCTGGCAGCCATGACCAGCTCCTCCCCGTAAAAACGACCTCCGGTGCAGCCTGGGCTTTGAGCCCCGGGCTGGGGCACGGCGCTGGCCCCTGGCCCCGCTGGGCAGTGGGGACTCGCTGGAGCGCTAGGGGCATGCAGTGCCACCCTGTGGCGCACATCGGAACGGCAGCCCAAGGAGCCCCTGCAGCAGCAGCAGGCGAAAGGGCAGCTGGGAGTTCCTGGCCACCATGGCTCTTTGCTCTGCCCTCGACCCACTGGAGAATTGTTGGTGTTAGCCCACAGCCACCCCGGGCAGGCGGGCAGCTCCCCAGCCAAGGGAGCAGAGTGCATGCCCCTGCCCGGCATGCCTAGGGCACCCGCGTTATGCACAGCCTGGCACAGACAGAGCCCAGCCACGCAGCAGGGACAGCCCCATGCTGTGTGCAATCACCGGGCTGGACAGAATGCACCAGCTCCAGCACCAGCCTCCCACCCCAGCCTCCAGGCCCAGAGCTAGGGGCAGGGGCCCACGGACTCGTCCGCACCAGGCCCATCTCCACCTCCCAGATGTCGCAGAAACCCCACCCCTTCCTGGAGGCAAAAACGCTCAGCCACACCCCTGACCTCGGCTCCTTCAGCTCCACCCCACAGGTCGGCCTCCTCCCGCCCCACCTCGGAGCCTCTGTGCAGGCTGCCCTGCCTTGGCCCTCCCAATCCACTCTGCCCAGCTGCGCATTCGTGGTGCTGGCTGGGGCACAGGGCAGTAACTGGCACCACTCATGGGACCTAGACAGGAGTTGGCAAGCCATGCTCCTCTTCCCGGAACCATCCCAGCCCTGCTGGTCCTCAGCTCCCCACGACCACCCTGGGGTCAGGGTACACGGGGCTGCACCCTGGCTTGTCAGGCACCAAACCCGCGAGTGCTGAAGCCAGGGACAGACAAGAGCCAGGTTCTAGCCTTGCTTGCCCGGCTGCAGACCCAGTGACCTCAGCTCCATGGCAGCTGCAGAGCTCTCGGGGGCCTGCTCCAGCTCTGTCAGGGCACAGCAGGATTAGAGGGACCCGAGCTCAGGAACCTCTCAGGCCTGAGCCCTGCAGGCCATGTGGGACGATTAACTGTCCTTTCTCCCCTTACGTCTTGTGATGTGGGCCCCAGTTAATTTTGCTGCTCCAGGCCCAGCCCCTCCCTCCCCCAGCCTCTGGGGGTTCAGAGACCCATGTCCCTGCCGGTTACAGGGTTCTGTCCCTGCGCTTGCTCTGGGGAAGTGCCCAGCAGAACTGGACGAGATGACACCAGGAGAGTGACTGCAGAGGCGCATGCCCCTCGGGGTCAGCCACAGGACGCAGGTCGGTCATGCTGGGGGAGGATCACGATGCCACGTCCCTGTACCCCCCCGACGGCAACCTGGCCTGGCGCAGAGAGAAGGTAAGTTCCCCGTGTTGAACCCTCCCATAGAGGTGGTCAGACAGGCTGGTAGCGCCAGGCCGGAGCTGTGTGAGGCCCTCCAGCTCACATGCATTCCACCCCCCCAGTGAGGCTGAGGGGCGAGACGTCCCTGGGCCGGGCACTGCCATCTCTCCCCTACCACTTGCAGGCGGCTGCAGTGCAGGCTTAGCCGGGGGTGGCCATGCTGGACCCCAGCTGGGCACTGCTGCCCAGAGACTCACTCCCAAGGCCCATCTCAGCCCAGCCGCCCTCACCCACGCAGGAGGTGGCACCCCTGGGCCCAGCCCACCCAGGGGACGCCAGGCCCAAGCAGCCGAAGAAGGGAGACAAACCAGGACTGGGTTGGACCCGGGTTTATTAACCCGGGTGACTGGGCTGGGGCAGCCACTTGCCTCCAGCCCCTCAGTTAACAGAGGCAATTCATCTTCCTTAAATATTTGTTATAAAAACAAATTGTTTAAAAAAATCTGGTTTGACACTTTTTTTTGTCTTTGCATTTCTCGGTGCAGCCCGGCTCGGCTGCAGCCAGGCCGGGCCGCCCGCTGGCACCTCCCGCGGGCACTGGAGGCAGCCGCCACGGGCCCGGCACTACCGCCGCAGGTTGCGCTGCGCCTGCTTCAATAAGGTGTCGAAGTCGAGGGAGTCGAACTTGCTCTTGATGGGGGCGGGGTCGAAGTCTTCCCGGTTGGAGTCTGGAGGACACAAGGCTGCAGTGAGCGCAAGGCACTGGGGCGGGCACCGCACGGGGGATCAGCCCGCTCCCCGGAGCGAAGCCAGGCGTGGAGGTTAACCCACCGCATGGCAGTGGCGGACCTGGGCCTGCCGCCCCACGCTCAGAGCTCTAGGCTGTGCTCGGCGGCAGGCCGGGGGCCCCAGGGGTGGGACGCTGACGGAAGGGAGCCCTGCAGCCTCGCACTGCGCAGAGGAGCAGGGAAGGAGCTCGGCAGACTCCTGCCGCAGGGCTCCCGGGGCGGCCCAGGCCCCGGCTACGTCTCGGGCTCCCCGACTCACCCAGGTCCGCGTAGTTCCTCCTACAGAACTGGCGGCGCCCCCCGAAGCACAGGTCGAAGGGCTGCTCGTCCGGGCGCCGCAGCTTGTGGCCGCTCTCGATGGCAGCGAAGGCCTCCTTGGCGTAGCGGTAGGTGACAAAGCCGTAGTTGTCCCTGGGGGGAGAGCAGAGCCGGTGACTCGCTGGGTCCCCTCCCATAGGACCTGGTGACTGGCAGAGGCTTCCCAAGGCTGAGACGCGTGGGCCTGGGCAGGGCCACAGCCTGCTCTGGGTAAGGGCAGGGTGCCAGGAGCTACCCTGAGATCCCCTAGGGAGCCCCGGCAATCCCCCCCAGACTCCAAGCAGCCCCCTCCTCCCCAGGGCAGGGCCCAGCCTCACCCCTCGGCCCGGAAGTGGAGGGTGCACTCCTCGATGTCCCCGAACACAGAGAAGCGGTGCCGGAGCTCTGCCCGCGTCATCCTGCTGGGGATCTTGCCGATGAAGACGACCCTCCTCTCCTCCTGCAGGGAGCACAGCGCGAAGCAATGAGCCGGGTGCTCCCAGCCCCGGAGTTCGGCTCGCGCTCCCGCCCAGCTCAGCCCAGAGACCCGGCGTTACGACTCTGCCGCACAACCCCGGCTGCCAGCCAGGAGCCAAGCATGGGCAGGGCTGCTTCCTGCCCCGCTCGGAGCCCAGTGGGGCCCTAAGGCGGGGACCCTGCCCCCAGCTCAGCAAGTCGGGGGTGGAGCAGGGCAGACGCGGCCACAGCGCATGGCCCTACTGCACCCCCACTCCGGAGCGCAGGTGAGCCCCATTCACCTGGCAAGGCCCCCAGGCCAGAGGGGCTCAGAGCCCCCTGGGGAAGCAGGGAAACAGGCCGGACACTCACACAGGGCGTCCCCTTTCTCTGCCTGGGGAGGCTCAGCTCTGGACCCTGGTGTGGGAGGAGCCGGCCCTGCAGGGAGCAGAGACCTGGTCAGCTGGGCTCCCCAGACACGCCCTTCCCCCCCCACACACACCCCGTAGCTCCCAGGGACCAGACCCCCCCACCACGTTGCACATGCCCAGCCCACAGCTCCCAGGGACCGGACACCCCCACCCCGTTGCACACGCCCAGCCCACAGCTCCCAGGGCCTGGACCCCCCCCACGCCCAGCCCACAACTCCCAGGGACCGGACACCCCCACCACGTTGCACATGCCCAGCCCACAGTTCCCAGGGACCAGACCTTCCTGCCCCGCTACATGCCCAGCCCACAGCTCCCAGGGACCAGACACCCCCACCACGTTGCACCAGCCCACAGCTCCCAGGGACCCCCACATGCCCAGCCCACAGCTCCCAGGGACCTCCGCACCCCCGCTTGGTGCACGCCCTCACTCACTATTGCACGTTCCTTGTGGAGGACTTTCTGGTGCTGGCAGTGATCCGGAGGGTCGCAGTAATCGTATCTGGCAGGGCACAATCAGGGCGGTTGGGAGCCGGGAGAGCCAGGACACCAGCCACCGCCCCGACAGGCCCCCAGAGCTGTTCCTGGCTTTGTGGCTGGTGCCCGGGGGAGGCCACAGGCTTGCCAAGAGTCTCGAGCACGTGCCCTCAAGCCCAGCGCAAGGCCACAGCCACCCCTGGCTCTGGTGGGCACACCCAGGTGCACACCAGGCCGACGGAGCCTGTGGGGGTCATGGGCTGTGGAGAGCCCCAGGCCAGGCCCTCACGCGCCCTAGGGAACAGCCCTCCCCCCAGCCCCAAAAGACAGGAGCTCCCCTCCCCCAAGGGAGGCTGCTGCTGCTTCCCCAGGCCTGGGGCGGGGCACGGGCCCCTCCCAGACTGGAGACATATGGAGCACCTTGGGGCAGCAGCAGGCCAGCAGAGCGGGGGAGGGGCCACCGTTACCACCACTGCCCCAGATGTGCAGGGTAGGCAGTGGGAGCCCAAATGGCGCAGGGGTCTGAGCTGAGGGGGACTAGGGGGCGGAGTGTCCCCGTCCCGATGGCCCACGGATGTGTCCTTACCTTCTCCTCCGGTTACTCCTCCTGCGGGGGGACGGGGAGCGGGAGCGGCTGCGGGAAGCCGAGGAGGATCTGGACGAGTAGGAAGAGGACGAGGACCTTCCCCGGGACCGGCCACAGGACCCACAGCTCGAGCGGGAGGAAGAGTGGGAGCTGCGGGAGCGTCTTGAGCGATACCTGCCGAACAAGCACATCACCCCGTGAGCCTCCAGTGGGCCCCAAGCCCCTCACTGCCCACCTCAGCTGGGGCTTCCTCCCATCCCCAAAGCATCGAGGCCGCGAGGTGCCCTCCTGACCCACACACACAGGACACTCAGCACGGCCTGGGGCGCTCCAGGGGACAGCTTCCTGCCCAAGCAGGCCTCCCGAACCTCATGGAGATGAGGAAAGCCTTCAAAACGTGACCCCCAGGCAGGACAGCACCTGCCTGAGTCTGCAGAGAGCCTGAGCCAATAGCTCAGCGAGGCGAACAGCAGCGTTCATTATGGTACGGCACTGACTGAAACCTAACGAGCCGCTCACGGCCTGGCCCGCACTAGCTGTCACGTGTTGCTGACGGGGAGGCAGCGACGGGGGCAGCTGAACGACTCGGCTGCCAGGACAGAGCAGCGTTCGGCACCAGGCACCGGATCTGCGGGCAGGGCTAGCCGGCCAGTGCAGCGACGGGAACACGGCTCCCCGGGAGGGGGAGGGAGCAGGGCAGGCGCAAGGTGGGACGGCTCTGCTCGCTGGTCGCCTAGGGAGCGAGGTGGGGAGTAGCCAGAGACACGAGTCCAGTGCCCGAGTCCATGCTCAGCGACTCCTCTGCCTGCAGCGGGACTGGGCTGGGCCCGGCCCCCTCGGGGAGCAAAGGGGCTGATCTGCCCCCAGCCGGGCTGGCTGAGGGGAGCTGAGCACAGTGGGCAAGGGGCAGGAGAGGCACAGACCCTCTCAAGGTGGCTTGCGGGGGGCAGGGGAGGGGTTCCCTACGATTGATGGTGGCAGGGGAGCCCAGCACCATCCAGGGCCTCTTGCCCCAGAGGGGACAGTCTCTCTTCTCTTGGGGCTGCACATCAGCCCAGCCGCTAGCCAGGGGCTGCAAGTAAGACCAGGCGTTCGGGCCTGGCGGCTGTGGAGGAGCTGAGCCGGCCTGGCTGTATGGAGAGGAGAGGGCCGCTCTCCCCCGAGCTGCACAGTGGGACGTGGGGCCGAGGAGCCTGATCCCACGGGGCCCTGGAGCTCCCTGCCGCCTGGCAGAGCGCCAGCAGGGCCGGGTGGGGCACAAGGCCCAGGAAGGGGGCAGCCCGGGGATTAGGACAATGGGATTGAGGGATACAGACTGGATGGCGGGGAGCGCCCTCAGCCGTGGGCAGGGCTGCTACAGCCATTTCAGACTGGGATTGGCACCAGGGGAGCGGAGGGGATCGTGCCCTGGCTGGAGGGACTGGGCAGCCCCCCACCCACACACCTGCTGCCCAGTCAGAGCCAGCTGCTTGCTCTGGCCGGCACGGGGCTGCAATGCCCAGCTCCGGAGGGCAGCGCCAGGCCCCCAGGTGCGCTCGCGGGGAAGGAGAGCTGTTCGGTGCCTCCCATGCAGCTCCAGGCCCCTCTGGCTACTCGGCAGCGCCAGCCGGGCCAGGTGCCCTGCCAGCGGTGCGACTTGGTCCGACCCACACAGGCCAGGCCGGGCGCCAGCCCCGGACCATGAGCCCTGGGGTCAGCGCTGACGTCTTGCCTATGCCAAGGCCTCTGGCGCAGGGGCAGCCCTGCTGTATGAGCTCCTAGCTCTGCCCGGGCAGACACAGCCCTGCTCTCTCCATGGCCAGCCCGGTGCCCCTCCGCTTGGCTATGACACTGTATGAGGCCATCGACGCAGGCGAGCGATGGGCAGCTGATGGCCCCTGGAACCAGCCCACGTGGTAACCCTGTTCCCACGGCGAGCTGCACCGGTGGCTCAGTGACTGTTGGACTCAGTGCGGGCGGGTCTGCCGGGTCTTGGGCATCACTGTGCCCTCCACATGCCCAGCAAATGCCATTGCAGGGGAGCCCTTCTGCCCCAGCCTATCCCTCAAAGATCCCCGCTCTGCAAGGCGCCTCTCCCTGTGCCCAGCCCAAACGCTCCCAGCTGCCCGGGGCACCCAGCCGCACGGATGGCCAGACTCCGTGGGGAGAGCCAGCCACGGCGGCTTGGCGACGGAGCCGCAGCAGAGTGCCAGACAGCCAGGGGACCGAGAACCTGCCACTTACCTTCGCCACCGCTTCAGTGGGGGGGACAGCGACCGGGATCGAGACCGGGAGGAGGAGGAGGAGGAAGAGGAAGACGAGGAGGCGCTGGCCCCACTGGACGTGGAGCTGAAAGAGCGGCTGGCGCGGGCCCGGGGGCTCGGTGAGGCCCCACGTCTCCGGTAGCAGTGCAGGGACCTTTTGGTAGCCAGCTGCTTCGGCTGCGGGTCCCGAGTCTGTGGCTCCTCGTCCCGGCAGGGGGACGCGTCCGGAGACAGCAGGACCGAGGTGGGGGAGCTGCTCCTGCCAGCGGCAGCCTGGCTTCGGGCACTAGTCCGGTGGTCCAGCTGCTCGCTGGAGCCAGGGGCGGCACCAGGCCGGGGGCTGAGCCCGGGCCAGGCCAGCGTCCGTGTGGGGAGGGAGGAGGGCGGCTTGATGGTGATATCCTGGTGATGCTTCACGTTCCAGCGGGAGCCCAGCTCCGACGGGGCCGGCACGCTGGGGAGCCTGGCGCCCCCCTCTGGCTGGCCGGGGCCACGGACGCAGTAGTCATGGTCTCCGGAACCCACGTGGCTGCGGGGTGGGCCACAGGTTGTGGGGGGCAGGCCCTTCCCCCGAGGTTTGCTCTGGGGCAGCGGCTTGGCCTCCATGAACTTGGCAGTTCTCTGGCTGCTCTCCTGGGCGGCGGCCCCGGAGGACCTGGGCTTCCCCAGCAGCGAGACAGCAGCCAAGGGCTTCCAGAGCTGGTGAGGCGGTGTCGCTGGCGGGGTGAGGCCTGCGAGGTAACGAGGGTGTTCAGGGGGGGCCCCCAGGACACGGCATGCGCCCCGATAGCGAGCAGGAGCATTCTGTGGCCTGGGCCCCTCTCCCAGGACAGGTGTGTATCCCTCCCCAGACCCCCTTGCTCAGCATTCCCCATGGCAGCTGCCAGCCATGCCCCCTGGCCTCCCTGTCTGCTCCGTAGCTCTCCCAGCCCTGGAGCGAGGCGCCGAACCTGGGCAGCGCTTGCCAGGCAGGTGCCAGATCCCCCTCCCCTGCGACCCCTCCAGCCCCAGGGCTTTACCAGCGACGTTGGCCAGCTCCGGGGCATGCAGGCTGTCCAGCGGGTTCTTGTCCGGGTGGCTCTCGGACCTGCTGCAGGGAGAGAGGGGTCCTCGCTAAAAGCGGCAACGACCGAGACCCGTCACCTTCAGGGCCAGGTCATGCACCCCCCACCTCACTAGGGAGCGCTGGCCCAGCGCCCCAGCATGCTGCCTCCCAGCACCCGAAGTGCCCATCACCGCAGCCCTGGGCCCAGATGGCACAGGCCTGGGCGCTCAGCATGCTGCCAGGTACTGCCATCTCTGGCCCGGGCAGGAGAGGGTGCGTGCACTCAAGCAGCCGTTGTCATTTGGGCCCTGGGGGCACTCGCTGTCCAGCTCACAGCCGCACAGAGACACAGCACCGACCCACCCCCAGCTGCTCGAGCTCTGCCCACACCCCTCCCTGGGGCCAGGAGCCCCGGGGCTGTCGCCAGCACAGACTGGGGCTGGGTGGCACCGTGGGCACCTCCGGACTCACCCAGCGTTCCCCGGCACCAGCCTGTCTCCAGGGCGTCGCACCTGCAGTGCCTCCTTCGTGGCTGAAACGAGAGCAAGTGCAGGGAGAGTTGAGGGAGACGCTGCCACGGCAGGGAGCCTGGCGTCCCCGCTCCGGGGCCCGTTCGCTGGGCGACTCTGGGTGCAGGGCTTGGGGGCCTGTTTCCTCCTCGCCCCAAAGGGCTGGCACCCTGCACACCCCAACACCTCTGCTTGGGTCCCCTCCCTCCTGGCCTCACCTGGGGCCCCCCACTGGCCCGGTTCACATAGGGGGCAGGGGTCGGGAAACGGGCCAGGTCTGCCCTTCACCACAGTAACATTTACACACTGGCAGCCTTCAGGCTGCTCCGATTTACGCCAGGACCCATTGCTCAGCTAACCCGGAAACCTCCGCCGTGGGGCTGCCCCGCCCAGGCTGGGGACCGCAGTCCCTGCTACAAGCCAGAAACCTGACGCTTGCAGAGTTTGGGACGGCGCGTCAGCTGGTCCGGCACCTCCCTGGATGTGGGAATGCAACAGGCCTGTCGGGCTAGGGGCTGGGTCGTGCAGAGCCTGGGGGCAGCCAGACGGGAGAGGGGATGGCCGATAAGGGCATGCCAGCCGCTCACCTTCAGTCTTCTCAAACTGCTCCAGCAGGCTGGACAGGTCGGAGGCTTCGATTCCTGCGGCAGGAGAGGAGACGCGGCTTGTCAGGTCACTTCCGGGCTGGGGTCCTGAGCTGGGGCAGAGGGGCTCAGGCTGACGAGCCCCCCCCAGCAGGAGCAGCGCCGAGGGACACTCACTGGCACCTGACGGCCACGCGGCTGCCATGGGGCAACGGGGCCAGATCCGGACCAACACTCTCGTGCCTGGACCGGCTGGGACTCTCGCGAGCCAGGGCTCTGGGGCAGAGTGCAGCCGGAGGGGAAGAGACCCTCGGGGAGCCAGGGGCCTTGCCACGTCCAGACAAAAGGCGGGGCAGCCTTTCCTGCGAGCAGGAAGGAAGGGGCTCAGGGAGAAAAGGCTCCTCCCAGGCACCGGGGAGCTCGCAGGCTGGATGCCCATTCAGTGCAGCCCCAGAGATCTGTACTGGCCAGTGCAGGCCGAACCCCCCGACCCCAGGGGAAGGGCTCTGCCATGCAGACAGGTTCAGCGTCGCTGCTACTCACCCTGAGCCAGGCCCACGACATGTCCCCTCGGTGCCCCACTGCCCCCTCCATCAGCCCCTCCCCGCCTCGGTGCCCCACTGCCCCCCCCCATCAGCCCCTCCCCCGCCTCGGCGCCCCCTGCCCCCCCCATCAGCCCCTCCCCCGCCTCGGCGCCCCACTGCCCCCCCCATCAGCCCCTCCCCCGCCTCGGCGCCCCACTGCCCCCCCATCAGCCCCTCCCCCGCCTCGGCGCCCCACTGCCCCCGGATGCCCCCAGCGTGGCCCCTCACCGATTTCGCTGATGAAGGCCTGCACAATGTCCTTGCTGGCGCCAGGCTGGGCTGGACTGACGAGGGGCCGGTGTCTCCATGGCCGGGCAGGGGCCAGCTTGGTGGGCTGGCTCTCCTCTCGCGCTCTCAGCAGTGCCCCTGCTTTCCCGGGGATGGACGTGTGCCCAGGTGGCCGGGGCTCTTGCAGGACAGCTCCCTTGGGGTCTGGCCGGTCCCCCTCCAGCAGGCTGGGCACTGGAACCTTTGCTGGAGCTGCAGCCTCTGCCATGGGGCAGGTATCAGGAGGCTCCCCCACAGGCTGGGGGGCAGTGGGCTGCCTTGTAGATTGGGCAGCGGGCTCTCCCACAGGCTGGGGGGCAGGGGGCTCCCTCGTAGCCTGGGCAGAAGGCTGCCCCACAGCCTGGGGGGCAGCAGCAGAAACAGGCTCCCCCACGGGCCGGGCAGTGGCAACAGGTGGCTGCCCCATGGGCTGGGCAGCAGGTGACTCTCCCACAGGCTGTGGGGCAGAGGTCTCCCTTGTGGGCTGAGCAGGCGGCTCCCCCATAGGCTGGGCAGCAGGGGACTCTCCCACGGGCCGAGGGGCAGCAGCAGAAACAGACTCTCCCACAGGCTGGGTGGTGGCAATAAGGGGCTGGGCAGTGGGTGACTCGCCCACAGGCCGGGAGGCTGGGGGCTCCCTCAAGGGCTGGGCAGGGTGCTGCCCCACAGGCCCGGCAGCAGTTGACTCCCCCACAGTCCGGGCCATGGCAATAGGGGGCTGGGCAGTGGCTGACTCGCCCACAGGCCGGGGGGCAGGGGGCTGCCCTACAGGCTGGGTGGCAGATGACTCGCCCACAGGCCGGCTCTGCCTCCTGGGGTCAGATGCCCGGCCACCAGCGGCCCTGGCCGAGGGCTGTGCACCGCGCTGGGGGGGCTGGGCTGGCACCTCGTGCTTGGCTAGCACTGGCTTCATTGGCTGTGCTGTGAAAACTGAGGGCTCTTGGCAGCTTGGTGCCGGGGCGGCTGGGCTAGCTGGGAAGGGGAGAGGGCTAGCTGGGAAGGGCTTTGCCCCTGGGCTCTGCAGAGCGGCCCCTGGATCGCTGTACACCATTGGAGGCACTGGAGGTGGCAAGGGGACCCCGGGCCAGTAGGACGGCTGGAGGCCCAGGGCCCAGCCCATGGGGGCACATGGCGCACCTGGACCGAAGGGAGGTGGTGGCAGGGCAGGGGGGGGGCCAGGCCAGGGCTGGCGGGGGCAGGCCAGGCACCAGGTGAAAGGCGTTGGGCGACCCGCCAGCGGCCGGTGGTGGAGGCAGACTGGGGTAGCCGGCAGGCGGGGGGCCAAAGCAAGGCCAGGAAGGCACCGGTGGGTAGAGGGCATAGGGAGCTGTGGAGGCCAGGGGGATTGCTGCAGCAGCAGCTCCCAGGGCCGGCGGGAGGAAAGGCAGCTGTAGCCCCGGGGGCACTGGAGCCGGCACGGTCTGGGGGGGCTCTGCAGGTGCCTTTCTGGGCAGAGGAGGGGTGGCTGGGGGGCTGGCAGGTTTCTCTGGGCCCCTCTGGGAACTGGGCATCTTCACGGGCTGGGCAGGCTGTGAGGGCAGGGGGCGCACGGGTGCCATTAGGCACGGGATCTCGGCCAGCTCCGTGGGGGGCTCGGGGACGCTGGGCCACTTGCTCGCTGCCTGCTTCTCCCCCTCCTTCCCGTCGGCCCCGCTGGGCTGGCGGTGCAGCATCCGCAGCCGGTACTCGGTCAGGCTGAGCGCCTTGGGCTTGGACGGCCAGCCGGCAGCCTCGGCCCCAGCCCGCTCCACTTCTTGTGGGCTCCGGGGAGCCTCCCCCTCAGCACTGAGGTCACCGTGTGGGGGGGTGGTCTTTGGGCCAGTGCTCCCCTTGGCGGGGGCAGGCTGGCTCCCCTCACCGCACCCAGGAGCCACCTCTCCCTGCTCCACTGGGCCGCGTCCCACGGCAGCCGGCTGCTCCCCGGGGCTGGGCACGGCCTGCTCCGAGGGCCTGGGGGTCTCAGCACTCTGCACAGCTGGCTGCGTGTTGGGCTTCTCAGCCTCCAGCTCCTTCTGCACCTCAGGGTGACCCTTCCTCTGCAGGGTGCCCCCTGCTGCCGCTGCCCGCGGTCTCCCTCGGGCCGATCGCAGCTCCATCTGCCCTTCCTTCTTGGCCTGCTCCAGCTGCCTTTCCAGGAAGGTGGACACCTGCACGGAGGGCCGGGCTGCCCAGCTGGGGGAGCGCTGGGTGGCTGGCGGCTGCACCGAGGATGTGGAGAGGAGCCTGCGGACCACGCAGTCCCCATCTGGCTTGGCCTGGCCCTTCTGCGATTCCTCCCTTTTCTTTTTCCGGCTTTTCCTGGCCCTCTCACGCCCTCGGCCCTTCTCAGTGCCCTGGCGCTTCCCGCCCGCTGGCGCCTCCGTGCTGCTCCGGGAGCTGCTCTCCAGATACTGGTCTCTTTGCCTCTCCTCATCCTTCGCTTCGGGGTCAACCCCCCGGGGGGACTCTCTCGCCTGGGCTGGGCTGGGAGGCTCCGCTTGGGGGGCCCTGCCGGGGCCCCCAGTCTCACACCCCTGGGCAGGCGTTCCCACTGGCAACACACCATCCATAGGTGTCAGCTCCAGGGCACCATCCCCCTCGCCAGCTGGGCAACCGCTGGCTCCCGCCCCTTCAGCTGGGAGCTGGGCTCCTGGGCCCAGCTGCTGCAGGACCACGGGGATCTCCAGGCTCTCGCCTTCGCCTGGCACGATCTCCAGCAGGAGCGGGCCGGTTAAGAACTCCTTCGCCACCGGCTCGCTGGCAGGGTCCAGGCACACGGTGAGCGTGGGCAGGCAGTACGGGTGCATGGACTTCACCAGCTCGCTGAGGGACCCGGCCCCCGTGCTGATGATGCAGGGAGCGTCACTGTCTTCTGGCCACACCGCCTCCTCACCCCCAGCCTCGGCGCACAGACCCAGAGGGCTCTCCCGCAGCCCCACAGCTGCCGGCACGCTGCTGTGCTGCCCAGGGCTAGCAGCCTCCTCCTCCTCCTCCCCGTCGCTGCGCTGCGGGAGGGGCTGGGGCCTGGGCAGCTTCCGCTCCACCCGGGCCGCTCTGCTGCTGCACTGCTTGGGTGCTGCCGGCTCTTCGAGGCAGTTCCAGGGCAGATCCCCAGGGCCCGTCCCCACCTGGCAGGGAAAGGGGGAAGAGACAGGTGACGGTGCTGCTCCCCAGAAGCGGGGTGGCCCCAAGGCAGAGCAGTGCAGCTCACATAACCTAGGTGGCGACTGCCAGTGGGCTCAGCCACCCCGGCTAGCAGCCAGGGCAACGCCCTCTCCTCATGAGGTGCGTGGACTGGCAGGGACCAGCCCACAATTGCACAGTTTGAGCCCCACCGGGGGCAGTTTTCACTGATTTGCAACAGCCCCACACCGCTCCTGCCCGGTCTGCACCTTGACTAGCTCCCGCGTTATGGCGAACCCTCACTGCCCAGGAGTTTGCCCCCCTGCCGGAGAGCATTCCCAACGCTGCAGGGGACAAGGGCTCGAGGAGCTACAGCCTAAAGCAAGGCTTTACATTCATATTGCAGCCCAAGGGGCAACCGCGCAGCGCCAGCATGGCTGGGGTTACAGCTGGCCAGGACTGTGAGCCGTCCGGCAGAGGTGCTTGTTAACTGCCTGGCTAAGCTCCTGACACCCACCGGCCTGGCCCAGGGCGGCTCCCAGCTCCAGGCAAGCAGGAGGGGCAAAGGCTGGCAGCCCTTTAAGAGAGCGGCGAGCGTGAAGATGCGAGTCCTGGCACTGCATGGTAGCTTCAAAGCCAGAGAGACTCCCTGATGCTGCCTCTCCCGAGCTGTGAGCAAGCGGAGGTCAGCAGCGGCCCAAAAACCATGGAGATATTGGAGAGCGGGCAAGGGCTACCAGGAGTCACCCTGCACAACCGGAGACCAGGCAACCCAAAGGTCACCCACAGCCCCACCATCCATGGGTACGAGCAGGACAGCCAATCCTGCTGATGGCTTCCCTAAGCACCCCTGGTTGCCCTGGCCCCAGGCTCTCCCTGACCCTCTGCACACACCAAGGAGCTGCCCTCTCACCTTGCTGATGGCAGCTGGGCCGCTGAGGCCCCACGGATCGTCTAGGGCAGGAACGCTGCGCTCAGGGGAGGCCCGGGACAAGCTGAGAAACTTCTGAAACTGATGGGTAAGATGTGGAATGAGAAGGTGGAAAACACAGACCTGCCAGTCCGAGCCTAGCCGGGGCGCGGGGTGAAGCCGCATGGCCAGCAGCCTCCCCGCACCAGACTCTCCCTCCTCACCACATGCCCAGCATGGCAACTGGCTACACGAGGCCCCCCAGGGTACGCCCCAGCCGCCGTTTGATCCCAGCGCTGGGTTCCAGGAGCTGGAATCACACCCAGCTCTAGTGCCTGGCTCGCCAAAGCATGAGCAGCCCGAGCCGCCTACATACCACGGCGGGATGCGCAGGCCGCTTCGCGGGGCATTTCTGCTGGTCTGTAGCCAACAGCAAATAAGGTGTGTGCCACCCCCCAATCCCGCTCCCCCTGATTTCCCACAGGGCAGTTCCTACAGCTCATTTCAGAAGCAGCTCAGCTGGTGACTGCCAGGGGGAGCCCTGCAGCTGCCAGGTACATGCAGTGATCTCACCGATGACACGGCATGGCTCGGGGATGGGGGGGCTTCCATTGAAATGGGACCGGGATCTGGAGCCTCCTTTCCCAGAGCCCCGAGGGAAGGAGCTGGTGGGGGGAGATGAGCAGCCCAGAGGCGGGCAAGTTAGCACGTCTACGCGTGTGCTGTGCACGGTTTGGCTGCTGCCCTGGCCAGGGACTAAGTGAAGCGGAAGTGGCTGGTCTAGGCACCTCCTGGGAAGGGCAGGGAAGGCGGGCAGAGAGCACCTCATACCGAAGAACTCTCCCGCTCCCGGGGCAGTGCCAGCAATTCTGAGTCCAGGGTGGTGTCAAACGGAGACAGGGTCTCATCGTCCGTGCTGTCCAGGATCTCGGTGATGGCCGTCAGCAGCGACAGCTCGTTCGGTGCATCCAGGCAGGCCTTGTTCTGGTGAGAGAGGCCCTCGCATCAGGGGCACCGCCAGATACCGACCCCGCCCTGCCACTCTCATGACAGGCCCTAGCCACTAGACGTCTTCCCCTCTCTTCACGCCTGTCTCTTGTCAGCAACACGGAGGCTCAGAAATGCAGGTGCCCACTGAGGGGCCAGTGGTAACTAGCTCTGCCTCTGCCCCAAATGTCCTTCGAGCAGGGCCCTGCTGGGGAGGCGCCCCCAGGACTGGAAGGCTCCCGTCAACCGGCACATGCTTGGCTCAGTCCCAGCCCAAGAGCTCAGAACCCAGAGGAGGGGAGGTGCCAGGGACCCTGCCCCCCTGAATTAACACTGCCGTGAGGCTGAGCTAGACACATTAGGAGCAGGCTAGCTGGCGGGTGGGCTGGCAGAGGCCCTTGACAAAGAATCCCTGTCAGACAGAAGAAAAGGACGGGAAGGGGAATGACAGGAGAGAGCTGGACCAGGGACTGACTCCTGGCCACTCTTCCCAGCACTGCTCACCTCATGCCCAGCCAAGCGGAGCAGCGTCCGGCAGGGAAAGCAGCAAACAGAGGGGCCAAAGCAGGCAAGGGACGGAGATTCCCAGACCTGCCATATCCCGCCTCGCCCCCCACCCAACCAAGGTGGGACTGGAGATGCCCCAGGCAGCTTTGGATCCAGGGCTGCGGCAGGTCCCGCAGGCGAGATGGGTGAATGCGGAAGCCCAGGGCCCGACTGTGTCCCCTGCCTCTCTGCAGGCAGCCCGTTACCTCGGTCAGGGTGCTGAAGTCCTCGATGATAGAGATCACGGAGGAATCGAGGTAGCTCTGCATCGTTCCCAGGATCCCTTCGGCCTCCAGGATAGCATCGTTGCAGGCGGGAACCAAGTGCAGGCTCAGCTCATCTTCCTCCAGAGAGAAGCACTAGAGAGGGGCAAGGAGACAGGTTAGAGGGGAGAAGCCAGTGCTCACCAGGCTACAGGCCACAAAACACACCCCCGTTCTGTTCTACACAATGGGGCCCTGCTCTACGACTGGGGTGCTGCGCTAACACAGAATAAAAGCCAGCCAGCTTCGGGGCTATATTTGCCACTTAGCATTCTAGCCCTTGGGCAGGGGGGTGTCACATTCTCAGGCTTCTCTCCACAACCACGCAGGCCAGAAACTTAATTTTTAAAATGAAAGTGGAAATAGACTGTCTCAATCACGGGGCTCCAGGAGCTGGGGCTTTAAGAGCACCACCAACGATTGTGAAGCTCATGATACAGTTGAGAATTGGCAACCTGAAGCCCCTGCATCCAGCAACCAAGGAGAAGCATTTCAGCCCACTGCTGCTCCATTAAATGATGAGCAGTGAAATAGCATTGAGTTGGTGTCGACATTACGTTTCAGAGTCGACAGGACTCGTGAGTGTGCGGTGAGGAATTACAGCTTAGAGGACTAGTTCACCAGGAGACTCAGCACAACAAGGCCACAGGGATGTTGGAGTGTAAGCCTCCCTGGCAACTAGCAATGAAATTGCAGAGGAACCACCACATGTTGGGGTGGACTCCAGTCTCCTGGCCAGAGCCCAAATCCTTGGGCAAGGGGGTCAGAAGTCCCATGAGACCTAACCCCCCTCCCCAGTGCATATACCACTCAGCACCTTGAGTTAAGTCTCACAAACACCACAGGTTTTACGTACTTGGTTTACTGTAGTTGTGTTTTGTACAAGCCACCGTGCCCATGAGAGACATGGCTTGGGGCAGAGATGCCCCCAGGCACCAGCTGCCTGAGGGGGTAAAGTCCCTCCTGCAGCCTCCTCCTCTCACAGGGAAGGGTACGTGTACACTAAACCCCCTGTGGCACAGCTCCAGCGCTCTGGCTATGCCACAGACGCTTTCTACTTCGACACAAGAGGTTTTTCTATCCATGTACTTAACCCACCTCTAACCAGCCGCATCTACACAGGGTTAGATCCACCTACCTAGGGCGCACAGGGCGTGCAATTATTCAAAGCCCTGAGCGATGTACCTAGGTCGATCCCATTTGTAAGGCCCAGGATGACGGGCTGCAGAGCCTTCACGCTGGGTCTGCTATAACCTGGTTACGTTGATGTTTGTGTGAATAAGGAGTGTGCAGATTGGAGTGCTTGAGTCATCTGCATAGGTCACCAGAGTCCTGGACCTCCAGTCTCAACAGGCATGCCCCCCTGAGATGAACGGGGCAATTCTCGCCTCTCAGGGCTGTTTAGATTCAAGAGGGCAGCATCCCCTGGGGGGCACTTTCAGCAGGTTTTCTTGGCCACCAGAACAGCTAGGAATTTAAGCCCCAATTTTCCACCTATGCCCCTGAAGTTCTGCTACTACATAAAGGTGACCTCATTTACAGAGGTCCCAAACAGCCCCGACTCCAGCTTGAGTCACTGGGAACACCAGCAGCTCACCTCCACCTCTTAGCTAGGAGCTGAACTTAGAAACCCAGGCTCGGGCATTTGAAATGGAAAGCTTCAGTTCTGCAGTCAAATACCACGGGAAGGGGTTGGAATCTGTGTCACGTGACCAGCTCCTACGCCAGGACAGCATGAAAAACTTCTTTGCTGCCCAGTGCAAGTTCCCCTAGCAGCTGCTGCTGTGGGGACTGATCATTTCTCTAATGCCAAAGCATCAATATTCTTGAGGCAAAGGCCCCTAGAAAGTGAACTAAAGACAGAGCTGTGATCTGTAGCTTGTGTTTGGTGGATTGCTTGACACAAGCTGCAGATCCGTGTCCTGTACAGGAATGAGATCACTCTCCGGTCTCATGCAGAAGACGAGTGTTCGGTATGAATTATGCTGCCGTGGTTTATTATCTTGTATTACTCCAGTCCGCAGTGGGAAAGTAACGTGTAAAACCCAGCTTAACCCCATGCACGGCATTCCCCTCCAGAGCCCAGGTACTCCTTTTCTTTTTGCGAACGCAGACTAACACGGCTGCTACTCTGAAACCTGTCATTTCAGAACAGTCTCTGGTGAATCAGTCTGGAGATCCCAGGAATGATCAAAGGAGCTGGGACGACGCCCAGGAACCCAGCCCTTACTGCAGAGCTTGGAGTCAGCTGGAACAAGCAGGCGCAGCTCACCCCAGGGAGGAGCCACGCGGTCGAACAGGAGTTTGCAGGAATCGGAATCGCTGCAGTCAGACCAGTCAGCAGCTCATACAGCATCGGCCTTTGCAGTCCAGTTCGCGAGGAACCCCACCCTGATGCTTCACTATTGCAGCATCCAGGCCACTGCACGGTTACAAATGCGTCACAATAAAAAGATGCTTTCAGGAGTCCAACGAGGGATAGCAAAATCAAACTCCCGTGGGAGGGGAGAGCGCCTCCTGCAGGACTGAGCAGTCGACAGCCACATGGGAATATATCAGTGGTCCATCTAGTCCATTGCCCTGGATGTACATGGCCAATGGTGGATGGTTCAAAGGAAGGGGTCAATTCTCCCGCATCACCTCACTGTGCGGTGCTATGGCTCGGAAGGGAGATTCGCCATGGTGCAGAGGTTACTCCCAGACTTTGCTCGTACAGGTAGTGTCCCGGCAGCTACTGTTGGGGAAAAATGACGAGCTGTCTTCAGAGAACTTACTGACTTGCTTGCCTCGATATCCTGCAGTGATGAGTTCCACAGGTTGGGGGAGTCATTGGCTAATGAGACCATGTTCCCCAAAAGATCCCCTTGGAGCCATTTTAAATGTGGTGCCTTTTCAGTTCTTCCCACCTCCTCCTGTTCACAGATCACAGACGGGGTCAGTTCACACCCCGAGTGTTTTTCATGGAGTTACAGCTCTCCTTTTACTACCTTCCTTTCCTGCCTTGACTTTTTCCCTCCTCCAACCCCAGCACCTGACTGGCTTTTGTTGCCTCGTCTACAACTTCTCTCCCTCCTCAGACTGGGGCACCAAAGCAGACGGAAACATTGCAGCTCAAGGGTTTGACGTGGCTACAGCTGGGCTCCCAGGCTCTGGAGACGACCATTCAAAGACACTTTCCTTTGCTGTGCCCAGCCAGCCCCAGAACTCTCTGGGCCCAAGACACCAGCCCTCATTAGAAATGCAAGCTGGGGGCCCTGGAAGCAGGAAGGGGCATTTGCCAGTGGCCCCTCAGTGGGTGAGTGAGAGGAGGAACCTCAGCCCTCACTGCCGCTAGCCAGGGCTCTCAGTATCAGGTTGCAGACCAGCAGAAGTAGAGAATCAAGTCTCCCACTAAAACCCAAAGGAACCTCTATGGAGCTGTGCAGAGGCCACCTGGCCCCACAGGTACACAGCATGCTGGGATGCAGGCCCCACCTCTGTATTTAAGTGCAAGGTGGCATCCATCTGCTTCACGTCAAGCCTGCTAGGCACAGAGTCCGATCTCCCGGTGAGCTGCCAGCCCAGCCTTACCTGGGCAAAGCTGGCCGCCCTTGAATGGAAGGTTCCCAGCAGACAAACATCTCTCAAAGGGGCCCCAAGGTTTCCAGAGTCACATTGGCACCACCACCAGCGCAGGCCGGACTGGGCCCTGGCGGCTGGACTGGAGAACCTGTCCCATTCTAGGGCTCTAGAGCAGAACAGTCCCCGGGGCCAGGTCTTAGCGGGTAGGCAATGGGCAGAACAGGCTCAAAAGCAGCCAGGGAACAAGTTTTCAACACAACTTGCGTGACAGCCCCAATCTTGGCATATCCAAGGACCTAAAATCACTGTGCGTTGTGTTGGCAGGAAGGATCCGAACACAAGGATGTGACATCACACAGCAAATACTTGGGAGGGTTCTTACATTTGATTTTGCCTCTATCACCAAAAGCCTCCAGGACAGCCCCCTGTCTAGTCAGCTACACTCCCACACAGCTCAAGCTGCAGCCACGCTTCCAAAAGGCAAGAGCTGCTGCCAACCAGTCAGCCAAGGCATCTCCGGGGAGGCAGTTAAACCGGACGGCGGGAAGAGGCAAAGAACCCGTTCAGGATACAGTGCATCCTTCCAAGGCAACTGTGAAGTGAACTGACTTCCAGGGAACACATGTGCTTTGTAAAACATGAACA
The DNA here is from genome assembly GCF_015237465.2 of Chelonia mydas. Taxonomy (NCBI): domain Eukaryota; kingdom Metazoa; phylum Chordata; order Testudines; family Cheloniidae; genus Chelonia; species Chelonia mydas. The sequence continues at coordinate 121,797,147 of NC_057853.1, read as the reverse complement.
AAGTAAATGCCTTTCCCAGGACAAGCGCAACAAGGTGGGTGAGGGAATCTCTTTCCTCGGCCCAACTTCTGCTGGCGAGAGAGACGAGCTTCCAAGCTTACAGAGCTCTGATTCAGGACAAAGCCATTTCAGAACATCAGATCCTCTATTAAAGCAGGGCCAGCCCCTGTCCATCATCCCAGAGAGCACCCCCAAGTGCCTGCTACGCAAAAGCAAAAATGAAATCATGTCCTCTACAGCTCCCATAAATCTCAAGAGAAGCTAGAAAACCAGAATCTGTTCTCTGTGTCTAGCACTTCTCATCCATACAGCTCAAAGCACTTTACACAGGAAGCCAGTATCATCACCTCTATTGTAAAGATGGGGAAACTGAGGCAGGGGACTAGGGTGTGACTTGCCCAAAGCTCACCCAGCACGTTGGGGGAAGAGCAAGAAACTGAATTGAGGACTCTTGAAACCCGGCCCAGTGCTCCATCCACTAGATCACACTGCATCCCATGTTGTCCAACACAGTCAAGGTATCTTTAACAGACCTATTATTGGGGTATCTAAGCCCTGAACACACAGCTCAAGGGGGCAAGTCCAAGTTAAAGGGCCCTCACCAGTTCCCAACTTCCAAAACTCTTATTTCTTCAGCCCCGCTGCACACTCCAGAAGTCCAAGCTGGGGGGGGGGGGAGACGGACAGCACTCAGGGGAAATTTCCCTAATCCAGGCAAGGCTGAAGTGTCCCATTTCCTAATCAGCCACGGCCTGCCCCCAGGTAATATGAGGAACAAGGGCACAGGTCTGCAGGAATTACACAAGGACACAGGTCTCGTCAAGGAGAAAGTGGGGGAATCCTGCACCCCTGGGTGTGAACGTGAGAAAGTTCTCACGGGTGACACTAAAGCGGCTCCTTGCTAACACAGGCTGGCTGTCTATACTGTGCTTTTGCACCCCAATACTCCAACCCAGAATTAGGCATGCGCTGGTCACAAAGATTAATTTGTGACTCCTTCTCCAGCTTGACCCGGTGTCACCTGGCACCCCCCGCCCCATGGCGATAAGATACACAAGTCTCCTCCACACACACGCACCCTGCAAAGCACTGCGGATCTGTTTTCCGCCCTGGAGAAGCAAACCATACTCTGAGGAGAGAAGCCGGGCCAGAAGCAAAACCAGTCATGTCAATGGTTCGCTTCTCAGAGGAGCTTGACAAAATTAAGAAGCGAAACCACTCCATGGATTATTTCAGGCAGGATACAGGTGGTAGGCAGCTGTGCATCAGCCCTGTCGCTGGAGAAAGTCACACGCCCACTGCCTTTCGAATGCAAGAGCAAACAGCCCCCAGCCCTGGCCAGCCAGCACAGCCAGGGGTGGGACACCCAGGCGGGGGGAGCTGGAGGATGACAGCCGGCCACGCTGCTGTGACGGACGCTTAACCCCGATGTGCACCTCAAGCCCTGCACACTAGAAGCTCCCCAAGAAACCAGCTCTGCCGTGGTCTGCGACGAGCAGCCCCACCCTGGCCAGCTCGCCAGCCACCTTCTCTGAACCCCTGCCCTGTTTCTAGGCCGGCCGGCACTGCTCTGCACTGATGGTGCAGGGCTTGGTGCCAGGTGCCTTCAGCCCCCCGGCTATGATGGGGGGCGGCGCTTTCACCCCCCCGGGCTCCAGCGGCAGGTCCCCGGCGCCCCGCCGGGGGGGCCGCAGCTCCCAAGGCCCAGCCCCCGCAGCAGGGTCACTCCGGAGTCCCTAGGCTGCGCTACAGAGAACGAGGAGTTGGCAGCCCCTCCCAGCCCGCAGTGCTCGGCGGCCCCAGCGTGGCCGGGGGTGGGGGGAATGCAGCCCCCCCGCTGACCCCGAGAGGGGACCATGACCGGGGCGGGGGAGAGATCGCAGCCCCCCCCCCATGCTGACCCCGAGCGGACACCATGACCGGGGGGGGCATCACAGCCCCCCCCCGCTGACCCCGAGAGGGGACCCTGACGGGGGGGGGCGAGATCGCAACCCCCCCCGCTGACCCCGAGAAGGGAACATGACGGGGGGGGGGGGGAGATCGCAACCCCCCCCGCTGACCCCGAAAGGGGACCCTGACGGGGGGGGGGGGGGGGGCGAGATCGCAACCCCCCCCCGCTGACCCCGAGAAGGGACCATGACCGGGGGGGGGGGAGATCGCAGCCCCCCCCCCCCCCCCGCTGACCCCGAGACGGGACCCTGACCGGGGGGGGGGGAGATCGCAGCCCCCCCCCCGCTGACCCCGAGAGGGGACCCTGACCGGGGGGGGGGAGATCGCAGCCCCCCCCGCTGACCCCGAGCGGGCACCCTGACCGGGGGGGGGTGACAGCCCCCAGCAGGCCCCGGCCCCGGCTCTGTCCCGGGCCGGCGGCAGCGGCCGCGCCGGGCTCCCGCCCACGTGCAGGCGCCGGAGCCCGCCGGGCGGGGCCCACGTGCGCTCCCCCCGCCGGCCCGGGCCGAGCCTGGCCCCGAGCTCGCCGCGCGCGTGGGGGGCCGCGGACACGCGCGGGGCTCGGGCGGGAGCGAGCCCCGCGCCGCGGAGGGGGCCCGCCCGGCTCCGGCTCCGGCCCCCCCCGCAGCCTCCACGTGTCACCGGGCGGCGCCCCCCGGCCCGCTCCTACCTGCGGGGGGCTGGCGGGGGGCGGGGCCGGCGGCGGGCCGCTGCCGCCCCCCCGGCCCCGGCGCGGTGCCCTGGCCCCGGCGGCTCGCCCGGCGCCCCACAGCGCCGCCATCTCGGAGCGCGGCTCCCAGCGCGGCCAGTGCCGGCGGCTCGCTCGCTCGAGGCCACGTGACGGACGGGGCGCCGCGCGCGGGACTACAGCTCCCGGCAGGCCGCGCGGCGCCGCCTCGCCCGGGGAGGGGGGGGCCGGCGCCGGGTCGCGGGGCCTGCTGGGAGGCGGCTTCCGCGGGGCCTCATGGGAAGTGTAGTTCCCGGCCGCCCCCCGCGCCCTGCCCCCTCCCTGGGTCGGAGCCCGCGGGGCAGGGGGCCGGGGCCGTGCCCCAGGATCGGGGCCCGGCTGGGCGCAGCCCCTGGGGCCGGTCCCAGGCCGGGCGGGGACTGGGCCGCAGTGGGGGAGCTGGGATGCTGACCCCGGGACAGGGGCCGGCTGCAGGGCGTGGGGTTCCCCGCGCACCCGGGACGGGCCTGGCAGGGGGCAGTGGGGTGCCGGGGGGCAGAGCACTGGGCTGGGACTCCGGAGACCTGGATCTATTCCTGCCTCTGCCACTGGCCTGCCGGGTGACCCTGGGCAAGTTACTCCCGCACCCCTGGGCCTCGGTTTCCTTCTCTGTAAAATGGGGCTAACTGGACCGAGCTCTTCGGCCGGGCGCTTGGGGGTCCCGTGGGGAGACGGGCGGGGGGCAGGCCTGGCCCAGGGGCACTGCAACCGGCACGGGCTGCGCCAGCCGAGAGCAAGGGGGGCCTGAGCCGAGCCAGGCCCGGGGGACTCCTGGCTGGCCCCTGGCCTGGCCCGGCCCGGACCACCGGGCGCTTTTGTCTCTCTCCTTCCTCGCGCGGCTCTTCCCCGGGACGGTCTCGGGCGCCCGGGCCTTGTCCCAGGAATTTGGACCTTGCCAACACGTGATTGGCAGCCCGGGCGGGCTGGGGGCGGGGCTGGCTTCGCTGCCATCTTTGTTGCGGGCAGGGCTGTCAAACCCAGCCCCGCCCCTGGGACCGCCCCTTCCGGGCGGGGGAGGGGAGTGAGCGGCCGACGTCACCCGTGCGAGGCGCCAATCAGCGCCACGTCATCCGCCTTCCCCTCCCCCCTCCCCGCCAGCCTCCTTTCCCGCGGATCGAGCCCCGGGCTCCGCCCACTGCCCAGCTGCGGCTTCGCTTCCACGTGGGCTGCAGGGACCTGCCCCGAGGCGCGCCCAGCCAAGGCCCCCCCCCCACCCCGGAGCAGCAGCCCCCCAGGATCACCCCACGCTCGGCCAGATACAGGGCCAGAGTCTCCGCGGCCCCGGCCCCGCCAGCTAGTCCGAGTGCCCGGGGTCTGGGGGGCCCCAGAGAGTCGTGCCACAAACGTCTGCCTCTGGGCAGCCCTGCCCCCCCCCGGGCGCCGAACAGCAGGGGGGCGAATGGCCGCAGCCAGGGGAAGCCACTCGCTGGGTGTCGCCGGCCTGAGCCACACGCTGGGCTTGGCTCGCGGGAGGGGGCCCGTCTACACCCCCAATCTGGTGGTGCTGAGTCCTCAGGTGTTCGAGCCCTGCCGGACCGGGGAGAGCTGTGTTACGGCCCAGCCCCTTGGCCCGGTCCAGGCTGCACCGCGGGGGTCTCACCCCCGTGCACAAGACAAACTGCATTATGGCCTGGGGAGCGGCCATTTCTGTAAAGGGAAACCACCCAGTCATGGCCCAAACTGCAGCAAGCGTGTCCTCCTGGCCCACTGATTTGATCAGGTTCCCCCCGCCGCCGCCCTTTGTGAATGTCACCGCACATTCAACAACCTCAAAACGCTGCCCCTCCCGACTGCCTTCATCTCACTCCGCCTCGCCCCTGCCCCACCCCTCTGCGCCCCCAGTGTCCCCACCCTCATGCCCCCATTTGTGTTGGCAGCTTCTTACACAAACTCCTCCATGCCTGAGGTCAGGGTTGAGCAGTTGGCAGAGAAGGGGGCAGAGAAGGGGGAGCCCAGGGTGGAAAAGCAGGGGGATGCTGCAGGTTTTGGACAGAGGGACATTGGCAGAGTTTTGGCAGAGAAGGGAGGGGAGGACGGGGCTGCGGGTCGGGGTTCAGGGGCACTGGCAGAGTGGGGAGCGGGGGAAGCCCAGGGCTTGGCTAGCAGGGGCTGCGGGTCGGGGTTGAGGGGCACTGGCTGAGATGTGGGAAAGGGACCAGATTAGAACAGGACGGGGATTCGGAGGTCAGGGCTGAAGGCTGGGCATGGGCAGAACGGGAGCGGGGGGAGGGGAAGCTGGACTGGCACCTGCCAGCTCTGCACACGCTGAGGTTTGCAGGATTTTCCCCTCCAGGCTCCTGGGGTTAAACATGCCAGCGTTGGGGTTTCTCGCTGTCCACCCCAAGCTTGGCCCGGTGGGCCCCAGGCAGGTTTCGCAGAGGAAGTTGGGGGGCCATGCTGAAGGGCAGGGACCCGGCAGCACTTGTGAGGCGCAACCTTCTGACCCCGGCCCTTCATTGCCGCCCCGCCTGCTTCCTCTGGGCAGTGCGGGAGCGAGACGGGCAGGAGCCGAGATCGACCACCCAGCAGTCACCAGCCCGCAGGGCGCACAAGGCTGCACCCGCCTCAGTGCTCCGAGGCTTCCTCTGCTGTTCCATGGTGTGTATCCCCCTCCGAGTACCAGGCACCCCCCACCTCTGCCCCGAGTACCCCTATGAGTACTGGGTGCCTTGACATCCATGAGTACCAGGCACCCCCACCCCCATGTCCTGCCCCCTCTGAGTACCAGCCCCCCGAGTACTGGGCATCCCTGTCCCTTGGCCCCCTGCGTACCAAGCATCCCTGCCCACCGGCCCCCTGAATACCGGGCATCCCTGCCCGCTGCCCTTCATTTTATTTGTTTAATGATTTTTTCTGGTTTTTGCATTTTTAAACACAACCTGACCAATTCCCAGGGAATGGCTAAAACCCGCCCCCCAAAGGGCAGAGTGACAGAGCCCCCTCAAAGTGACAGAGGATGTGGAAAAAGCTAATGTACTCAATGCTTTTTTTGCCTCTGTCTTCACTAACAAGGTCAGCTCCCAGACTGCTGCGCTGGGCATCACAAAATGGGGAGTAGATGGCCAGCCCTCTGTGGAGATAGAGGTGGTTAGGGACTATTTAGAAAAGCTGGACGTGCACAAGTCCATGGGGCCGGACGAGTTGCATCCGAGAGTGCTGAAGGAATTGGCGGCTGTGATTGCAGAGCCATTGGCCATTATCTTTGAAAACTCGTGGCGAACGGGGGAAGTCCCGGATGACTGGAAAAAGGCTAATGTAGTGCCCATCTTTAAACAAGGGAAAAAGGAGGATCCTGGGAACTACAGGCCAGTCAGCCTCACCTCAGTCCCTGGAAAAATCATGGAGCAGGTCCTCAAAGAATCAATCCTGAAGCACTTGCATGAGAGGAAAGTGATCAGGAACAGCCAGCATGGATTCACCAAGGGAAGGTCATGCCTGACTAATCTAATCGCCTTTTATGATGAGATTACTGGTTCTGTGGATGAAGGGAAAGCAGTGGATGTATTGTTTCTTGACTTTAGCAAAGCTTTTGACACGGTCTCCCACAGTATTCTTGTCAGCAAGTTAAGGAAGTATGGGCTGGATGAATGCACTATAAGGTGGGTAGAAAGCTGGCTAGATTGTCGGGCTCAACGGGTAGTGATCAATGGCTCCATGTCTAGCTGGCAGCTGGTGTCAAGTGGAGTGCCCCAGGGGTCGGTCCTGGGGCCGGTTTTGTTCAATATCTTCATAAATGATCTGGAGGATGGTGTGGATTGCACTCTCAGCAAATTTGCGGATGATACTAAACTGGGAGGAGTGGTAGATACGCTGGAGGGGAGGGATAGGATACAGAAGGACCTAGACAAATTGGAGGATTGGGCCAAAAGAAATCTGATGCGGTTCAATAAGGATAAGTGCAGGGTCCTACACTTAGGATGGAAGAATCCAATGCACCGCTACAGACTAGGGACCGAATGGCTAGGCAGCAGTTCTGCGGAAAAGGACCTAGGGGTGACAGTGGACGAGAAGCTGGATATGAGTCAGCAGTGTGCCCTTGTTGCCAAGAAGGCCAATGGCATTTTGGGATGTATAAGTAGGGGCATAGCGAGCAGATCGAGGGACGTGATCGTTCCCCTCTATTCGACATTGGTGAGGCCTCATCTGGAGTACTGTGTCCAGTTTTGGGCCCCACACTACAAGAAGGATGTGGATAAACTGGAGAGAGTCCAGCGAAGGGCAACAAAAATGATTAGGGGTCTAGAACACATGACTTATGAGGAGAGGCTGAGGGAGCTGGGATTGTTTAGTCTACAGAAGAGAAGAATGAGGGGGGACTTGATAGCTGCTTTCAACTACCTGAAAGGGGGTTCCAAAGAGGATGGATCTAGACTGTTCTCAGTGGTAGCAGATGACAGAATGAGGAGTAATGGTCTCAAGTTGCAGTGGGGGAGGTTTAGGTTTTATATTAGGAAAAACTTTTTCACTAGGAGGGTGGTGAAACACTGGAATGCGTTACCTAGGGAGGTGGTGGAATCTCCTTCCTTAGAGGTTTTTAAGGTCAGGCTTGACAAAGCCCTGGCTGGGATGATTTAACTGGGAATTGGTCCTGCTTCGAGCAGGGGGTGGGACTAGATGACCTTCTGAGGTCCCTTCCAACCCTGATATTCTATGATTCTATGATTCTTTGATTCTATGAAAGAAAGGGTCTGACCCATCCCCACCGGCTCCTGCAGGCTGGCGGGCGTGGCGGGCACCTCCCAGCATGCCAGGTTTGACACGTCTCAGCTACAGCTCACTGAAGAGGAATCTGGAACCCACCCCGGAACACAGCAGGTGGGCGGCATCAGGTCGCACAAGCGGGTGAAGGGCCCTGGGTCCAGGCCCCCATCTCAGCTCCCCCGGGGGCCAGGACCTGCTGCATCAAAGGCAGGCGCTGAACATCTCCCAGCCAGTGGACACTGCTGCACTGACCCGGCTGTGGGGAAGGCTTCGTCCTCACCCCTGTTAGTGGTTGGTCCAAGCCCTGTGGCAGGGGGTATTTACGGCTGTTTGTAAGGGGGACGCTGGCCTACGCTCTTCCTGCCCTGGTGCCGTCCAGCCGTGGATCTCAAAGCACCATTCATGGTGTCGCCTTATCATTGCTCCCATTTCACAGGTGGGCAAACTGAGGCACAGAGCGGGGCCAGTGTCACACAGGAAGTCCATGGCAGAGCTGAGAGTAGAACCCAGCCATCTTGGCGCTTGGGCCTGTGTGTTACCCACACGGCCCTCCTTCCCCGGCACAGACAGAGCCTTTGAGGGGGCAGCCAGAAGGGCTAGAGACGGGGCAGACTCCTGAGCACTGTCACCCGTTCTACCAGCTCTAAAGCCCTCCGCCTTGGGGGGCTGCCGGCAGGGAGGCAAGGCAGGGGGCTGGCAGAGCTCACCACCGGTGCTGGGGTGCCTGCCAGGCTTGGAGGGACAGACCCTCTGTTGTGGCTCCCCAGTGCTGCCTGTAGGTGTCGCTTCTGCGCTTTCTCCCCCAAATCAGAGTGTGCAGCCTCCTCCCAGCCTGCCGGGGGTGGTGTGACACACACACACACACCCCTCCTCCCAGCCTGCCGGGGGTTGTGTGACACACACACACACACACACACACACACACGCCCCTCCTCCCAGCCTGCCGGGGGTGGTGTCACACACACACACACACACACATGTTCTCTTGCAAGTGTTCACAGCTGCCCCAGGGAGCTGGAGGGAAACACCCGTTCAGGCGGGCGAAAGAAAGACTGAAGGAAAGGCGAGGAAAGACCTTGCAAGCCGGAGCATCGGCCCAGCCGGCCGCTCTCTGCCCTGTTCTAAGGGTATTGCTCAGGCAAGGACCAAGCTAGAATCTTGGGGTCCATCCGTGCCCAGTGGCCTGGCATAGGCCTGTTTTGGAAAGGGCAGTTGGGGACACAGCTAATGTCCCCTGCCAGATCCTTCACCAGGAGGCTGAAGGCCCAGTACAAAAACCCGGTTCCCTGCGACCCAGGGTTTGTAGGGAGCCCAGTGTCTGGGGGGCTGTCGGTGGGGCAGAGGGGCCCATGCAGGGCAGCCTGGATGTAAGAAGATCCCCAGGAGGCTGCTCCCTCCCTTGGGTGGCTCCTCCTGGGGTGCTGTGGGGAGCCCTGGGAAAGGGGAGCTGGGGCCGCGTTTCCATCTCTCCATGGCCGTGGCCATTTGTGCGAGAGGTTGCGGAGAGCACTGGCCTGGCCGCTTGGCCGAAGGCCTCGGTGCGGGCCCAGAGCCGGCACGGCACGGGCAGGGGGCACGGCTGATGCCCAATGTCCACAGGCTGCGTGCCCCAGCCCTGCCTGGAGTTGCTGTCTGGCCGGGAGGTCAGAGGAGAAGCTGGGTGCCCCAGGGCTGGGAGCGGAGTCCAGCTGCCAGGGCTCACCCCACAGCCTTGCTGGGGGGGCAACAAGGGGCCAGGCAGCTCTACCTGTGCTAGCCCTTCCTGGGGTGCAGAGCCCCCCTTCTCTCCTGCCAGCCTGACCACACCCAGCCTGGTGGGCTTCCTGGCTGTTTCAAATGCCCCAGCTCCACCGCCAAGGCTCTGCCTGCAGCACCAGCGCCTGCCGTGTCTCGGCACTCATCTCCTACCTCCCGCCTGCGTGTGGGCACCTGTCACGGGGCACCTGCCCCACACTGGGCTCTAAGGAGTTGATAGAGCCTTAGGGAGGCTACGCAAGAGGCAGCCAATCAGAGAAGGGCTGAAGGGAGCAGCCAATCAGAGCCTGGCAGGCCCATATAAAAAAGGGAGTTGGGGGGCAGAGGACGGTAGTTTTCTGCTGGGAGCCCAGGGAGGAAGGACTGTGTCTCTGGAGGGCTGAGAGACCTGCCCACCCCCTGGACAGAGCAGTGCTGCTAGCAGGGACCGGGGGAGCGAGAGACAGCTCCTGGCTGGCTGCTGGGGTTTGCAGGCTGAGGCCCTGAGGCAAGGGCAAAGAGGATGCTGGGGCCACGAGGAAGTGGCCAGATAATTTGCTGCAATAGCCACTAAGGGAAGTGTCTGAACAGCGGACTGCAGGTCCCCTGGACGGGGGGAGCACAGTGTGTGGCATGGCCGGAGGGCTGTGTCGCTGAAGAGAACGCCGCAGTCCTGAGAGAGACGTGAGTCCCAGAGCAGGAGTGACAGCACCACCCGCTGAGCTAATTCCCAGGACAGCCAGCAGGAGGCACCGTGGTGGTGAGTGAACCCGGTTACAGCACCTATCTCCTCCTCCCCCCCGCCTGCATCTGGACACCCATCTCCAGTGCCAGGCCTGTGACACTGCACCCCACGTTCCTCATAGAAATCGAGTAATGGTATGAATATGACAGAACTAAGATATGTTTTATGCAAGATGGGTCATGTGAGGTATCATTGGAAAGGTTATAATTTACTGACTGTGTTTATCCAATGTGTGTGCCTGTATCTTCTCTGTCTCTGAGGTTAGGAATATTGACTTGTAACCATTACAACTGTGTGTATTTTGAGGAGTGTCAACCAGGCAGTAGGCAATCAGCCTCAATGGGCCACTGGGAAGAACCATAAGATTGGGAAGATACGAATCTCCTGCCTTCCTGAGACGCTCCTGCGGTTGCTGCTTTGATACAACAGGGTCAGGTGATCATGTCACCTGGTACTAGACCCCCATCTTGAGCTCTCAGTGTTTTTTCCATGGGGAGGTGAGGGGTCAGACTGGGAAACAAGATTCCCACCTTATGTAAATTCTATTTAAGGCTGGGAAGGAAGTCAATCAGGACTCTTCTCCATTGCCTCCCCGTCCAAGAAGAAAGATTGCTAAACAGACCTGAAGGAAAAGGAACTAAACAAGGGAAAGGCCAGGGCTGAGTCCAGGCTGAGACAGGGGTCTAGCCTATAAAGAGAAATAACTGGAACTCTAAGCTACAGAAACTCTGCAACCTGCCTAAAACAACATTTAGGGTGAGCAATTACATTTTGTAACCTGACAGGCTTCAGAAGGGGAGCCGTGTTTGTATCAGCAAAAACAACGAGGAGTCCTTGTGGCACCTTAGACTGACAAATTGATTTGGGCATAAGCTTTCGTGGGCTAAAACCCACTTCATCAGATGCATGGAGTGGAAAATACAGAGGCAGGTATAAATACACAGCGCATGAAAAGATGGGAGTTGCCTTACCAAGTGGGGGGTCAGTGCTAACGAGCCAATCCAATTAAGGTGGAAGTGGGCTATTCTCAACAGTTGACAAGAAGGGGTGAATACCAAGGGAGGGAAAATCACTTTTGTAGTGCTAACGAGGCCAATGCAATCAAGGTGGCCCATTTCAAACAGTTGACAAGAAGGTGTGAGTATCAGCAGGGGAAAATTAGGTTTTTGTAGTGACCCAGCCACTCCCAGGCTTTATTCAGGCCTAATTTGATGGTGTCCAGTTTGCAGAGTAATTGCAGTTCTGCAGTTTCTTGTTGAAGTCTGTTTTTGAATTTTTTTTTTGTTGAAGAATGGCCACCTTTAAGTCTGTTGTTGAGTGTCCAGGGAGATTGAAGTGTTCTCCGACCTGGTTTTTGAATGTTATGATTCCTGATGTCTGATTTGTTTCCATTTATTCTTTTGCGTAGAGACTGTCTGGTTTGGCCAATGTACATGGCAGAGGGGCATTGCTGGCACATGATGGGTGCCATGGTGTGCCAGGTGCTCGGGGAGGAGGGGGGACCACAAGCAATAGTTATCATCCCAGCTCTGGTCTCCAGGCCAACACGGATCCAACATTGCTTTTCCTCCACATTGCTCGTTTCCAGTTGGGGTGAGCTGGCAGGGTGGGGGGTCTGGAGGGGCAGGTTAGGGATTGCATGGGCACCCTGCAGGCAATCCTTGTGCTGGGGCTGTTCCCCTGGATTACGTCCCCCAAAGGCATAGAAGGATCTTGTTAAAATCACGATGATTTGTAGTGGGGCAGTTTACCAGGCCGGCGCACCCCGCTGTGGAGAAAGGAACCGCAAGCTCCAGGGACAGAGAGAGAGCTCCTTGTGCAACATGCATCCCAAACCAGAGTGCGGCCTTTGCCTTCTGTTCTCTTTTCCGGCGCCCACTGATCATTGTGAACTCCGCACAGAACTGGGCAGTAATGGCTCTGCACCTGCCTGGCAGTGCGGGGCGATCTCTGGGCCTTTGGAAAGGGCTCTGGAGCCTGAGGCGGGCGATTTCCCTCCTCAAAACTTCAGGATTGCTAGATGCTGAGGGCGCAAATGAACTGTGCCCCCTGAATGCTTCCTCCAGCACTTTTCCCTGTTCTGCACCTGTGGCTACAAGGAACCTGGCTTGACACCTCACCCACACAGGGCAACCATCTGAGCAGGGCGGCTGGCAGCAAGGACATGGGCGGGGAGGGGGCATGTTGGCCAATAGTTGTGCGATTTGATATTTCCAGGGCTTCTCTGGCATGTTTTAAGCAAGCTGAGAGGGGTGGGCTAGACACTGAGGGTTGCCACACATGGTGATGCCCTGGCAGGACCCGGGCAGTGCTGGTTAAATCCCCCTGTACTGTTGCATTGTGATATCACAGTAGTTCCTAACCATATTGCTCGAGCATGAAGGAGTGAAATCAGGAAGGCCAAAGCACAACTGGAGTTGCAGCTAGCAAGGGATGTGAAGGGGAACAAGAAGGGTTTCTACAGGTATGTTAGCAACAAGAAGAAGGTCAGGGAAAGTGTGGGCCCCTGACTGAATGGGGGAGGCAACCTAGTGACAGACGATGTGGAAAAAGCTGAAGTACTCAATGCTTTTTTTGCCTTGGCCTTCACAGACAAGGGCAGCTCCCAGATGGCTGCACTGGGTAACACAGTATGGGGCAGAGCTGAGCAGCCCTCTGTGGTGAAAGAACAGGTTCAGGACTATTTAGGAAAGCTGGACACGCACAAGTCCATGGGTCCAGATCTAATGCATCTGAGGGTGCTGAGGGAATTGGCTGATGTGATAGCAGAGCCATTGGCCATGATCTCTGAAAACTCGTGGCGATCAGGGGAGGTCCTGGACTATTGGAAAAAGGTAAATATAGTGTCCATCTTTAAAACAGGGAAGAAGGAGAACCTGGGGAACTACAGACCGGTCAGCCTCACCTCAGTCCCTGGAAAAATTATGGAACAGGTCCTCAAGGAATCCATTTTGAAGCACCTGGAGGAGAGGAAGGTGATCAGGAACAGTCAACATGGATTCACCAAGGGCAAGTCATGCCTGATCAACCTGATTGCCTTTGATGATGAGAACTGGCTCTGTGGACATGGGGAAAGCAGTGGACATGATGTACGTTGACTTTATCAAAGCTTTTGACACGGTCTCCCACAGTATTCTTGACAGCAAGTTAAAGAAGTATGGGCTGGATGGATGGACTATAAGGTGGATAGAAAGCTGGCTAGATTGTCGGGCTCAACAGGTAGTGATCAACGGCTCGATGTCTAGTTAACAGCTGGTATCAAGCGGAGTGCCCCAGGGGTCGGTTCTGGGGCCGCTTTTGTTCAACTTCATTAATGATCTGGATGATAGGATGGATTGCACCCTCAGCAAGTTTGTGGATGACACTAAGCTGGGGGGAGAGGTAGATAGGATACAGAGTGATCTAGACAAATTGGAGGATTGGACCAAAAGAAATCTGAGGTCCAACAAGGACAAGTGCAGAGTCCTGCTCTTAGGACAGAAGAATCCCATGCACCGCTACAGTCTGGGGACCGACTGGCTAAGCGGCAGTTCTGCAGAAAGGACCTGGGGATGACAGTGGACAAGAAGCTGGATATGAGTCAACAGTGTGCCCTTGTTGCCAAGAAGGCTAAGGGCATATGGGGCTACATTAGTAGGAGAATTGCCAGCAGGTTGAGGGAAGTGATTATTCCTCTCTATTTGGCACTGGTGAGGCCACATCTGGAGTGTTGCGTCCAGTTTTGGGACCCCCACTGCAGAAGGGATGTGGACAAATTGGAGAGAGTCCAGCAGAGGGCAACGAAAATGATTAGGAGGCTGGGGCACATGACTTATGAGGAGAGGCTGAGGGAACTGGGCTTATTTAGTCTGCAGAAGAGAAGAGTGAGGGGGGGATTTGATAGCAGCCTTCAACTACCTGAAGGGGGGTTCCAAAGAGGATGGACCTAGGCTGTTCTCAGTGGTAGCAGATGACAGAACGAGGAGCAATGGTCTCAAGTTGCAGTGGGGGAGGTCTAGGTTGGATATTAGGAAAAACTTTCACTCGGAGCGTGGTGAAGCACTGGAATGGGTTACCTAGGGAGGTGATGGAATCTCCATCCTTATAGGTTTTTAAGGCCTGGCTTGACACAGCCCTGGCTGGGGTTGGTCTATGCGGGGCCTGGGGCCCTCTAAGGGGCCGGGAGCACGTTTCAGGGAGCCTGCTAATTAGGACCAGCATTGGACTCACTGGGGTTCTCAGCAGAAAGCCAAAGTCCCGCTGCATGGGGCTGAAGCTGTTGACCTGAATTTGATGGGTCAGTTGTTATGGCTTGCTACTGATCGCATCACACCAGAAGATTTATAGGTTCTTGTCCAATTCAGACTACAGGGTCTGAGAGCTCAGAGTTCCATATTGGGAGAGGACTCTTGGGGTGCTTGGCAAAAAACACTTACACTGAGGACAATACCAAATTGATAAAAGCTTTATTGAGATCAACAAAAGAATAATAAATGCTATGAAACTTATGACTGCAAAACAGTAAAAGAATTCCAAAACTCCTGGTGGTAACATTTCTATCATAAGTACCTTAACCTAGCATACTCGCACCCTTCCCTGAAGACCCGGTAATAGGAGGAGAAGGACCAGCCTTACTCCTGGCATGCCCGATAACAGGATGGTGCTGGCTTCCCCAATCGTTAGGAATGTTGAGTAGTTATACTCTACTGCACAAACTGAGCTGATAGCGTGAGAGAAGAGAGTCTATAGCATTTAGGGGAACAAAGAAAAGAAAAAGCCCCCTAAGATAGCCTTCCATGGCATTTTACAGGATCCTGACACTAAGGAATTCAGGCCCAACCTACGATACCCAAATGTTAATTCCGTACCCTAAGAAATGTATGGGTCCCCTTCTGCTGTAGGTTAGTGGGTTATGACACTTACGCTCTACATATTAATAAGGATTGTCTCGCTCCCAAAACTGCCCCCCTAGGCTCTCTTGGTGACTTCCAGGTTTGTGGCGTGCCCTGTGGTTACCAACTGGCTGCGGACACCGGAGAAACCTGTTCAGTGTTGTGTGTAGTTCCTCCCTTTGGTTCCCCAAAGTTCAGGGACCATTTCTATCTGTGCCAAAGGTTGCCAGCTTTTATGCTGATTTACCCTTAATGGATCAGACTTGTATCTGTTTAGCTGATCTGACCAGATACAGGCCATTAGTATTCTTGCATTTCAGCAAAACTTATTCTATGTATAATTATTAGGAAACACACATCACCTGCCTCAACACACCCTAATTTCATAGGAACTCTTACTGATAAAAATATAAGAAAGAGAAACGGATTATTTGATACGGCTGGCTGGATTAGTAGGCTAGAATAGCTAGCAAAGCAATCCTATGGGCTACAAAGCCCAGGGCCCTGACCACGCCACTCTGGGCTGAAGCCGAAGCCTGAGCAATGTGACATCACGGGGGCTCCTGGGGCACCAGGCAGCTGCTGCCCTGCTGGCTACGCCATAACACCAGCCCGGGCTTTTATACACAGGACCAGTTGCTGTGGCACTGGCGGGCCGTGGCGGTTTTATAGCGTGTTGGGGGGGCCTCCCATGGCATCACATGATACCAACTGGAAGAGGTGCCCACCCAGCGCCGGCTGGGCCTCGGTCTCCTGGGTCCCTGGGATTGTCTCTGCCTTAGCATGCAGGGGGTGACGGGATCCTGCCTGGTGGGCAGTCTCTTATGCAGCTTGGCTTATGAACTGGGACAGTGCCTTTGTGACATTATTGACATAATCTGGGACCATATAGATCATTGTTGCAACCAAGGTCCTGGAGTGGCACCAAGTCTTGTATAAAGGAGGTCAAATAAGGTGTCTAAGATGAGGTTATGATATGCTGGTTAGGATTATGCAATCTGTTTGCATGTATCATTTTTGTATTTAAAGATATAAGTATTGGCTCTATACTGTCTGTTTTTCAAACTTATGCTCTGCTTCTGGGTGACACCCCAGACAAGTTGGTGTCAGCTCTGCCTAACCTGCTTGATGGCCCATTAAGGACCATCAGCTACACAACTGACCCATTGAGAGAAGGCAGACACGCCTTGCAACTCAGCCAGGTGTGCAGTGACCTGCCTATGGACAGAACTCTGTGTTTCCAGGCCGTGTGAGGGACAGCTTGTCCTTGGGACAAAGAAAGACCACATGGCAAGAGACTATAAAAACCTGATAGGTTTCAGAGTAACAGTCGTGTTAGTCTGTATTCGCAAAAAGAAAAGGAGGACTTGTGGCACCTTAGAGACTAACCAATTTATTTGAGCATAAGGTTTCGTGAGCTACAGCTCACTTCATCGGATGCATTCTGTGGAAAGCTTTCGTGAGCTACAGCTCACTTCATCGGATGCATTCTGTGGAAAGCTTTCGTGAGCTACAGCTCACTTCATCGGATGCATTCTGTGGAAAGTAGATCTTCTACACTTTCCACAGAATGCATCCGATGAAGTGAGCTGTAGCTCACGAAAGCTTATGCTCAAATAAATTGGTTAGTCTCTAAGGTGCCACAAGTCCTCCTTTTCTTTTTATAAAAACCTGCTGCAGCTCCTCCATCTGGTCTTCAGTCCTGCTTCTGACCTCTGGAGGGACTTTGCTGCACTGAAGCTTTGAACCAAGGACTGAAAGACCCACCCCAGCTGGGGATGTTCTCCAGAGACTTGATTTGAGCCTGCCGTTTATTCCATCACTGCTACAAGCCTGAACCAAGAACTTTGCCATCACTGTCTGTCATTGATTCCATTTAACCACTTCTTGCTCTCATCTTTATCTTTTTCCTCTTATGAATAAACCTTTAGATTTCCAATTCTGAAGGATTGGCAACAGCATGATTTGTGGGTAAGATCTGATTTGTATATTGACCTGGGTCTGGGGCTTGGTCCTTTGGGATCGAGAGAACCTCTTTTCTTTTACTGGGGTATTGGTTTTCATAACAATCTGTCCCCATAACGAGTGGTGATACTGGGAAACTGGAGTGTCTAAGGGAATTGCTTGTGAGACTTGTGGTTAGCCAGTGGGGTGAGACCAAAGTCTGCTCTGTCTGGCTGGTTTGGTGCCTTAGAGGTGGAAAAAGCCCAGCCTTAGGCTGTAACTGCCCTGCTTGAGGCAATTTGTCCTGAATTGGCACTCTCCGTTGGGTCCCGTCAGAACCAGCCTTGTTACAGCCTTTCATCAGGGTCTACCATCCCTCCCTCTTCTTGGGGCACCCGGCTTCAGGTCCACGCAGACTCTGGGTCGGGGCAGCCTGCAGCAGTCAGCGGTCGCCCAGGTGTCACCGTCTTCCTCCTGCTCCCCACCCCTTCCTAGGCAGGTTTGCCCCCTGCCGGCACAGCTGGCCCTCCAGGTACTGGGTTAGCTTGGGATGAGCCGGGAAGGGCTCTCCCCTCTCCTAGAGCGAGGTGGTCCCCTTCCCAGCCCCATGGCAGCAGGGAGCTGGCAGGACTGCAGGCAGCGAGGGGGGCATGACAAGCTGGCCCAGAGACAGTCAGGGGTCCAGGAGGGGCAGATCGTAGAGGGAGTCGGCCCTGTTAGGGGATGAGGCTCGGCCTCACCTGGGCCAGGTTTCAGCTGCCTCCCCAGGTGATGGGTTTTGGGGCTTGGCTCAGGTGGTGCCCCACAGGATGCGTGAGCCTCAGACCAGCTAGGCCTGCCTGCGAGTGGGGGCCTGCTCACTCGGATGCAGCCAGCCGCTCCAGGCACCCGGGGCTCTCTGCAGCAGCCACATGGACACACCTGCCTTCCCCGAGCCATGCCACGCTGGGGCCGAGAGCACCCAGAGCAAGCGGCAGGAGAGCTGAACCTAGGCAGATGGCCTGGGGGCTGAGGCTGAGCCTGCCCCAACGGGAGGGGTGCTGGCTGGAGGAAATGAGGCCAGAGTAACCCCTTCCTGGGACCCCTTCCCCTCCTGCTCACGGGACAGTGGGCACTGGCAGCAGGGGCAATGCTGGGGCAGCCCCACACCCTCCCTGGGAGGCTGCAGCCTGTCTAGCTGGCGGGATCTGAGCAGGAGCCTCTCTCCCTGTGTGCCACCCTTGCAGATAGGCTGCCTGGGGCTTTAATACCGCCCCACCCGCTGAGGGCTCATGGAGAGCACCTGGAGGGGAGAACTTGGGGGGGGGGGGGAGGAAGGTCCATCCCAGGAGGAGCCTGTAAGTGCTCCCCTGATGGCTCTGTCTCTCCTCCCGCTTTGCGCTTCCCACCCGGCACCTCGGTGGCAAACAAAAGCTCTGCAGCCACAACTCAGGGTGAGGGGCTGCAGGTGGGGTGTCCAGACCAGGGGGCCCTCACTGCTCAGATTCCCCAGGAGCAGGGGCCTGACCCCCACCTCCTGGCCAAATTCCTCTCCTCCTCACCCCCTGCAGCATCAATCTGATACAACGCCCACTCCACTTCCTGCACTATGCTGGCATGCTGTGCAGCAGCCCTGCCCCACCCCAGAGGTGGCTGCATTGCAGCAGCAAGTGACAAGATACAGCAATGAGTTTCCAACTGAAACCACAGGTCGAGTTTCGGGAGGCCCTGGCCAATTGTTCATGCTGAGGTTTGGGCCGTAGGCCAATGTCTCCGGTGCTAGCTGTGCCCTGAACCCAGCCCCAAGGCTGCTGAGCCGGTAGCTTCCGCAGCTAAGCGGCCTCGCTGAGAGGCCAAAGCCGTGGTTCTAGGCCTGATTGAGGGCTCTGCTGCACTGGCTGGGGGTCCTATTAGCCCCTGCATGTCCAGGCAGCAGAGGTGCCCATGGGCAACCTCTCTCCTCCTGCGCCTAGGGGAAGAATTAGTCTGCTTTACTCAATGAGTCGACCTTGCTGCAGTCTCCCTCCCTGGCCCCGCAGGGCTGGGCCGCGGGGGCCCTGAGTCACGGCTCCAGGCTGAGATTGCAGGGGCAGAGGGGGCGGTTGTGATCAAGCTGCACAGCACAGGCCAGAGACCTGCCCCGTGTTCCCCTTTGAAAACACAGCCAGTCTCGATATAAAAGTTGATGGAGAAGCCACCATGGCCCTTGGGGGCTTGTGCTGATGGCTAATTACTCTCCCCGTTAGAAATGTCGGCCTTCATTTCCTGACTGAATGTGTCTCGCTTCAGCTCCCAGCAGTTGGATGGTGTTAGCTCTCCGCCAGACTGCAGAGCCCGCTCCGCTCCGTAGGGACTTCCAGCCTGTGGGTGTCCCCCCGTAGCCTCCCAAGGAGGAGTTCAATAGACAGAGGTGTTTGCCAAGCTGTTAATCATTCTCGTGGCTCTTCTCTGACCCCTCTCCTGTTGAGCGACATACGTCTTGACTTGTGGGCACCAGAACTGGGCACAGGATGCCAGGAGGACACTGCCGTCCTAGGCCCCAGCGCAGGGGGGTCTCTGGCATGTCTGGTCTGGGACCCTGCTGGGAGCCCCAGATGGCCAGGAGGCACCTGTGCTGCCCCCCATGGAGCCCAGCTGCAGGGCTGGAGCCAGGTCTCTGCCCTGGAGCGGGCAGAGGCAGCAGACCCCAGGCTCAGGCAGGCCCCATGGAAGGGGCTGGTAAGCCTGCGGAGGGGGCATGCTCCGCCTATGGGGACCCTGCGGAGGCAACAAGCCGTGGCCAGGGGACCAGGAGCAGCTGGCCCAGCTCCCGGAGGCCCTGAGCACCCCTTGGTCCTGGCAGCCCCTCACTGGGCGGCCTGGACTAGATAGCTACTTGGGCCAGGCCTGCGTGTGCCTCCTCAGGGCTGCACGGGTTCCCACCGGGCTGGTATTTGACCAGCCTGCCCAGCGATTTATCGATTTGCCAGGAAAAATAATTTAATCTGCCAGGTTTTTTTTACATGGGTCGAAAGATTTGCATTGTTCTCCCAATACCCGGGGCTGGCTCCGGGTAAAAGTTTCTGTGTCCAGCCACAGCCGCTGCAGCGTTCCGGCTTCCACAGTGCGCGTGCTAACAGATCAACGCCGGTGAAAATGCAGCAGCTGTCTGCTCACCACCACGCAAGGGCCCCACGCGTGTGCGAGAGAGGGGCTGAGTCACGCACGAGTGAGGAGACGTGCAATGTTCTGTAAGTGGCTGTTGGGGGGCGGGGGGGTTGCTGAGTTGCCCTGTGGTTGGGGTGGCGGTGGGTTTGCCTTGTGGCCTGGTTCTTTTTGCAGGTCCAAGGTGGTAATGCTTCTCAGGCTCTGCGCGTTGGGGGTCTCTGCGCGTTGGGGGGCTCTGCTCATTGGGGGGTGGTTCTCAGTGCTGGGGGACTGGGCTGGGGAGGCTGCATGCTCCACCCCAGGGAGGTGGGGGGCAGGGGGAGGATTCCCTGAGCAATGTCCCAGTCACCCCCCCCCCCACAGTGTCAGCAGGGTGATACTGGGGTGGGCATCCCAGAGAGCAGGAGGCCCCTATAAGCTGCCATGTGCCCCCACCCCAATACACAACCCCTCTTCCCTGCTGTTCCAGAGCCCCCCAGGCTGAGCTCTGCCAGGGAGGGGCTGCGCCCCCCAGCCTGCCCTCACAGCAGTGGGGGCAGCAGGCAGCTATAGGGCAAGGGGTGCTCCTGGCCTAGGGGCAGCCATAGGGGGTGGGCTGGAGGCCCCATGCCTGTGAGGTGGGGGCAGCACAGAGCCAGTGATAACCACGGCCTTTGTCTTGTGGCCCCCCAAGCTGGCACAGGCTGCCCCCCAACCTGGCACAGGCTGCCCTCACCCACGACAGGGCCCTGGACATCTTGGCGCTGAGCCAGCAGGGCCCCGATTCCTGAGTCAAGCTGTTCCCCAAATGCTCACAGCCCCGAGACAAGAACCCTGCTCCACAGCCGGGGAGAAACTCTCCCCAGGGACCAGATATTCCAGAGGTGCCCATCGGGGGGCATCTTACACCTTTTCCCGGGGTCAGACTTGATGCTGGGCTGGACGGCCCCTAGCGGATCCAGTCCCTGGCCTGGCACTTCCTAGATGCCTAAGGGGGGAGTTGGCACTGGTGGGGAGGGGGCTGGCAGCACCAGGACAGAGGCAGGGTCCCCCCTCCCTGCCCCCTGGGCACCAGCCCCAGCTGCCTATCCCGGGGCAGGCTCCGCCTGTCATTAGGGGCAGGGGGGAGGGTGTAGCTTAAACTCCCCTCCCCTCCCCCCAGGATGTCTGTGGCCAGGAGAGGGCTGGCCTGGTGCCAAGCAGAGGAAGTGGCCCAGAAGTGGCCGGGAGGGGGATGCTGGCAACCAGCCCTGCTGGGACCCCAGCACCCGTCCATGCCCCTCCGTGGCACAGCACTTCCTGTGCGTGTCTCCGGCAGCAGCTGGGCCCAGGGCTACGGCCCCCGGGCCTGGCAGGCCGCATTGGGCGCGGGACCCAGGGATCCTGGCCTGTTCTAGTGGGGGCAGCTGCGGAGGGTGAGCGCGGACCCCTAACCCTGCCCCAGCGGGGGCGGGGATGGCAGCAGCTTGGCTGGGCCGTGGGGAGCAGGGCACAGCTGGCTGGCCCACTTGAGCGGGGGGGGGGGGCGGGGGGGCTGCAGTGCTCAGGGATACTTCAGGAAGACACGGAGGATGCTGGGAAGAGCCACGCGGGGAAGGTCTCTCCAGCAGCCTCCTTCCCCACTGCGGCCTGTCCCTTTGTGGGTCTGTCCCTATCCCTGCCCCCTCTGCCTGTCTGCCCAGGGAGACGAGCCCAGGGCTTCAGCGGGGCTCCTTGCCCTGCTCCCAGCGGGCCCCACTGTGTGGGGAAGCAAACCCAAAGCTGGTTTCCAGGGGGCATGACCCCTGCAAGGGACTGGGGGTCTAGGGGCCAGGATGGGACCCAGGGGCAGTCCCCCAGCAGAAGAGCCAGAGCTGGCTCTCCAAGCTCACTGGGACAATGGACCCCAGAGACAGCACGCCCTCCCCCCGCCCCCCCAAAAGAGAAAGCAGCCGGATCCCTGGGGCCCTCCAATTCCGCTTCTTCCCCTCCCCTGGGGCACTGCATTCCGGCTCCATTGCGGGGCACAGGGATCCAACCCTAACCCCCCCCCACCCCGGGCACTGCATGGGGCACAGGGATCCAACCCTAACCCCCCCCCCCCCCCCCCCCCGGCACTGCATGGAGCACAGGGATCCAACCCTAACCCCCCCCCCCCCGGGCACTGCATGGGGCACAGGAATCCAACCCTAACCCCCCCCCCCCCCCCGGGCACAGCGCAGGGCACCAGGATCCAACCTTAACCCCCCCCCGGGCACAGCACAGGGATCCAACCCTAACCCCCTAACACCTGTCGTCCCCCCCCCGGGCACTGCGCAGGGCACCAGGATCCAACCTTAACCTCTCCCCTCCCCCCCCCCCCCCCCCGGGCACTGCATGGGGCACAGGGATCCAGGCTGCGCCCTTCCCTCGCCCCTCCTGCCCCCCCGCCGGCATTGCACAGGTGGGGCTCAGTGGCTCCTTGCTGGGCTGAACTGGCATTTTGGAGGCACATGGGCACTTCTTGCCTTGGCAGCGCAGCGGGCGCCGGGGGGGGGGACGACAGGCAGCCGTGACCAGTGACTGCCTGTGAACTAGAGACAGGCAACTGCGCCCCGGCCCAGCCCCCTCTACCGCCCTGCACCCCCTCGCAGCCTCTTCCTCCCTGATCCCACTGTACTGCTTTCCTTCACCTCCCTGCCCCCCCGCCTCCTCCTCCTCCTAGACCTCCCACCTCCTTCCCCACCCCCCTAGCCCTCCCCAACCGGCCCCCCTCTGTCTCCCCGCCTGGCTCCGGGTGGCTCATGTTACACCAGGCAGCCCATGGGGCCCCGCGGCTCCGTTCGGGCCCAGTCCCCATGCGCTGCCCCGTCAGCTCCAGGCCCAGCCAGAGGGGTCAGCCAGGCCAACCCGCTCGGGAAGGGGCTGCCGCAGCCGGGCAATGTGGGGTGTCCTCACCCCTGTGCTGCGCCAGGGATGCCGAGGAGGGGGCACACACACACACGTATGTGCATGCGCACACACACACGGTCACACATACACACACCTGAACATAGTACACACACATACATGGTCACACATGGGTATACACACACACACGTAGCTGCACACACACGCACGTGCATACATGACCACACATGCACATACACGTGCACACACGGGCCTATGCGCACACCCAGATACAGTTGCACACACATGCACTCTGGCCCTGCCATCACCCACCCCTCACACACACACATGTACCTGCACACACATACATAGGGTGGCCACACATACGTACAGACATGGCCACACATGCACACACACATACACGTATGCACACAAAGATGTACACACACATACACAGTCACACATGCATGTATATACACACACGGGGCCATGCCTACACCCAGACGCAGCCGCACACGGACCCTGCCTCCCCCACACGTTTGTGCGCACACATGCGCACACCCACAGGGCCACAGAGGCACGCACGCACGCACACACACGTATGTGCGCACACACAGGGCCACACATGCACAGAGTGCACACACGCATGGCGGCACACGCACGGCCGCACACGCACACACACGGGTCCCTGCGCCCCCCAAACCCAGCTGCACACGGACCCCCCCTCCCCCACACGTTTGTGCGCACACATGCACACACCCACATGCAGGGCCACACAGGCACGCACGCACACGCATGTGCGCACACCCAGGGCCACACGCGCACAGACTGCGCCCACGCACGTCCACACGCGCGCACACACACGGGTCCCTGCGCCCCCCCAGACGCAGCCGCACACGCAGGCACGCTGGCCCTGCCCCCGCCGCGCACACGCGCTCGCTCGCTCACACTCACTCACTCACACTCACGCACGCACGCGCGCGCGCGCAGCCCAATCACCATGTCCCAGCCCTCGGCTCCGGCCCGGTTTTTTCCGCGCTGCGTCACGCGCCCGTGACTCCCCCCGGGGCGGCCAGCGCGTGGGAGCAGCGCCGCG
The DNA here is from genome assembly GCF_015237465.2 of Chelonia mydas. Lineage (NCBI taxonomy): Eukaryota > Metazoa > Chordata > Testudines > Cheloniidae > Chelonia > Chelonia mydas. The sequence goes on along the minus strand of NC_057853.1, from coordinate 121,773,427 downwards.
GGGAGCCCCTGCGCCGGGGGCCCCGCTCCGGGCGGCCGGCTCGTGTCCCGCCGCGGGGGCGGCTCGCAGCGCGCCGGGCCCGGCCGGGCATGTGAAGATGTCAGTGGGGTGCGCCTGCCCCGGTGAGTGGGGGGCCGGGCTGGGCGCAGGGACCCCGGCTCCCCGTGGGGCGCGGGGGGGCGGCCTGGGGCGTGCAGAGCCTGCCGCCGTGGGGCGGGGGGGGGGGCGGCAAGCGGCGGGCCCCCGGGGGGCGCCGGGGCGGGCTGGGTTTCCGCCCGGCTCGGCGGAGCCCAAGGGGCGTCGGTCCCCGCGAAGGGGAGACGGGCCCGCGGGGGCCGGGGGCGTCCAGGGGAGGGGGGCGCCGCCTGGCCGCGGGGTGGGGGGCAGGGCCCCGTGGCGGCGGTGCTGGAGCGGGGGGCGGGTGGGGGTGCCCCTGGGGGGGTCTGGGCACCGTGACGGGTGTGCCGGGGTGGCGGTGGTGCCCCTTGGCCCGGCCTGGGGGGGTCGGGGCACCGTGACGGGTGTGCCCGAGTGGCAGTGGTGCCCCTTGGCCCGGCCTGGGGGGGTCTGGGCACTGTGACGGGTGTGCCCGAGTGGCAGTGGTGCCCCTTGGCCCGGCCTGGGGGGGTCTGGGCACTGTGACGGGTGTGCCCGAGTGGCGGTGGTGCCCCTTGGCCCGGCCTGGGGGGGTCTGGGCACTGTGACGGGTGTGCCCGAGTGGCGGTGGTGCCCCTTGGCCTGGCCTGGGGGGGTTGGGGCACCGTGACGGGTGTGCCCGAGTGGCGGTGGTGCCCCTTGGCGTGACCTGGGGGGGTCGGGGCACCGTGACGGGTGTGCCCGAGTGGCGGTGGTGCCCCTTGGCCCGGCCTGGGGGGGTCTGGGCACCATGACGGGTGTGCCCGAGTGGCGGTGGTGCCCCTGGGCCCGGCCTGGGGGGGTCGGGGCACCGTGACGGGTGTGCCCGAGTGGCGGTGGTGCCCCTTGGCCCGGCCTGGGGGGGTCGGGGCACCGTGACGGGTGTGCCCGAGTGGCGGTGGAGTTGGCGCCGTGAGCACCCGCCTGCTCTAACTCAGAGAGGAAACAGACGGTTGTAACCCCCTGGCTGTTAAGGGGCCGCTGGCCGCCCTTCCCTGTCCCCCGTGCAGCCCCTGGCAGCGCTCAGAGGGGCTGCCTGGGCATGGCCAGGGCACAAGCTGGGTGCAGGCAGCACCTGGGGCGAGAGCGGGTCTCCTGGAGCCGTGCAGCGGCTGCCCCATGCTGGGAGGAGCAGCAGGCCTCGGTGCCCCTCAGGCCCTGTGCCTGGCTGCTGTGAGCTGGCCGGGGCAAGGCCCAGGGTTGGGGGGGATGTGGAGTGGCTGGGGACGCGGGCAGTGCTGGTTCAGGCATGTGGGGGCGCCGGGGAGCGGGTGAGATGTTGCTTATTCCTTTCCTTCCCGTTCCCTCACTCCCTTCCTCTGCCCCGTCTGTCCAAAGCCATTTGGGGACCTGCAGGGCACAGCAGACTGTGGGGAGAGTGCACTGACGGGTTAGGGCCATTGTGGGGTCTGGCTGGCAGGGCCAGCGGGCAGTGAGGGGGGAGTGGGGTCTGGCTGGCGGGCAGTGCGGGGTCTGGCGGGCAGTGCGGGGTCTGGCGGGCAGGGCTGGCGGGCACTGGCAGTGGGGGGTCTGGCTGGCAGGGCCGGCGGGCAGTGCGGGGAGCGGGGTCTGGCTGGCGGGGCTAGCGGGCACTGGCAGTGGGGGGTCTGGCTGGCGGGGCCGGCGGGCAGCGCGGGGAGCGGGGTCTGGCTGGCGGGGCCGGCGGGCAGCGCGGGGAGCGGGGTCTGGCTGGCGGGGCTGGCGGGCAGTGCGGGGAGCGGGGTCTGGCTGGCGGGGCCGGCGGGCAGTGCGGGGAGCGGGGTCTGGCTGGCGGGGCCGGCGGGCAGTGCGGGGAGCGGGGTCTGGCTGGCGGGGCCGGCGGGCAGTGCGGGGAGCGGGGTCTGGCTGGCGGGGCTGGCGGGCAGTGCGGGGAGCGGGGTCTGGCTGGCGGGGCTGGCGGGCAGTGCGGGGAGCGGGGTCTGGCTGGCGGGGCTAGCGGGCACTGGCAGTGGGGGGTCTGGCTGGCAGGGCCGGCGGGCAGTGCGGGGAGCGGGGTCTGGCTGGCAGGGCCGGCGGGCAGTGTGGGGAGTGGGGTCTGGCTGGCAGGGCTAGTGGGCACTGGCAGTGGGGGGTCTGGCTGGCAGGGCCGGCGGGCAGTGCGGTGAGCGGGGTCTGGCTGACAGGGCTAGTGGGCACTGGCAGTGGGGGGTCTGGCTGGCAGGGCCGGCGGGCAGTGTGGGGTGCGGGGTCTGGCTGGCAGGGCGGTGGGCAGTGGGGGGAGCGGGGGCAGTCACCCTGCCTCCCAAGCCCGGCATACCCCTGCCATCAGGTGGTGAGGCCCTTCCTCATGTGGGGCATTAGCTGATGCCCCCTGAGCCTGGCCTGAAAACTCTTGGCTTTGATGTGCCTAGAACCTGTCTGTGAGCAGCCTTTGGCAGGGCCAGCTGGGCCTCCCGGGCATGGCCTGGGGGCTGGCTGTGGGGCTGAGCCCTCCCCAGCGCTCCCCTTCTCCCGACTGGGAAGGGTTTGGCTGGGGCTGATGCTATCATCTGTGGGTCGCATTGGAGCGGGGGCAGGGGTGGCCCGGGGGCCCAGGAGACCTGGAGTCAATCCCTGCTCTGCCACAGACACTATGTGTGACCTTGGGTGAGTCACTCAGCTCTGTGCCTCAGTTTCTCCGCCTGTCCAGTGGGGCGGGTGCAAGGAGCGTGTTGCGTGTGGCCGTGAGGTGGCCCGGGCGCGGTGTGGCTCCAGCTGCCTCCACTTCGGGCCGTGCTGTGCGTGGGGTGAGGAGCTGTGCTCAGGGGCGGGTGAGAGAGCCTGAGCACAGGGGCCTGCCCGCCCCCCACCATGGGGCCAGCCCCCCCAGCAGGGCACAGAGCAGGCTGTGCAGCCCCAGGGCCCAGCCCCCCCAGCCTGCTCCCCCTCCGTTCGGGGCAGGGGGCCCTGCGGTGCCTGCCCGGCTGCCCCTCCCCCGCACTGGTTCCAGGCGGCCCCTTCCCCCACCCGCCTCCCCCACTCCCGTGGAAGCTGCCAGAGCCAGAGCGCTGCTTCCTCGAGCAGAAAGTCACGTGAGCTCCCTGCCAGCCCGGCCAGCCTTTAAAGGGCCAGCCCCAGCCGGCGCCCTGCAGCCCCCCAGGCCGGGCACTCCCCAGCCAGCGCACGGGGCCCGCACCCCCTTCTGCCCAGGGTGCGGGGGGCCCCTCGGCCCTGAGGAGGTTCCGCCGGGCAGCGCCAACGGGCCCTACCGCCTCCTTGCTCCCGCTGCAGCCTGGGGTGGGGCACCGGCCCCCGACCCAGCTCCGCCATGAGGTTGTGTTGGGGGGCAGTGCCCGCTGCATGGCACAGTAGTGGTGACAGGCAGGGCCTTACACGGGAGTTGGGGGGCATATCCTCCCTGCTCCTCGGCCATCATATGGTGCAGAGCCCTGTGGGGTCACTGAGTCCGGCCCTTCCCCCCACCCCTTGCAAGAGCAGCCGTAATCCTCTCCTAGGGCTCCCAGAGCACCAGCCAACCAGTCCTCCCCACACATCTCCCCCTCTCTGGCTGGGGTGTGCGTGTTACTGCCCAGGGGGAACAGCCAGGAGTGGATATACATGCGTGTGTGTGCATGCGTGTGCGAGATCCGTTCCTGCCTCCCTCCCCACGCAGGGCTCGAAATGCAGGGAGAGATTTCCCCGCCAGCCGCCTCCCCCCACCCCCCGCCCTGCCTGGGCTGTTTATGGGAATATAGAACAAACAACCTCTGCCTCTGGCCGCCTGCCAGCCAGAAACATTTAATGAGCCGCTGGGCCCAGGCTGCGCTCTGGGGCTGTGTTAACTTGGAGGAGTTTCCTGCTTGGGATTGGCCATTGGGGGGTCTGCCGCTCCCCCAGCCCCGAGGAACCTCTCATCCCATGGAGGGGGCGGGGTCCATGGCCACCCCTCTCCCTCTGCTCTGTTAGGGGCGAAAAAGCAAGAGGGGGGAGGGCAGATACCCTGTCTCCTGGAGGGAGTGGTCCTGCTCGTCCCCTTCCTGCACCCCCCCATCTTGCATCAGCAATTCTGGCCCCCCACCCCTTGCCCTGCGCCCGGGTGAAAGAACTGAGCCTGGGGGCTGGTGCAATGTAACGAGCGGGGCATTGCGAGGGTCTGAGCGCTGCCCTCGGCCTGGTGGGATTGGAACAGCTCCGCTGCGTTGCACGGGGATCATAGGCCCTCTATAGCTAACGGGGGGTGGGGATTCTCCTGCAGCTCAGGTGGCGGGGGAGAGTTGCTTTGTGGGGCAGGGGGGGTGTCGGAGCTCTGTGCCCCCTGGCAGCGTGGATACCCATGTGGACAGCGGCGGGCGTTGGGTCATTGCCCCATTTCCCCTTTGTGCTGAGCCCACAGTGGGGTGAGGTTAGGGGGTGAGTGTGTGCGCAACCCCTGTGCCCCAGCAATGGAGAGACAGCAGGAGAAGGGAACAGGCCCCACCAGGGCGGTGGTGTTCCTCCCCACCCAGCATCCTGTTCGCGCTCCTGCACACCCCCCCCCCCCCGCCATTGCCTGGGGCCCTCCGGGGCCCTGCCCTTTGCTGAATTGCAGACCTGTGTGCCGGGCGGGGGGGAGTCTGGCAGCTGCCGGAGCCCGGCTGAGCTCTGACCCCTGGGGGCGGCAGTTTCCATAGCACTCCCGGCTTGTCCCTTGGTAACTGAGTCACAGGCCCCGGGGAGGGGGGCAGCGAGCAGCGTTGTCGGGCCAGGAGCCGGGTGGGGAGTAGCAGGGGCCTGGTTCTGCAAAGGGGAAGTGACTTGCTCATGCAGGGACCTAGTAGCAGAGCCAGGGAGAGAACCCAGGTGTCCTGACATGCAGGCTTCTGCTCTAACCACCAAACCCTCCTTCCTCCCACGCGCTGGGCTCCCCAGCAGCCCTAGTGCGAGTCGCTGCGGATCAGCCCCTCGGTGCCTCTTGGCCGGCCTCCTCCTCTTGCCACAGCAAAACGGAGAGCGTGGGGGTGTCTGTGGGGGGGGGGGGCTGGGGGAGCAGGTGGGGTGTCTGGGGATGTGGGGGTGTCTCTGAGGAAGGGGGTCTGGAGTGGTTTGGGGGTGCAGGTGGGGTGTGTGGGGGTTGGGGAAGCAGGCGGGGTGTGTGGGGATGTCTCTGAGGAAGGGGGGCTGGGGTGGTTTGGGGGAGCAGGTGGGGTGTCTGGGGATGTGGGGGTGTCTCTGAGGGAGAGGGCTGGGGTGGTTTGGGGGTGCAGGCAGGGTGTGTGGGGGTGTCTCTGAGGGAGGGGGGCTGGGGTGGTTTGGGGGTGCAGGTGGGGTGTCTGGGCGAGGGGGGCTGTGGGGGCATCTCCGAGGTGGCTACGCAGGAACTTGTCCAGCCTGCAGTGGGGTGTCTGTGCCGTGTGGCTCCCACGTGGCCGTATGGGTGAGCTACACACATGCCTGTGGGTCCTGCTGCTGGTACCCCAGGGGCACCCGAGCCTTGTTCCCATGGGGCCTCAAGGGCTGGGGCAGCCAAGGGGCTCTGGTTGTGGGGGCCACGAGGTTCCGCCCCCATCACACGGTGCCCAGGGCCCGATTCCCAGCGGCGCTGAGCCCCAGCTCCCGCTGACTGCAGCGAGCTCTCAGTGTCCAGCCACTCTGCGAATCAGGCCCTGGGAGCCCCCGGACTCCGCATCCGTGTCCGAAAACCCGTCAGGCAGTAACTGGCCCAGGGACACGAGGCAGGCAGCTGCCAGGCCCAGCCTCCCGGTCCTGCTCCCCGTCCGGGAAGCCCTCCAGGCTCCAGATGGCTCCCATGCAGCCCCCACGTGTCGCCAGGGACGCCGCTTTCCTCCGAGGCAGCGCTGTGGGCCCAGGCTGTGTCTGGTGTGGCGCTCTCGGGGCTCTGTGAGGAGTGGGGTGGAGCTGGCTGTGGGGGAGGGTTCAGGGCAGGGTTCGGGTGTGAGGGGGTTCCCAGCAGGGGGCGCTGTGGGGAGCAGGGCAGGGCTGGCTATCGGGGAGGGTTTCCAGCAGGGGGTGCTGTGGGGAGTGGGGCCAGGCTGGCTGTGGGGGCGGGTTCGGGGCAGTGTTGGCTATGGGGGAGGGTTCCCAGCAGGGGGTACTGTGGGGAGCGGGGCAGGGCTGGCTGTGGGGGCGGGTTCGGGGCCGGGCTGGCTATGGGGGAGGGTTCCCAGCAGGGGGTGCTGTGGGGAGCGGGGCTGGGCTGGCTGTGGGGGCGGGTTCGGGGCCGGGCTGACTATGGGGGGAGGGTTCCCAGCAGGGCGTACTGTGGGGAGGGGGGCCGGGCTGGCTGTGGGGGTGGGTTCGGGGCAGGGCTGGCTATGGGGGAGGGTTCCCAGCAGGGGGTCCTGTGGGGAGTGGGGCCGGGCTGGCTATGGGGGAGGGTTCCCAGCAGGGGGTGCTGTGGGGAGGGGGGCCGGGCTGGCTATGGGGGCGGGTTCGGGGCCGGGCTGACTATGGGGGAGGGTTCCCAGCAGGGGGTCCTGTGGGGAGTGGGGCCGGGCTGGCTATGGGGGAGGGTTCCCAGCAGGGGGTGCTGTGGGGAGGGGGGCCGGGCTGACTGTGGGGGAGGGTTCCCAGCAGGGGGTACTGTGGGGAGGGGGGCTGGGCTGGCTGTGGGGGTGGGTTCGGGGCAGGGTTGGCTATGGGGGAGGGTTCCCAGCAGCGGGTACTATGGGGAGCGGGGCACAGTGTCTGCCCCGAGTGCATGCAGCCCAGTGTTTGGCATCTGGCCAGGTGTGGGGGGTCAGTGCGGGGGCCTGGGGTTAGCCTGACACCCTGCAAAGCAGAGGACGGGCGAGCAGAGCAGTGGAGAGAGGGGCCTGTGGGTGGCACCCTGCCGAGGGGGTGACGGGAGCTACGCAGCGCTGGCACCTAGCCCCAGGCTGCAGGGTCACGTAGGTCGCCCAGCCTCTGGCAGCTGAGCACGTCCCAGCGTGAGGTGCCCCAGACATATAGGAATCACTTTTCCTACCCCTGAAATGCAGCTACCTCTGGGGTGTGCTGCAGCAGCTGTCTGACTGCGCCTGGTGCCGCCGCCCAACAGGGTAGGGCAGAAGGGAAGGAGAAGCCTTGTCCCGTGGAAACTGCAAGCGCAGGCGGAGGGCAGCTGTCCGCCTGGGTGCCTGGGGGCGGCTCTTGCTTTGTGGAAGGAGCTCTCGGCTATACGGGTGTGGACAGCGCGGGGGGTGGCAGGTGTCCCAGCCTCCTGGGGAGACGTTTTCCCCAGCCCAAGCCAGGTGGGTTCTCCGTGGCTGCGTCAAGCCGCTCCCCCACTGGGCGGGTGTCACTCCTTCCCCCAGGAACGCATTGCTCCCCAGCTGTGGGGCTTCCCCTGGGTCCCGTACACCACCGGGGGCGCTCTCCTCTGGCAGGGTGGGGCTGCTAGCAGGGAGCTGGGCAGGTGGGGCTGCCCGGCGAGGGGCAGCGGTGCACACAGACGCCAGCCAGGCGGCGAGGGTGTCTGCATCTTTCGGGGAGGGAGGGGAGGCAGCAGGCTGGGTTGGAGCCCAGGAGCTGGGGGAAGATGCCGGGCTAGGTCGTTGTGTGCTCCGTCCCTGGCGGGGCGTCCGGGCAGCGTAAGGCGCATTCCACCGCCAGGCCTGTGACTGCTCACAGCCCCCGCGTGGCTTTGCTCGGCTCCACGCTGATTCTCCGCGCCCCTGCGGGTGACACGCACATTACACTGCCCAGAGTCAAGGGTCCCCCACATCCGCGCACGAGTAAACATAAACATGTGTGTGCCTGCGGCCCCCCACAGCCGTCACAGGGCTGTACGCATTGGCCATGGGCATTTCACAGCCGTGGCAGGACAGAGCCAGATCCTCCTGCTCCAAAATGCAATTCCTGGAGACTCTCCTCTAGCAGTATAGGGCTTATGGCACACAGCCAAGCAGGTCTGGTTTGTCCCCAGTGGGGGGCAGTGCTGCACAGATATGCTGCAGTATATGTCCCCCTGTCCTGGGGTGGAGGAGTCTACTGAGGTCCCTGTACGGATGACCTGGCTTCTGCTGTGGTCAAGAAGGGTCTGTTGTCTCCAAGCCCAGCCTCTCTGTGTTGGCCCGCGGGCTGCACTTTGCCTGCCCTGTATGCTGGGCCCAGGCAGGCCTAGTGATCCGGGAGGGTCAGCGCTGGGAGGAGGCAGGGGCCCATGGCCAGGGTCCCCACTTGGTTCTAGCATTAGGGTTAGCCCACCAGGTCCCCCTGCCCAGAACCAGTGGGGCCAGCATGCGGGAGAGCTGCGGAAGGGACCCAGGGTGGCACTGGGGCAGCCCCCTGGCATGCTGCGGGGGGGTTGGAGCGTTAAAGGCTCCCTTCCCCTGCCTCTCCTGATGTCTATCAGTCTGCCTGCAGGGTGCGGCTGTGGTTTCCTGCTGCTGCTGGGGGGCTCGGGGGAGCCCCTGGTGGGAGCACAGGGTCCTGCCAGCCCCAGCTGTGCTGAGCACCGCCTGGGGTCTGCACACAGCATGCCCGAGGGGCTCCTGGTGGCGGTGGGGGGGCCTGTTATGCATACGCGACTGTACATACACACGTCCCCCCGCCTGCACACGCGACTGTACACACACACACACACACACACACACACACGGCACCCAGGACTCACAGAAACCTATCCTGTTGGCTGCAGGGTCTCTGGTGTGGGTCCCATGGGACAGTTGTCTGTGGGAAGAAGGCAGGGCTGGGCCCTGAACCCAGCTCCCTGCTGTCTCTGGGTCTTTGTCTTTCAGAACTGTGGAGTTTTCCATCACCCCCCCCCCCCACACACACACACACACTCAGCTGCTGGGCCTGGGTCAAAACAAGAGGGACCGTTAGGGAGGGTTTGATCTCCAAGTGTCACAGATGCCAGCCCCACCCCTCTGGGGCTCCGCCAGTGACCACAGATAACAGCCTGCCCCTCCTGTAATCCCGCGTTCCCAGGCCCTGGCATGGAAGGGGTGCGTCCCGCAGCCCCCAGAGCTGGGTGCAGTAATAGCAGGTAGCCGTAGTGCAGAAGGACTGGGGGGGACGGGGACACAGGGTCCCCATTTGGTTCTCGCATTAGGGTTAGCCCACCAGGTCCCCCTGCCCAGTACCAGTGGGTCCGGCGCGCGGCTGGAGAGCTGTGGAAGGGCCCTGGGTGGCACTGGGGCAGCCCCCTGGCATGCTGGGGGGGGTTGGCAGGAGAGCGTTCCCTGACCCCAAGGGGGATGGGAGGGTGGTACGCAGGGAGCTTGGAAGCTGGAGGGGTGCCAGGAGCTCAGCAGCAGAAGCTGCGAAGTGGGGGACTCTTGGCTTGTTTCACAGATGGTGATTTGTTATCTGATGGTGGCAGTGCCCAGGAGCCCAGCCAAGGCCTAGGTCCCCGCTGCGCCAGGCACTGTACAAACAGGGGACAGAGAGACAGTCCCTGCCCCAAGTGCTTAGGTGAAATGACCTGCTTTATTTCACGATCTGCCAGGGAAACGGGCTGGAAATGCCAGGGCACCCTGGCTGGGGGCTCGGCTGGCCCAGGCTCAGGGCAGAGTAGGAGCCAATGGCAGGGGGCCAAAGCAAAGCGGGGTCGAGCTCCTGGAGTCGTCCCCTGTGCACAGACCCCACTGGGGTTTGCTGGGCCCTGGATGGGGTGGGGACGAGCAACAGCCTTGATGGAGGATTCTTAGAACTGGGAACCCAATGTATTGTCCTGGGCTGGCCGGTGGGCGTAATCAGAAGTGCCCAGCTGTGTGTCATAGGCACTTCACTGCATGCAGCTCGTGGGGATTCTCCCTGAGCACAGGTGCAGGGGCTGGTGTTGTTGGAGGCTCAGCGCTCTCCCTGGCCTGCGGCTGTGAATCTTGGCGTGATCGGAGAGGGCAGTGTGGGGAGAGGTGTGCGGGCCATGTGCCTCGGAGCTCCCAGATCAGTGTGTGACGTGTCCCCCTGGGGGGTCTGATCTTCGGAAGATGAGTCTGGTGCAGCCAGACACAGGGCCTGGCTTTTTAGCTCCGGCTGTAGGGACTTGTACTTTCGGCTTTGGAGGCCCCCGTCAGTGCTGAGGTGTCGGCCGGGACGGTGCCTGTCTTGGTGTCCTGTTTGCATCTCATCGTCCCCTTGTGCTGCGGGCGCTGGTGTGAGGACTCCCTAGCGAAACTGCCCCCTGGGCAGGTGTGAGTCATGCGGGGCCGCTGGCTTCTCTGTGAGGCCCTTGGCTCAGGCTCTGCAGGGCGGGGAGCTGGCGTCACCCTTTGGACGGGGCCCAGTGCGCACTGCGACGTAGGATCAGGTTGTCTCTGAGCTGGCTGAGCGGCTCCCGGTGCAGGCCGGCTGGCCGTGCCAGGGCACTGCTGGGGGGAAGTTCCCAGCGCAGCAGTTCTCACGGGCAGCGCGCTGTTCGGAGGCAGGTCGCGTGGCACTGGATTTCCAGTGCGGCTCTCACCGCTGTAGGGTCCACCTGGCACACGTTGCTCCAAGCCTCAAAGAATCTCCTGCCGGTGCAGCAACCCGGTCCCAGCTCCAGGCTCTGTGGAAGGAGGAGAGGCCGGAGAAGCGAAGGCGAATTTGCAGGCAAAGCTCAGCAATGGTTGCAGCTGCCCACTGCACCCCACCAGCCCCGAACGCTGGCAGTGAATGGCTCCTCCCCCAAGTGCACATCACACACACACACCTCGGGGGGCTGCAGCTGGCTCTCTGATACCAGGAGTGCAGACCCCCTCCACAGGGGTCCCAGACCCAGCCTTCCCGCTGGTCCCTCGGGCGTGGGAGAGGGGTGAAGTGTGGCCCAGGCCTCAGGGCAGGCTGGGGCTCAGGAGCAAGCTAGGGGCAGTGCTAGCGGGGGCCTTGCCCCACTGGGGACTGCTGAAGGAAAACTCTGGGCCTTAGAACCATTGCAGCTTGCAGAGGGAACCGGGAACAGACATGAGTTAGTGGCTCTTAAGAGCCACCCAAGCCAGGGCCTGTGGGGTCTCTGGGGCAGCATGTTAACACTGTGGAGGGGGCCAGGGCAGGGGGGCTTTGTCCTCAAGCTTCCCCCTAGGGGGTGGGTGGCTGCCGTGGGTCCCTGGCAGAGCAGGTGTGTTCAGGAGCCCAGGGCTGGGCTAGCAGGGGGCTGTGGGTCGGGATTGAGGGGCACTGGCAGAGCTGGGGGGGGTGCTGGGCTAGCAGGGGGGGGTGCTGGGCTAGCAGGGGGCTGTGGATCAGGACGGAGGGTGATTTTGAGATCGCAGGGTCCCTGAGAAGCCTCTTGGTTTTCCCCTCCGTCAGGACACACGCTCCTTGCTGTGCTGGTTTTGCCCGCACCTGATCTCCGTGTCGCGCCTGGCCCCCTCTGTATCCTGGTTCCATTTGCTGGCTCCATCAGTGCGTTTGCTGGGACAGGTTGTGCTTGGCAGTGGCTTTAATTGTCTTTCCCCCCTTGAAACTCCAGTGAGCCCCTGGGTGTTGCGTGGCCCTGGTGTGTGGGGCTAAGGCAGGGGTTCTTAGCCCCCATGGGTCTGTGGACTACGTCTAAGGGGTCCGCAAAAGACTTAGGCTGAAAACTGATGCGACAGAACTGAACGGTAGATTTCCAGAGGGGGCCGCGCCTGCATTCGAAATGAAAAAGAAAAAGGATTGAGAACCACTGGGCTAGGGGATACTTCCCGCCCTGCAGCCCCCCCGGGCAGGGCAGAGTCTGCGGTCGGAGTGGCCGTCGGTTTGGTGGGCGCTGGCGAGGCGCTCGCGGCTGTGGCAGCAGGTTGCCTTCGGCCCAGCTGGCAGAACCGGGGCGGCTGTTCCACAGGAAGGAGGCACGTATCAGTAACCGGAAAGAAGCAGCAAAAGGAAACAGAAGCGATACATTATTGATGGAGCCGTTTGCTGCTGCTATATTGGGAGAGCAGCTTAGGAGCACTCAGCCGCCCGGCACTGAACGGGGGAGACAAGCGCATAATAAACCGTGCGGTGACTGTTCTAGGGAGACACTGCACCCGGGTTGCCCTCATGGGGGACGGAAAAGCTGATTTTAAAATCAATATTTATAGTTTATGGAGTTGACATTCTCCAGTGGTTCGAGCAGGGGTGACTGGGAGCCAGGACTCCTGGGTTCTGTCTCTGGGAGGGGAGTGGGTTAGAAAAGGGAGGGCTGAGAGCCAGGACTCCTGGGTTCTATTCCCAGCTCTGGGAGGGGAGTGGGTGGGGCAGAAGACTGGCAATCAGGTTCCTGGCTCTGCCTTTGGCCTGCAGTGTGACTCTGGGCAGAGTGATGTGCCTCAGGTTCGCCTTGTGTAGACTGGCGCTGGTGCTGTTCTCCCTGAGGGGGTGTGAGGATTAGCGGATGGTTGCTGATGGCCTGAGGGATGCTCAGGTGGAAGTTGTGCTGGGTTTGCAGGAGGCCAGGGTCTGTTCCCATCTATGTGCAGCTCCTGGGTTGACTTGACCAAAAAGCTCCCAGAGAAACCAACATAAATGAGGGGAAAACACACACACACACAGTCCCATGTGGTCCCAGGACACTGGCCCAGCCAGACCCTCTTCACACCACCTTTCTGTGCGGAGATAGCGGGAGCGGCCTGGCTGGTGAGACTAGCCTCAGGCTGGGAGAATGGCCAGAAACCAGAACGTTTCTGTAACCTGAGAAAATCCATGGGGCCGGGAGCTGTCAAACCCCAAGGTTCTGGCTGACGTGCCCGGGCCATGGTTTCTAATGTGGCCAGCTGAAATCCAGAGCCGTTAAGAGATGCAAAGACCTGCTACGGGGTGTCAAAAGACCCACCCACCACTGGGGGCTGAGCCATCCACTTCTGCAGAATCTGGCTTTTAATGTTTTAGAAACCCCCAGCGTTTGTGGCCCTGGTGTTTTGGGAGCAGCTGTCCCCGTGGGCGAGGTGCGTAACAGTGCGGCGACACCGGCTGGAGACTGCAGACAAGGGCTCCCAGCCCTGGGGCTGCTGCTCTGCCACACTGGGAGTGAAATTCACGAGGCTCCGGTCAGTTTCAGGCAGCTCTGCCAGGCCCTGTGCCCAGCAGGGAAACTGTCAGGCATCAGGTCGGTTTCACCCTGACCTCACTGCTCTGGACCCAAAGGCAGAGGCTGTGGAGGGGACGTATAGCAAAGGCTCCCTCCCCGCCCCCTTCCGCAGCAGCTGTGGGGGCCCAGGGGACAGAAGACAGACAGCAGCTGGAGTGGGGGGAGCCCAGATTTAGCAGACAGCACCTGGCTGGAGGCTGAGGGATGGAGCTGGCCCCAGGGTGAGGCGCAGCTGCTGGCAGTTCCAGCCCCTCCCCGTCCCAGCAGGAGGGATTGTTCTGAGTCTGGGGGCTTCCCCGCCCCCCCCCGTTCCTGGAGAGCGGATCGCTTTCAGCCTGATTCAGTTCCCTGGCTGGGAGTGTGGGTCTGAGAGGTTCCTTTCCCCATTTCCTCCCCTTGCTCCTACCTACATGCCCAGCCACTCCTGCAGGATGCTGGCCTGGCTCTGCATACCCTCCCCCCGGCCACGCTAGGCACACCCTGCCATGAGCCTTTCCCCGTGGCCGAGTCCCTCCGGCGGCCCAGTCACTAGCGATGTGTGTGACAGCAGCACCTCGAGCCCCGGACTGAGACTGGGGCCCTGCTGGGCCGGGTGCACCACAGACCCCCCTCTCGTCCCCCCGTGGCCGAAATCAGGGCCCCGCTGTGCCGGGTATATAATCAGAACCAGTCCTTGCCGGGAAGAGCTCAGTGTGCAAACAGCCAAAGAGGGGCGGGGGTGGGGGCGGAAGGCAGGGTCTGTCTCCCCAGAGGGTGAGCTGAGGGGACTCCCCCCAGCTACAGGGGGAGTCTCTCCATTTCTGCTGCTCTGTGCTGAGCTCCCCTGCTTTCCCCGTCTCTCTCTGTAATGTGGCGCGTGGGAGTGAATGTGACATTGCCTCTGTGGTTACACCAGAGCCTACCTCCCACCCACCGTGTGTGTGGCTCCAGCCTCTTTTGCAGCTGTCTCAGATTGCAAACTCCTCGCTGCCTGCTGTCACCCTGTCCCCAGCTTTCACCGCTGGCTGGCTCTAGGGCTGGGGTTATTTTCCCCCGGTGGATTTACTTGTCTGTTCGCTGTTTGCCAGGTCTCTCTGGATCCCCCTGGGTGATAGAATCAAAGAATTCCAGGGTTGGAAGGGACCTCAGGAGGTCACCTAGTCCCACCCCCTGCTCAAAGCATCTCTCTGTGCTCCCTGCCCTTTGCAGCTCCTCCCAGCTGGGTACCCGCTGCCCTTCGCGCTGTGCACCCGGCTGCGGGTGGTTGATGTAGACCAGGGGTAGGTAACCTATGGCACGCGGGCCAAAGCCGGCACGCGAGTGGATTTTCAGTGGCACTCACGCTGCCCGGGTGCTGGCTACCGGTCCGGGGGGCGCTGCATTTTAATTTAATTTTAAATGAAGCTTCTTAAACATTTTTAAAATCTTATTTACTTTACATACGGCGATAGTTTAGTTATATATTATATAGACTTACAGAAAGAGACCTTCTAAAAACGTTAAAATGTATGACTGGCATGCGAAACCGTAAATTAGAGTGAATAAATGACAGGTTTCAGAGTAACAGCCGTGTTAGTCTGTATTCACAAAAAGAAAAGGAGTACTTGTGGCACCTTAGAGACTAACCAATTTATCTGAGTATAAGCTTTCGTGAGCTACAGCTCACTTCATCACTTCAGCTGTAGCTCACGAAAGCTTATGCTCAAATAAATTGGTTAGTCTCTAAGGTGCCACAAGTACTCCTTTTCTTTTAGTGAATAAATGAAGACTCGGCCCACCACTTCTGAAAGGCTGCCGACCCCTGATGTAGATGGTGAATAAGCCCCGTCCTAGCAGCGATGGCTTTGGGCACCTCCCCGTCACTCACCATCCTCCAGCCATTTTCGCTCCATGTCCCAGAGTTTTGCCCTGGCCACTTGGAGTTATTTTTTCTCCCATTCAGACTCCAAGATGCGGGATCCAAAGGGCTTAATTGCAGGAGCCCCATGGGATTTGATGTCCAAGATGACTAATTTCTGTGCACATTTCTGGGTTCGCAGGCACAGCCTGGCCGCCGTGGCCTGATGATCCAGCAGGAGGTGGGATGTTTTCAGGGTGAATGATTCA
This sequence comes from Chelonia mydas, assembly GCF_015237465.2. Lineage (NCBI taxonomy): Eukaryota > Metazoa > Chordata > Testudines > Cheloniidae > Chelonia > Chelonia mydas. The sequence goes on along the minus strand of NC_057853.1, from coordinate 121,758,333 downwards.
TTCTCCATGAGAAATACTATCTTTGTGTTCTGTCTGTGCAATGCCTGGCGTGGCCTGGGGCTCCTGGGGGCTCCGATAATACAAATAGATAATCATCATAAAAAGGCCCCATTCCCTCCTCCCAGCCTCTAGCAAAACACCTCCTCTCCCGCACCCCCATGGCCAGAAGCCAAGGGGAGTTCACGTTCCTCTTAACATTGCTGGGTGGAAATTCTCAGCTGAGAGCCCTCAGCTCTGCAGCTTGTTTCCTCTGTTGGTTTGACACAGCCTGAGTCTGTTGATCTTCAGGGCATGATGTGAAGCCATAAGTCCATCTAGCCCAGTATCCTGTCTTCCAGCAGTGGCCAATGCCAGGTGCCCCCGGGGGAATGAACAGAACAGGGAGTCACCAAGTGACCCATTCCCTGTGGCCCATTCCCAGCTTCTGGCAAACAGAGGTTTCAGGACACCCAGATCATGGGGTTGCATCCCTGACCATCCTGGCTAATAGCCATTGCTGGATCTGTCCTCTGTGGACTTAACTAGTTCTTTTCTGAACCCAGTTTTACTTTTGGCCTTCGCAACATCCCCTGGCAACGAATTCCACAGGCTGACTGTGCGTTGTGTGAAGAATTTCCTTGGGTTTGTTTTCAACCTACTGCCTATTACTTCCATTAAGTGCCCCTGGTTCGTGTGTTATGTGAAGGGGTAAATAACACTTCCCTGTTCACTTTCTCCACATCAGTCATGATTTTACAGACCTCCCTCATATCCCCCCTTAGTCGTCTCTTTTTCTAAACAGTCCCAGATGTTTTAATCTCTCATATGGAAGCTGTTCTATACCCTTCATCATTTTTGTTGTCCTTCTCTGTACTTTTTCCAATTCTAATATATCTTTTTTTGAGATAGGGCGACCAGAACTGCATGCAGTGTTCACGGTATGGATGTACCATGGATTTATATAGTGGCATTATGGTATTTTCTGTCTTATCTATCCCTTTCCTAATGGTTCCAATGTTCTGTTAGCTTTCTTGACTGCTGCTGCACATTGAGTGGATGTTTTCAGAGAACGATCCATGACGACTCCGAGGTCTTTTTCTTGAGCTAATTTAGACCCCATCATTTTGTATGCGTAATTGGTATTGTTTTCCAGTGTGCATTACTTTGCACTTATCAACGCTGAATTTCATCCGCCATTTTGCTGCCCAGTCACCCAGTTTTGAGAGATCCTTTTGTAGCTCTTTGCAGTCTGCCTGGGACTTAACTATCTTGAGTAATTTTGTATCATCTGCAAACTTTGCCCCCTCCCGGCTTACCCCTTTTCCCCAATTGTTTATGAACATGATGAACAGTGCTGGTCCCAGTACAGATCCTTGGGGGACCCCGCTACTTACCTCTCTCCACTGAGAAACGTGTTTATTCCAACCCTTTGACCAGTCACTGATCCATGAGAGGGACCTTCCCTCTTATCCCATGACCGCTTACTTAGCTTAAGAGCCTTTGGTGAGGGACCTTGCCAAAGACTTTCTGAAAATCTAAGTACACTATGTCCACTGGATGCCCCTTGTCCACGTGCTTGTTGACACTCTCCAAGAATTCTGGCAGCTTGGTGAGCCCAATGAGCTTTGCCTGCCGGGGTGGCTTGCAGCGACCTGTTTGTCTAGGTGCATTATGTGATCCCAGGCCCTGCAGTATCTGAGCCCCCTCCCGACGGAGCAATCGCTCTTTGCTCAGAGGAGTCATGGGGATAGTTAGATTTTTTTAACATGAATGAGAGTGAGGTTTGTGTGTTGTATGTCCGTGTGTGCCTGTGCCATGTGTTGTGTGCCTCTGCGGGGTGTGTGTGCGTGTGAAGAATCTCAGTCCCAGCTCTGAGCGTCATGAGGCCCAGTCTCTCCTCTCTCTTGTGGCAGTGAGTTCCATAGTCCCCGCTGCCTGGGACAGTTCTGTCTCCCACGCTCACGAACCTTTCCTGACAGTTGATGGTGTCACTGGTCCGGTGGGGGACAGCTGTGGCAGGAGTTGTGCGCACACAGCGCGGGAGGACGGGGCGTCTCAGCAGAGCCAGGGCCTGCCCTGTGGAGACTTTGAATACCAGACACCTTGCGCTGGGTGCTGGGGAGCTGTGCAGCGAGGGAGCCCTGGGATGCTGGGCAGTACGGTGCTGAACCCTGTCCCGGCTGGCGCTTGCCCCGGGCCCGTGGCAGCTTCGTTCCTAGGCTGATTGATCCTGGTGGTGGCAGACGGGCTGGTCACTGTGAGTGGGTCTGTGCCTGGCTGCAGGGGGCATGTACTCCTGGCCAGTCCCAGTGGAAGGGGCGTTTTGGTGCTGGGGGCTGGTGGAATGATTGGGGGGTGGGGCCGAATTCTCTAGTTCAGCCAAAGGAGTTTCGTGATGGGAATGTGCTGGGACTCGATCGATAAATCCCAGGCCTGTGTTTAGAGACGAGGCAGGGAAAGCAACCGTCAGGCACTGATGGAGCGTAATGCTCTGGGGGGGGTATTTTCCCGTATTAATTTACTTGCCTTAATGGCTGCAGGGGACTGCTGGGAATCCAAAGTCTCAGGCTTTGGACTAGCTGGTGTCCCTGGAGTCCCAGGCTGAGCTCTCCACCAGGCTCCCTCACTTTCCCCGCCCCGTACAGCAAGGACGCAAGGCCTTTGATTGCTGTATTCCACTGCGGGGCAGAGGCCGGGGCTCGGCTCCGTCTGTGCAGCTCCCCGCCCGAGGGGGCCCCTTCGGCCCCACACACCAGAGACCCGGTGCTCCAACCCCTGTGGCCAGTCATGAGCCACCAGCTCTTAGCCTTGCAGGAGCTGGCCAGGGGGCTGGGACGGAGTCACACTCAGCTGGCGTTACACAGTGGTCGGCTACTCACATTCCAGCACAAGGACTGTGCCTGGTGCAGGCTGGTGCCCGGGGTTTTGCTGTGTGGGTCAAGACCTTATAATCCAAACCCCTGTCTGCTCTACCTGGGGCTGGAAGATCAGAATATCCCCACTTTTCCTTGATCAGAATATCCCCACTCATGCAGCCTGCTGGTGGCAGCTGCTTGCTGTGCTTCACCCCAGAGGTGGCTGCATTTCAGCAGTGCTGCGTGTGTAGAGATTGTGAAGGGCTTCAGCCTGAGAAGTGTCATATACGTGTGATAGGTGGTTACTCCCTGTGAGATGAGCCCTGAGCGAGGTGTGAGGGGGGCCCCCCATACTGTATGGGTCGTGGCCCATTGGAGGGGCAAGAGGGCTAGCTGCAGGGGAATGGGCCAGCTCCTAGGTGGGTGTCCATACTCCCCCTCACTGGCCCCCCTGGGGTCTGCTGGATGGAAGTTTGTTCTCCACTCCCTGGCCCCGGGGCTGTCCCCAGGGCGGGGGCTCTGCAGCGCGACAGCTGCCGGGCTGCCCTGTCCCCTCGGGAAGGCTGGCTCACATCTAGCTCAGGCCAGCAGTGAAGTGTGGGCCACGGTTGTAGCCTGGGAACTCAGCCCTGCCCTGGTGGTGGCAGCTGCCGTGATCTGTGCGTGCAACATGGCTGGTTGTGTGTGAGGGGAGAGGGTGTTGCGTGCAGGGGATGTGTCCAGCTCCTCCTGGGGGATCCGGGGCTGGAATAGCGGGGGGCTGCAGGGCAGGACCTGGACAGAGCTGGCTTTGCTCTGCCTGGCAGGGTGCAGCAGAACAGAGGTCAGGGGGCTGGCAGGACTCCATTGGACGAGGGGGATCCCCTGCTGCTGGGGGCAGCCCCCTCAGGTCCGGCTGTGAGGGGGAGCAGCCCCCTGGGAACGAGTGCCACCCAGGATTCCTTGGGCTTGAAGACACAGGCTGCGCCAGACAACAGGGTCAGATTTTGTAATCCGCCACCTGACCTGTGGCCCCAGTGAGTCCGAGCCTGGGGGCCTGCCTGCCTCGGGGGGCCGCTGTTGTGCACTGGAGCCCTGTGTCTCAGGCTCTCCGTTCCCTGCCCAGCAGTGCCAGAGAGATGCTGCTAGCTGGCTGGCGGAGCCGGGCCCCGTGTGCAGTGAGTTTGGTGGATCTCAGCTCAATTCCTACCAGATCACAAGAACCCCGCGTCTGAGGCTGCCTGAGTCCTTGGCTGGCTGCTCGCTGGCAAGGCCAAGGAGACCCCACAAGAGCAGGGCCCTTCTGGGACAGGGCTGGGCAGCGGTGGAGATACGCGGAGGCATTCGCTTCCCAGGGCTGTTACACCCTGGCCTTGGGATTGGAAACAGGCGGGAGTCCCCCCAGCCACCCTCGGTGCCTCTGATCTCCCACCTGACGTGTTCAATTGGGCCTGCCCTGGGCCGGCGCATGCGACAGGCCCCTGCCAGCTGCTGCCTATCTCACAGCCCAAGACCCTGCCTGCAGCACGGGGCCTGGGTGCCACTTGGGCTGCTCAGTAGCCATAAGCCCCGCACTGCCGGCTCGGAGACCCTTCTCCCCTCCCCCCGCACACCCAGAACGCACGGGGCAGAGTCAGTTTGTGGAGGGACCTGGGGGACGGCAGACAGAAATGGGATCAGGGCCCCAGAGATGTGGGAATTCAGGGTGAAGGGGCCCTGCTGGGCTGCACCCTGTAAATGCAAGAAGGGGCCCCAGTGCCTCAGGAGGGAGGGAATGGACCTGCCCCTCCCCAGCTGCATCCCAGCCTTCCCTCTCCAGCCAGCACCTATTTAATTATTAACTCCGCTATAACCATAAACAGCTGGGGCTGCTGCAGCCACGTGGACCCGCTGTCGTCAGAGTGGGGCAGGACCACGTGAGCTGCCCGCTGAGCCTTTGGGGGAATCACAGGGATGTCCTCTCTCTGGGTGTCCTGGGGTACCGGCCTTCAAGCGCTCGGTGTGCGAACACTCACGCGTGTGCCGTGCACGTCTCTGCGCCATGTGACTGTCACGCGGGCGCTGGAATATCTGGTGCCCTGCTGGATCTTATAAGGGGGAAAATTGCCCAATTTTGCAGTATTTGAAAATACAACAGCAGCCAAGCTGCGGGTGAGCTCAGGTGTCTGCGTCGGCATCCCCACTTAGCACAAAGAGCATTTAAACACACGGGGATGAACACACACACGTTTCATTTCAGGCACCATCTGAACGTGTTCGAATACTTATCTGCCTTCCCCTACCCATTGTTGTTACTATGTATGTGTGCTGTGGAAGTGTGTAGCTGCGAAGATCAGGGCCCTAGTGTGCTGGGCATCGCACAGATGCAGAGATAGAGAGAGACAGGCCCTGCCCTAAGAAGCTTGCTAGCTAAATAGGCAACGTAGACAAAGGGTGGGGGCAGAGGGGAAACTGAGGCACAGAGTGGGGAAGCGACTTGGCCAGGGTCACCCAGCAGGGCGGTGGCAAAGTCAGGAACAGGAGCCAGGTCTCTTCAGCCGCAGGCTAGAGCTTTGTCCGCTGGGCCGTGCTGCATTTCTGTAGCTTTCGGTGCCCAGGTCCGTCGGTCGCTTGGTGCGTGGGCGCTGCAGCAGACCTGATTGACGTGTAACAGCCCTTTTGGTCTGTTGGCGGCAGTGTGTGGTTTTACACACGTGTGCACTTCTACCTGCACACACACCGGTGCACGCAGAGGCAGCTGGTCTGAGCGGCAGAGCCTTGAGTTGCCTGCAGGGGGCCTGGCGAGCTGCGGCAGGGCCGAAGGAGTGGTACATCGTCCTGATTTATATGCTGTGCACCAGGTAGACGGTGGCTGGCCATGCCTGGCGTACGGAGGGCACAGAAGACCAGGCACAGCCTCGGAGCATGGGCATGCGGGGGCTGCCAGCTTCCCAAAGGGGGGGACCAGCAGGGTGAGGGCAGGGCCACATGGGTCCCCCCTGCCCTGGCTGGGGTCTGCTGGAAGATGGCATGCTCCAGCCCCCTGCAGGGAGTTCCCCATGCTGACTCTGCTTATTGGCTTGCTCCAGCGCAGGAAGGCTCGGCATGGGGTTTCCCCCACCTGGGGCTCAGTGGGATGGTTACGGGGTGGCTGTGCCAGAGGGGTGGTCCTGGATGGCCCCTAGGAGAGGGGTTAGCCCTGTCGCGGCTGACCTTGGGGCCCTGATCCCATGTGAGGAGTCTCACTTGCTTAGTGGGAGTGGGCCTTGTGGCTACGTCTACACTGCCGTGAAACCCCCATGGCTGGCCTGACTCCGGCTGGCGGGGTCTAAACAGCTGTGTAGACATCTGGTATCGGGCTGGAGCCTGAGCTGTGGTACCCTCTCCCCTCGCAGGGTCCCAGTTATGCAGCCCCACTGCCCAATCCCTGCGAACTCAAGTCAGCTGGCCTGGCTGGCCACGGGGGGTTAATTGCAGTGCAGCCAGAGACAGGATGGTGAGGATGCATCGAGCACCCCAACCTGCCCCGTGGGCTTAGCTGTGCGTCTCCTGTGGGTACCACAGCAGAGATGTGTTACTTGCCGGGGCAGCAGGTCGGAGCTGCGTCCGCAGGCATGGGATCACGTGGTGTTCTGCGCCTGCCTCAGGGCGGGGAGGAACATGAGTGGACAGAGAAGTGTGAGGTGCCGCAGCATGCTGGCGCGCGTGTGTGTTTGTGTGTGTGCTCGCACGTGTGCGTGGCACAGGACCGTATACCCACGTGCAGGCCTAGGTGAAGGGGGAAGATATTGTTGGCGGGGGGGCTGAATAAAACATGATAGCTCCTGGGGAGGGTGTAGAGAGGGAGCCTGCCCCACGCCCACTGCCCCATGGTGTAAGTGCTGGGGTCCCTCACTGCTGCCTCCCTGCGAAAGAGAAGGGACCCCGTTTGCTTCCTACGGGAGTGCCACCCGTTACCGTTCCTGAAAGGACAAGGTGCCCCGATGCTGCCGCCCCAGCCTCTCGGGGGAGGAGGGGCCCTATTGCCCACAGTTCAGAAGGATGGTGGGGTCAGGGCTGAGCATGGGGGGTGTTCTGGCCCCAGGCGTGGATCTCCGGCTATGCAGACTCATGTTTCGGGTCCGGAGGGCCTTGGTGTCAGCCCAGCTGGTGGCCATGACATAACACATGGAGCCGGGTGAAGCTGATAACATCAGGGCGTGTGTGTGCAACAGCAGGATTGTTGGTGTGCGATAGGGGGTTTGTTTGTGCACGTGCTTTCCACTGGAGGGTTGCTGTCTCCTACCACCTGCATTGCACGACGGGGACAACACTTCAGTGCTGCAGTGCTGGGCGCGCCGGAAGTACCGTAGACAGACAGATGTGGTAACAGCCTCCCGCTGTGCTGGCTCCCCCCCTCCGCGAAGCAGCGGCAGTACAGATGTGGGGAGTTGGGGGGGCGGGGGGGAGAGACTCAGAACAGTACATGTGACGTTAGCAAGACACATGCTAAACCCCAAGGATGGCATGTTCTCCTGCCCACACCTCACCCGTCTGGGCTGCCAGCTCCGTGGGGCAGGGACCTGGCTGCCTAGACTGTAAACCGCCTGGCTCGGCATGGCCCTGGGCGAGGCTGAGAGCCCGGGATGGGGTCTCACGGTACCACATGCCAGAATGCTGTACTGCACGCAGAGCTCCCGCTCGCTGAGCCCCATCCCCGGCGTCATGACCCAGCCCAGCACTGGGGTGGCTGAAAAATTTCCATTCAAATGTTTGTTTTTGAAACAAAATTGGCTTCTTGACCAAATGGAGATTTTCATGAAAACTCCCATTGCAAAAAAAAGGGGGGGGCAAAGGGGGATGTTTGCAAGAAACTGGAAATATTTGGGGTTTTAGAAACTGAAAACCAACTTTATAAAATTTCAAATTGGAAAAAAAGGTGATTTCTGGTTGCGGAAAGCAGGAAAAGATGCAGTTTTCTGATGAAAACCTGAAAAAATCTAAGGCAAAAAGTGAACTAATAAAAAAATTGTAATTTTCTACGGGGGGAAGAACCCACCACCCTTTCCCGGCCAGCTGCGCTTAGTGTGCAGCTGTCTTCACCACACTGACTCGCTCCCCTGCCTCGCCCAGCCCGGCTGCAGGCATGTCACCGCGGGGGCGGGAGTCTCTTATCGCCCCGGAGCAGCAGTTCCCAGGCCTGGCTTGTATCAGTTGGCTGCCGCGCACGGTGCGGGGGTCCTGAGCTCTGCCGCCATGGACAGTGGCTTCTCTTTAATATGTGCAGGCAGCTAGACGCATTTAGTTGCTGCATTTCTGTCCCCCGTCCCCGTCCCCGTTCTCCGCTCCCGCTCTCCATTCAGTGCTTGGCCCCACTCCTGCACAGGGCGCGATGGGAGAGGTGCCCCAGAATACCCCAGCGCAGCCATGGTTGGCAGGTGTGCTGGGTGGGACGGCGGCTTTGTCAGAAATAGGTTTGCTGCGGGGACGGGTTATACTGGTGCAAGGACAAACGAAACCACTGGCCACTTCATGCAGCCGGTGTCCCTGCTTAGTGCAAACGCCCAGAGAAATGAGGAGTCATGTTGTGATGTGAGAACCTTAGTTGTCCTTTTTTAGAAGTAAGTTCCTAGCCCTCCTGGTTGCAGAGAAGAGCTTGTAATAAAGACCCCTAAATGCTCAGAACCTCGAAGGCAAATAAAAGACGCAAAACATGTTACTTCTAAAATAATGATTTCTAAGCTAATATCATGATTTTTAGTGCCGGAGTTGATTTTTTTTAAATGCCCAGGGGCTGGCTGTGTCTGTTTGTTTTCCAGAGCAGCCCGGTATGAATGGCTCTTCCATTTAGTTGAGGGGAAAAGAAGAGAGAACAAAAGCCAAGTCTCCAGGAGAGAGCATAGTGTGTGCATCTCCTCTGGATCATACCACATCTGCCCTGCCTCACAAAATGGCAGCTGCTTCTAACCGTGTAAAACTGCCACGTGCAACCAAACTGACTTGGCTGACACAAAATAGGGTTAGGAAGTGAACGGGGCGGTTCCTTTGGAGACTGCTCTTTCCTAGCGCTGCATCTCTGCAGCCCAGCCGCTCCTGCCCCTCTTGGCGTGTGGAGCGGGACAGAAGCGGGGGCAGCTGCAGGAGCAGGATGGAGAGGGGAAGGGATCAGCATGGTCCACTCGTCTGAGCTCCTGCACAGAGCAGGAAATTCAGGTTCATGAGTGGGTCTTCCAGGGACCAACAGCGATGGGTCGGGCCCATGAGCCTGCACAAGGTGGGGAGCCCAAGCTTGTTCCCGGCTTGTCACTCTTGTTATAACCACCCGGCCTGGACATCCCTGTGCCTGGGGGAGTCCGGCTCTGAATTTCACAGCCCAGACCCCTCCTGTGTTAAAAATCCACAGATTAAAGGGGCTACTCCTCTCCCACCCCCGATCCTTCCATCAGCCTTGGCACCAGCTTTGTCCCAGAGCTCCAGGCAGCATGTGCCGGTTAGTATGTGATCAGATTGATTGTTATTTTCTCAAGGCCTTTTCTATTCAATTCCCAAACCACCCGCATCTCAGAAAAGCCTCTGAAAGCCCTTACTTTATTTATTTATTTTTTATTTAAAGGCGACTGCTTTGGTTTTATAGCAGTTGAGGGGCGGTGGGCGCGAGCCATGAAGCCAGACCCTCCTTTCATGCAGCCCCCTATGCATGGTGCGCCCTCCCTGGGCCCATACACCAGGCTCCTGCCTTCTCCTCCTGAAGACCCACTTTCCCTGTGATTCTAGTTATGCCCGGCCTGCTCCCTGCTCCTCTCCCCTTCGGGCTGGGCAGCAAACCGGTTTTGTACCGATTTAAACAGATACCCTTACATGGGTGCCACTCCCCGGCCCCTGGGGATGCAGGCACAGCCGTATGACAGGGCAGCTCATTTCCACCTGGAGGGGAAGCACCTGGCACATCACTGGGGCTACCCGAAACAGAGGATCCTTGGAATTTCCCAGTCTGAGCCCCGGCTGGCCCCGGCTTGAGTTCAGCAGGATCCGTGGCTCCCAGGCCCGAACCTGGCCGAGTCTGCGTGCGGCTGAAAGCCCGAGCTCCTGGAGGCAGGGGACTTGGGGGAGACCCTCGGCGGGCCTTGAAAGAGAAGCGAGCAAGGAAGGTCCCGGCCCTGCGAGTTGCGCTGCCCCGCGGCTCGGGACTGGTAACCCCGGTTCCTGATTTTGGAAAACCCTTGTGATGTTTTTTTCGGGGAGGGGGTCAGCCAGCCAGCCGCCTGCTCGGGGCCGCGCCGCACCTGCCCGGCCGGAGCCCCCGCGGCGAGGGCGTCGGGGCGGGTCCGTGCCCGGGGGCCCCCGCCCCGGGGCGGGCTCTGCCCTTTGTCTCCCCGTGCGGCGCGGGGGAGGCGGGGCGGCGGCGGGGCCGGGCTGGGGCTGGGGCTGGGGCTGCGTGTGCGAGCTCGGGGGCGGCTCCATCCCCCCGCCGAGGGCCTGGCGGGCGAGCCGCGCCGCAGCCATTGTTCCGGGGCAGGCTCCGAACAAAGGAAGGGGCCGCTCGGCGCGGCGCCCCACGCGGCCGGCCCCACTCGCGCCCGCGGCCCCCCGTGGGCAGCCCGGCGGCGGCGCGGGCCCCTGGGCCGCCGATGGGCCCGGGGCCGGGGCGCGCTGCGTGTCTGCCCGGCGCCTCGGCTCGCCCGCGGCGGGAGCCCGGCTCTTCTCCCGGGTAAGTGGGGCCGGGCCCGCGGGGGGTGCGGCCACGTGCGGCCTTTGGGGAGCCCGAGCCGGGCAGAAGGGGCCGGGGGCGCCCCCCCACCCGGGGAACCCCTCCGCGGCGCGGATCCGCCGCTAGGTCGGCGGGGGGGGGTCCATGTGCCGGGGACCCCCCCCCCCGCACGTCCCCACCTGCTCCGTGTTCTGGGCCCCGGGACCCCTCCCCCCCCCCCCGTCAGTTCTGCAAAGTTTGGCGGTGGGACAATGGCTGTTGTCTGGGGTTTCTGTGCGCTGAGCCCCCTGCCTGGGCCGGGGGGCGGCATCCAGGGCTCCCTCCCCCGTCTTTGTGTTTATGGTTTAAATTCGGGAGTGAATTTTAGGGCTCAGGGGAGAGGGACTGACAGCAGCCCCCCGGCCCGGTGTGGGGACAAGGGCTGTCCCGCTCTGCCCCCATCTGCTGTACCCCCGGCTGCTATCCCACGCCCGTACCCCGCCGGGCCCTTTCCTCCTGGCCAGCTGCCCCCTTTGCTACTCCACTCCCGCGCTCCCGGTGGCTTTGCCAGGGCCCCGCTGTCCCCCCCACCCTTTGGTAGAGGGCTCCCCCATTCTCCATGTGTGTGCGGTGATGGGGCAGGTGTTGCAACAGGGCAGGCCAGTGTCCACAGGGACTAGACTGAGAACCCCAAACTCATCCCACTAGTGACTTTCAGTGAAGTACAATGAACCCCTGGGTCCAGGATTCGTGCCATCCACCTGTTGGCCCCAGAGCCATGTTAGTGTAGCACCCTCCCTTAGAGGGGTCTCACTCTCGGTTCTGAAGCATCCACTGTCCGAGACAGGATCCCAGACTGGATGGACCAGTGGCTAGATCAGACATGGCAGGAGGCCCAGGCACGACCACTTACAAATTAACGACAATAAATAGACAAAGCATTGACCTGATGTGGGATGACGCTTCTGCTGTTCGTGGCCAGGGCTGGAAGGGGTGTGCGGCGACCCACCGGCGGTGTAGGCCAAGCCCCAGAAACTCCGTACTGAGCTGGAAATCCTGCTCTCCGGTTACACTGGAAGCTCTCTGGGGCAGGGACTGTCTTTTTGTTCTATGGCTGTTCAGCAAGTAAGGTTCTGCTCCGGGATGGGGGCTCATTGGTGGTACCACGGTACAAATTATAGTAATCCTACATCTGTTGCTGTGAAATGAACATGTGTGGGAGTGTTAGGCTGGTGGCGTTCTATCCGAGTACCCGTTGTGACAGCCCTCGATACGGTCCCGCAGACCCAGGGGGCTCCCTGAACAATCTCGCCCGGGGCACCCCCACGGAGCAGCTGTCTGGGTGGGAAGACCTGCTGCCCTATAGCAGGGGAGTGGGACTCCGGGTGAATCCCACTGGGTGCTAGCTGACCCATTCTGGCTAGCGCCGTAACTCTCCAGGGTGGAGCAGATTGTGTAGCATCACACACATGCTAAGTAGGTGGAGTTGAATGTGAACACCCCCCCCCGGCTTGCCAGCTAGCACGTGTTGGAGTGTTCACTGGACTGTTCGAACACATTACCTAACGCCTCTAACAACCTGTCCTCCGACCCTGTATTGATTGCCTTAGCCATAGCGCCTGGGTGCTGGAGTCATGGAGCGGGACCCCAAAGGATGGTTCCTGCTCCAACGACCAGAGAGACCGGGTGATGCAGACAGACCGGAGAGGAGAAGAAAACAATGGGAAAGGACTGGCCAGCATGCTAAGCAGTGGTCTCAGGCTGGGACAGGCTGTTGGCCAGTTGTCTAGCCCAGCTTCAGCTGTAAAGTCCGTGGGGCAGGGATAGTTTGCTCTGTGTCTGTCCAGTGCCCGGCCCGCTGAGGTCGTGGTCCGTGGCCGGGGCCCTGGGGCTGTACCACAATACGGGTGATGTTGATAGCAGAACACGGCCTTTGGGAAAGCTCCCCGTGAGTGGTGCAGCACGGACCGTCTCTTCTGGCATACCCCCAGTCCAACAATCGGCACGCGACTGGTAGCAAATGGATGGAGGTTGGAGATGACCCTTCTGGGAGGTGAGCCTGTGTTCCCTGGGATGCCACCTGGGGCTTCCTTCTCACAGTAGCATGTGGAGGCCCCAGCTGAGCAAGGCTCTGTACCTACTCACAGTGGGCACGTCCACACTGCAGCGTAAGCCCAGGGTTCAAACTCGGCCTCTAACCTAACCCCTCTTCCGCCTACACGCCAGTTGCACTAACCCAGCCTCGGACCCAGGGCCGCATGGGGGCGGAGAGTCTGACCCTGAGTCAAGCCGGGACCCAGGGTTCAAGCCCTGTTGCTTTGCAGTGCAGACACAGCCCCACTGGACCCGTGCTCTGGGAGTTCTCTGAAAGTGTCCCACAATGCCCCGGGCTGACTTCCTTTGTCCTCTGGCAGTCGAGTGTTCCCGCGCACAAAGGGCCAGAGCGGCCCCGTTTTGGGAGGGTGCTGGGAAGTCTGGGATATGCAGGGACAAGTCCAACCACCCATAACGCTGGGTAGACGCTGGGGCCTGGGCTCAACAATTCCACACCTGGGGTTACGTAGGAGGGGAGCCGCTCACGGCCTAGGTTAACAAACCCAGGGTCTGCTCCCCCGAGCTCTACTAACCTGGGGCTTGCGCTCAGTGTAGACAGACCCAGTAAGAGCGAGAGTCTACCCCGCAGAGCTCCCAGCCTAGACAGACAAAGAGGTGATTATGGGAAACTGAGGCACAGGAGATTAAGTGACTTGCCCAGGGTCCCACGGTAAGTGAGAGTTGCGTGGGGATCTGGCTCCCGAACCCGGTTCATGCTACTTCCCCTGTCAGATTCTTATAAGTTGTCTTCTCGCGCCTTCCGCTGGGAGCTGGGATGTTTGTTCCTCTGTCCTGTGTAATGAGTGCCGTCTCTGATACCCGCTCTACCAGGGGACTGTGCCCTGCGTATGGGGCTGAGCCTGGGGCGCTGTAGCTAGTTTTCCAATTTAAAATAGCGAAACTATTTTATAATCTGCGCCCCCCCCAAAGAAACGGGGGTCTTTCTGTGTAGTTGGGGTCATTCCTGGGAAAAACCTGTTTTAGATTAAGCCCCCAAAGCTGCAGTCAGAACCCAGGATGTTGCCCTGTGCAGGTGCCCCCTGGGTGCGGTGGCGGGATTGGGGCCAAAGCCGTTGGGGCCTTGATTTACACACCTGCTTGCACCGGTTTCATTAAAGGTCTGGTTTTAAACTGGCTCAGGTTTGTATGTAGACAAGGGCTTGGTCTAGAGCCCGGCTAATAACACAGGCAGCCCCCAGAGGCTTCCCTCCAGGGCCCTCTGTGTATTGGGAATTAAAATAATGGGGGTGGGGAGAAATGCAGTGTGGATCCACAGCTTGTGAACCCCAGGGATACGGGTCTGTCTTCTTCCCTTCGGAGTGAGGGAGGCAGGCTGTCTTGTGGGTCAGGCCATGGACTGGGAGATCTGGGTTCAGCCCCTGAGTGTGTGTCCTTGGCGGAGTTGCCCTGCATCTGGTCTGCACCTGTGAGATGGGGATAACATCACAATGACCCAGCTAGGGCTCCTCTGTCACCACTGCACTCTGCTGCACAGAGACACCTGCCTTGCTGTGTGTCATGAGCCCAGTACCGCAGGTAGCTGAAGGAGAGTCCCGGGTCCCTTTGGAGTAGGAAGTCCCGAGTTCTGTTGTCACTGTTGCTGGGAAATTCTGAATCTCTCCTGTGTGCAGCAATGAAGTGAGAGGTGCCTACAGATCGGCGAAGATCCTTAACTCCCTCGCAGGGAGGTGTGGGGGTTGCTTAATATTTGTCCAGGACTTGGTAGATGGAAAGCTCTACGGATCTATTGGGTGGGGGGGAACCCACAGTATTTGGGTTGACTCAATGCCTATGTCTGCTTGTTGTGACTTGGGCCTGTAGTATCAGTGGGTGTCTCTCTGGGACCCAGAGCGGCAGCTGCCCTGCTCGTTGGACTCGTGGGTTTGTACATTTGGGCTCTCCCTGCTGGGGATACTTCCTTTGCTCTGCCAGCTGTCGCCAGTCAGCATTTGGGGGCTGGGTGGGAAATTTGTAACCTCTTCTGTTTGATCTTTGTTCTCTTCCCTTGCCCTTCCCTGGATCTGTGTCCTCTCCCAATCCAAGCACTTGACAAACCTAGGGTCCTCGGTTCAACAGACCACGGCCTGGAGTGGAGAGAGTAGAGGAGCAAATGACTACTGGCTGTTTTTTCTAGTTTGTTTGCTTTGTGCCAGTCACTTTGCTGCCTCTCCCGCAGAGCGGGTCAGTTTCACGGGGTTGTCAGCTTTCCTCATTTGATCTCGAGGCTGGTACTTCTGGTGGTTTTCTCAGTCCCAGCTCTTGGAGTCAGGAGATTCGGGGCAAACTTTGGCTTTTGTTACAGTAAATTTCTAGGCCTTGTGGGAACGGAGTACATCCTGAAGCTGTGACCTGAGTGTGACCGTAAAGGCTCAGAAACTAGAAAGCAAATGAAAAGCCCCCCAAATTCATTGTTTTTGAAAGAAATCTCATGATTTTGGGTGGCCTGACTCACAGGTTGGAACACCTGGGCTGGCGATGCTGGCTTCCCTCGTGCACACTGGGCGGACTGATATCGCCCCATGTACAGGTGGGGAAAGTGGCGCACGGGGGTGAAGTGACTTGATTAAGGCCACACGCTGAATGCCTGGCAGAGGCCAGAATTAAACTCCAAAGTCCTTGGCTTCTGGCCCTGGGCTCAGCTTTATGGACCACGTGTCTGTTTTTCTCTCTGTCAAGGGGCTTGTCGTTCCGTCACTCAGGAGATCAGAGTAGCGGATCGTTTAGACCAGGATGTGTCCCTGTTCACCCTCCGAGTTCCCTTCTTTATCCCTGGAATACGGGAGCACCCCCTCGTGGTCAGAGGTCTCTCTGCGGCACCCTGCCTCTCTTTTCCCCCTCTTCACTGGGCACCAGAAAGCCACCTCGTCCCCTGTGGGATCGGGGCTGACCGAAGTTCCCACGTTCTGCACCATATGCAGCCTGGCAGGGCTTCTCCCCAGCGTAACAAGCCCTCGCTGCCATGCCCGGTCTCCATTAAGTAGGTTTGTTTGTTTTTCCAGACAAGCACATAACAGTCAAAACCCAGTCCTCAGCTCACGCTTTGTCCTGGGGCTTCTCAACCTCCCTCCTGGGATCTCTGGGAATCCTGCTCCATGTAGAGCCCGTGTCATGGAAGTCAGTGTTTATAAGGCCAGTCTATTTATGAGTCCCTCTGGGGGAGAGAGAGAGACGGGAAAATCCCCTCTGGGCTCTGGGCACCTCTCGGCCGGGGCAGGATGCTCCACACGTCCCAGCAGCTTCCCCCAGGGCGAGGATCCCACAGCCGGATGCCCAGCTGAAGGAGGGACGGGTCAATTTTTTAACGCGTATCCCACCTGTTCCTGCCTTTCCGTGGCCAGCTCTTTGGGCCTGCCAGTGCCCTGCACCGGGAACGCTCCCACGGCTACAGCACGAGCGCCTCATAGTACAGCTGTACTGGACGGGTGTGTCTGCTTTTCCTGACTTTTACGTGCCTCGCTGCACAGTCATCGGGTTAAATACACCATTGGGTTTGCAGAGGTACTTTGCTTCTTTATCATCTATAAAGAAGACCTGAAAGCTGGGGGCTTTTCCACCTTAGACCCTGGAACGTCAGGTCCCCCTTCTCCCTGTAGGTCATTCAGACCCATGGAGAGGGGGCTCCCTCCAGGCCGGGCTACGTGAAGGGATTTGCACTGGGGTAACAAACGGACGTAAAACTGATGGAGTGAGTTCCACCATGCCAGCCCCGACTGAAACCTGGGTTTTGAACCAGATTGACCCTCACTTGTGTCAATGGAGTGTAAGTCAGGCCTGGTCTGACATATAAACACTAGATCAACACAGACACATCGCTGAGGGGGTGCGAGCGCTGTTGTGAAGCTGTCCCAACCCCGGTGCAGAGGCAACAAGGTCGATGGAAGAATTCTTCTGTAGAGCAGACATGGCCTCACTAATTTCCTCTGCTTCCAAGAAATAGCCACTCAGCTCCTATTTATCCCTTTAAACTTTCCATCTCTTTAACAAGATCCATGCTCCACCCTGTTAGACGCTCCCCGCCGTTGAACAGTCTCAGAGTTCTCACTCCCTGTTCCACCCCGTGTCTCGCTGAGCCCTCTCCGAACCAGGGTGCTTGGGACAGGGTCCCTTTGACCATTCAGCACCACACAGAGCTATGGAGCTGACCAAATAACGCTGCTGGGCTGTTACAAACTAGAAAAATGCCCTCGCCAGCAGCCAGTGAGAAAACCTTCCAGGCAGCGGGCAGCTTTCCTCTTCAGGAAAGGGGTTTTTGCCTTCGTGGCAGTGAAGAAAGCCTTCCCTGGGTGATCTGACCCAGCGCTATCCTCCTGAGTCTGCCACCAGCATGTCTCCCCAGAGCATCAAGGCAAGATTAGCAAGACTCCGGCCCAGTTCCCTGCTGCTGTTCTGAGCCCCTGGGGGGCGGCAGCAGGGAAGCTGTCAAGAATTACACTGTGGCTGCTGGGGGACAGCTGGAGCGTTGTCGGGGAGCAGAACCCATAACCCTGAGGCCAGGGAGGCGGCGCAAGGGAGACCTCGTCTTCCCCCCCGTCAGGAGGCTCTGCATAGGGCAGATGAGAGAGCAGGGAGCCTGTGGACTTCATCAGACCCCCGCCAGCTGGATACGGACGCCCCAGAACAGGTACGAGGATGGCACCTGTCAGTAGCAATCCCAGCACGTTCCTCCTTCCCTGGCAGCTGGGGGGGTTGGGCTTGATCACCAAGGCATTACCCTGGAACTCACTCTCCTCCCCCTTTGTCTGGCGTATTGGTCTCTGGCTAGTGGGTCTCAGGCCTGCCTGAGTGTGTTAGTGGACTGCACCGTTCAGGACTGGCTGGAAAGGCAGAGAGCCCCTTCGACGGCACTCCTGTCCCTGTTATTTCATTAGTTTTATTTGGTTTCCAGGTTCTGTGGACTCCCCTGTCTTAGGCTGGGCGGGGAGGGTGGAGAATCCTTTAGCAGTGCGCAGGCTTTGCCCACCCACTTCCTGGATCCCAAGAGGACCTCCTCCCAGGACTGGGCTGGAAACACCAGCCTGCTCGCAAGCCCAGGTGGGGTCCAGGTGGGCACCCTCCCGGCACATGGAGAGTGGAGATCCCAGCATGCCGTGCTGCACCTTGAGACAAGCAGTTCTTATTTGCAGCAGGGTGGAGTGTTGCATGCTGGGACATGTAGTCTCCAGGAGCCACCTCAAGGACAGCTGGCTTCCTATCGGGGTGAAGCTTCAGCCCCTCGCTGTGAGCTCTCGGTGAGCGGATTTGATGGAGCCGTGTCTCTGAGCTCCCCGGTACGCTCCTGTCTACTGCACCGTGATGGGACAGTGCTGGAAGCCCCGAGACTCAGAGCGTTTGGATGAAGCTGCGTGTCGGGGCACAGGGCAGGCTGCAGAATGGGAGGGGACGGACTTCGTAAACAACCCAACCCTTCCATCTCTAGCAGCGATGTTTGCTCCGGGAGCCCTGGCCCGGGCTCAGCAACACCAAGCGGAATCTGGGGCGCAGAGTTCCGATTCCACTTCCAGGAGAGACGCGCCAGGAGCCATGATTACTCGGTGGGGGTGTGTCACGGAGTCCCCGGGCGATGCTCTGGAACTGCTCCCCATGAAGCCAGGCAGGGTCCTGGGGAAGCCAGAGGGTCCTGCACCCCAACGCCGCAGTCAGACGTGACTCTCAGCCAGCCAGTAAAACAGAGGTTTATTAGACGACAGGAACACGGTCTAACACAGAGCTTGTAGGTGCAGAGAATAGGATCCCTCAGCTGGGTCCATTTTGGGGGGCAGTGAGCCAGACAACGCTGTCTGCACTTCACTCCATGTCCCCAGCCAGCCCCAAACTGAAACTCTCTCCCACCCCTCCTCCTCTGGGCTTTGTCCCTTTCCCGGGCCAGGAGGTCACCTGATTCCTTTGTTCTCCAACCCTTTAGCTCTCACCTTGCAGGGGGGAAGGGCCCAGGCCATCAGTCCCCAGGAAACAGGGTGTCGGCCATTCTCCGTGTCCAGACTCCTGAACAAACCTGCCCTCTAGGGCTCTGCAACGATCATACACCCTTATCCCACCCCCTAGATACTTAAGAACTGCCTAGGGGAAACTGAGGCACCCCCACAGTATTCAGAGGAAACATTAAGAACAGTCCCACTTTGTCACAGGGTGACAGAAATGACAGGGCACCCCCAGGGCCGGCATGTGCAACTGCGCATTCCTGTCACGCTCTCCACTTGTCTGTTACACTGCCTTGGGTCTTGTCCACATGGAGAAGTGGTGTCAGTTTAACTTAATTTATTCCTGACCCACTCTGGATTATTCCAGGTTAGCTTTGGACCATCAGGAATCAGTGTAAACCAAACTGAAATCAGCCACTCTTGAACAGAAATTGGAGCGTGCACGGAAGGGTGTGCACTGGGTAACTCAATCATTACAAGTCACACCTGGCCTTAAATCACTGCAGGTCCTCTGTGCAGACAGGCCCTTGTACGGGATGGTGAACTCTTTGGGCAGGTACCGCATCCATCCAGCACCTGCACAATGGGGCCCTGGGCTTGACTGGCGCCTCTGGGTGCTTCTGTGACATGAGCAACAGCTTTCGGGATTCTGCCTTCAACAGAACACGGAACAGCTTCCTTTGGCGTCCAGGTAGCGGGGGCGGAATGACCCCTGGGGTGTCGCTCCCACGCACAGGATGCTTGGGGGCCACGACCGCGGCTTAGGGACAGAGCGTTAGCCCCGTGTATTACTCGGCCGCAGGCATTCGCTCGAAGCTCAGTGCGTGCCGTGACAATCCCTGAACATCCCTCTCCCCAGGGCCTGGAGAGGACCCATGAACAGCTCCTGCCTGGTGGGTTTCCCCGCTGAGCTAACACCTTTGGGGTGCTGCGGCTCAGACAGCGTCACTTCATTCACAGCATGGGGCTGGGATTAATTACTGGTGTTACGGAAGCCTCTCGTGTGCAGACCCCGGCTGCTCCCCAGACACGAAGGCCGCCGTCGGAGCAGGTGCATAGAGCTTACGGGATACTCGCGGAGCTACCAAGCTACCACAGGCTACCCGGGCCAGCCGGATACAGAGAAACCAAGCAGTGCCCCTCATGCTGTCCTGGTCCGCACAGCCTTCAGAGCTCCCCGGGGGACGGCCAGCACGGGAGCCCGCGGGACTGCTGTTCTGTGCAGGTGCCACGGTAATACCCTGCGCGTGCACGGAAGATAACGTGGTCCCTGCCTGGAAGAGTTTACGGTCTCCTGCCACGTCCTCCGATGGGCGTAAGGACCGACTGCAGGAGAAAGGGGCGTGTCACCGGATAGTGGGTCCCTGGGAGCAGACCAGGCTGAGCTCCTGCACTGAGCGCTTCTCCTCGGGCCACGGCTCCCTCAGGTGTGTCCAGCACGGCGGGGCCCTGATCCAGACACGATCCTTTCTGCGCTCCTGCAGACGCAGGCGGCAGCAGCTGGGAACTGCGCTGTTGTTGCAAGGAGAGGAAATACCACGAGGTGGCCAAATGCTTTTGTTTTAGCGTCCACCGCTCTGTAGTGAAACTGGGGACGGAACCGTCGCTGTGGGTCTCGGCGCCTAGGGGCTTCAGTGGACCGGGGCTTTCCGAAGAGGAGAGCCATCGGTAAGGATGACGGAGTGATTGGGGCGTGGGGGTCTCTCTCTCCTGCACACACAGAGCTGGGGGTTTAGGAGGCGGTGAAGATGCAGGAGTGGAGCAGGCTGGAGACCCGGGCGCTGGCGTGTGGCTCTGTGCGTTGCTTGGCCTCCAGTAACCAGAGTTAAGGGGGTGCTTGGCCAGTGGGGTGGGATGGACGCTTGTGGCTGCAGCTGTGTATGATTGGAGCGTGGATAGTTGACTGGGAAATACAGTGGGGAAAATCTTGCCACGAAGATGTTAGTGGTGATATGGTCCAGCAGTGAGAAGTCACTGGAATTTTTTGGGTACAGAGACCTTGGCGGCTTGGCACCGTGGCAAATGCACCCTTCAAATTTCCAACACCCCTGTTTTGGTCCATGAATTTTGGGCTCCATGCTCCTTTGCTGACCAGCCGCAACCTCAGCGCAGCCCTGGGACAAGGAGACGTCTCGGTTTGGAGCAGCTCCGTCTTTGCATCGCCCTCTGGTGCCGTTCTCCTTCGGCATTCGTGGTCAGAGGCGACTGCGGCGCTTGTCAGCAGCTGATCTCACACGGGAGGAGCATGATGGGCCCTGGTCGCTCCAGCAGCTCTGACACCCCCCTGCTGCTCCCCGAGGCTTTCACAGCCCCGCTGTTTGTTGTTGGGGCAGTGAGGAGGGTTCTTGGGAGCAGCCCCGATAGAGGCCGTGGCCCTGGTGGTTCCAGGGGGCAGGATGATCCTGTGCGGATGGAGGTCGCCCGTCCGTGGGCTGAGCCCATCCCGGTCTGCCTGGCTGCTCCCAGCTCCCATCTGTGCCGCTGGCCCTGTGCCCAGGGGAGGGGGGCTGAGTCACCGGCTTGCGGCATGCAGAGGGAGCCAAGGATGGGAGTGATGGGGTCAGGGAGAATTCCCTCCCCACATCACGCGCCTCCTTGTCTCCAGCTGCTCCGGGGGGAGCAGGCATGCCAAGCCTGGCGCTGGGCTGGGGATCGGGTCCCGCTGGGGCTGCGGGAATGGCACCGGGCAGAGACTGCTCTGGCATTGACCCCGCGATCCAGGCAAGGCGGCCCAGTGGGGCTGGAATCTCAGACTCCCCACGCTGGCTGGGGCTGGATCCCGCTGGGGCTCGGCCCTGACGGGATGAATTACCTGGGTCTGTCGGACCTGCCACCCCGGCAGCTGGGCCCTACGCCCCCTGGGGGGCCTCCCCCCTTGGCCTGGGAGAGAGCGTCCCCTCCTGCTGGGCACGCTGGGCACCTTTCCTGTCCGCTCTGGTGGGGGCAGCTAGGAGAAGCCAGTACCTGCGAACGGGGCCCTGCCTGCGCCTCCCAGCCCAGTGCCAGCTCGGTGCCCGCCAGCCTCGCCACAGCAGGGCTGGGGTCAAGAGAAGGTGCTGGGGGCTGAGGCCCAATTGGTGACCCGCTGCCAAGGGCCCTGCTCTCAGAGACAGGGTCTCCCTCGAGGATGGTGTCTTGGATCTGCCTGTCCGGAGTGGCTCCTCTCCGGCTGGCAGGGGTGCAGTGCTGGTGGGGGCAGGGCTGGGTGTATTCTGGGGGGAGGTAGATATGGGGCTGCCAGCTCTGTGCCGTTTTGATGCCTGCCTGGCCGGCCCCAGGACCAAGCCTTGGGGGTGCTGCGCGAGGCCAGGTTGGCCCTGGCTGAGTGGGCACGAGGCTGGGTTGTTGGTGGAGCTGGCATGTGGGGTTGCTGACCCAGCCGGGTGGCAGAGGGTGCTGGTATCAGTGTGGGAATGGCCAGAGGGCCCAGCCCAACCCCCCAGCGCCCGTGGCTGGAGGGGGCAGAGGGATCTCTGTGAACTTGAGCCCCCGGGGTCGAATTGGGCCCTGAGAGCTCTCGGGGGGTGTTGGCTGGGCCAGTCCATGTGGGCAAAGCTGTGGCAGTCCTTCACCCAGGTATCGGGTACCAAGGGAAACTGAGCAAAGAATAAGGCACAGGATTTTCATCAGTCGGGGCCAGGGGGTGGTTAAGTGGTTACTGACCCGGTGTCTGGAACCCGTGAGATCCTGAACCAGACCAACAAACCCTGCATGGACCCCCCAGCCCCCTCGTCCGTCCCAGAACTGCCCTGCCCCTGCTTGCCAGAGGAGCCAGCGTGGCCCAGGACGGGCCTGGCTCTGCCGTGCGGCGGCAAAGACCTCTCTGAGGTAGCGGCGACCCACTGATCCCTACGAATGCCCTGAGCCTCTCTGGGGCGGCTCCAGGGGTTTATAATGGAGCTGGGAGTCTCGGGGCTGGTTTTCCAGGGCTCGTCAGTGCATCCAGCCAGGCCGCAGACACGCCGGCTCTGGGGCAGGATCCACCGCGCCTCCCCTCCCAGCTGGTCTGTCTCCCGCCTGCTGCCAGAGAGGGACCGGAGGGGCAGGCGTGCCCCACGCTGCCCTGCATTGCTGACATTCCTGTCGGAGCAGCCAGGGGACGGGGTGGGATCCTGGCCCTTGTGCCACCCCCCTGCTAGTCCCCCCCTCCCCCAGCTCTGCCGGCGCCCCTCAGTCCCGACCCGCAGCCCCCTGCTTCCCCCCCCCCCCGCTCTGCCGGCGCCCCTCAGTCCCGACCCGCAGCCCCCTGCTTCCCCCCCCCCCCTGCTCTGCCGGCTCCCCTCAGTCCCGACCCGCAGCCCCCTGCTGTCGTCCCCCCCCCCCGGCTCTGCCAGCGCCCCTCAGTCCCGACCCGCAGCCCCCTGCTTCCCCCCCCCCCCCGCCCCCCAGCTCTGCCAGCGCCCCTCACTCCCGACCCGCAGCCCCCTGCTTCCCCCCCCCCCCCCCCCGCTCTGCCGGCACCCCTCAGTCCCGACCCGCAGCCCCTGCTATTCCCCCCCCCCCGCTCTGCCGGTGCCCCTCAGTCCCGACCTGCAGCCCCCTGCTATTCCCCCCGCCCAAGCTCTGCCGGCACCCCTCACTCCCGACCCGCAGCCCCCTGCTTCCCCCCCCCCCTGCTCTGCCGGCACCCCTCAGTCCCGACCCGCAGCCCCCTGCTATTCCCCCCCTCCCCCAGCTCTGCCGGCGCCCCTCACTCCCGACCCGCAGCCCCCTGCTGTCTTCCCCCCCCCCGGCTCTGCCAGCGCCCCTCAGTCCCGACCCGCAGCCTCCTGCTTTCCCCCCCGCCCCCCAGCTCTGCCGGCGCCCCTCAGTCCCGACCCGCAGCCCCCTGCTTCCCCCCCCGCCCCCAGCTCTGCCAGCGCCCCTCAGTCCCGACCCGCAGCCCCCTGCTATTCCCCCCCTCCCCCAGCTCTGCCGGCTCCCCTCACTCCCGACCCGCAGCCTCCTGCTGCCCCCCCCCCCCAGCTCTGCCGGCGCCCCTCACTCCCGACCCGCAGCCCCCTGCTTCCCCCTCTCCCCCTGCTCTGCCGGCGCCCCTCACTCCCGACCCGCAGCCCCCTGCTTCCCCAGCTCCCCCTGCTCTGCCGGCGCCCCTCACTCCCGACCCGCAGCCCCCTGCTATTCCCCCCCCCCCCCCCCCAGCTCTGCCGGCGCCCCTCAGTCCCGACCCGCAGCCCCCTGCTATTCCCCGCCCCCCAAGCTCTGCCGGCGCCCCTCAGTCCCGACCCGCAGCCCCCTGCTATCTCTCCCCCCCCCCCCCCCCCCCCAGCTCTGCCAGCGCCCCTCAGTCCCGACCTGCAGCCCCCTGCCAGCCCAGCGCTGGGCTCCCCCCAGCTCTGCCGGCGCCCCTCACTCCCGACCCGCAGCCCCCTGCTATCTCTCCCCCCCCCCAGCTCTGCCGGCGCCCCTCAGTCCCGACCCGCAGCCCCCTGCTATCTCTCCCCCCCCCCCCCCCAGCTCTGCCGGCGCCCCTCACTCCCGACGCGCAGCCCCCTGCCAGCCCAGCGCTGGGCTCCCCCCAGCTCTGGTGCCGTCACTGTGCCCTGCGGTGCCATCGCTCAGCGCCCCCTTAGCTGAGCACTGTGCCGTGATGGTGCCCGGCTCTGGGGCAGTTTGCAGAGGGGGCGAAGCTGCCCCCGGAGCAGGCTGAGGTTCCCCAAACACAGCTGGGTCTGTGAGCTCCCAGGCTCCGAGGCCAGCTGAGGAGACCCCGGGGCCACGGGACAGTGTCCTTGGCCCCCGGCGCAGAGCGGGCTCCTTCAGGTCCCTTGGCCCCTCCCGGCCGCACCGCCTGCAGCGGGGGGGGGCTATGCCTAGCCTGATGGGCCCGATCCTGCCGGGGCTCAGCTCGCTCCGTCACGGGCCGAGCGCTGCGGGCTGCGCATCCCACTGACCTGCTCCCCCCACACCTCTCTCTCTCCCGCCAGGCTGTTCCTCTAAGTCATTCAAGCTGTACTCGCCAAAGGAGCCCCCAAACGGCAACGCCTTCCCCCCTTTCCACCCGGGCACCATGCTGGATCGAGATGTGGGGTGAGTGGCGGCTGACGGGGCACGGAGCGGCGGGGGCCGGTCCCCCTGCATGCGTGGGCCGCCCCGAAGCGGCAGGGCGGGTGTGGTGCGGCCGGGGCTGGAAGGTTAGAGACACGCGGGCTGAGGTGCCAGGCGGCAGGCAGGGGCGTTAATAGCCCCGAGAGAGGTGGAAGAACGGCATGGAAGACCCAGTGATCCTGGGGGTGTCCTTGACTCCCCTGGGCTCTGGGGGGAGCTGGGGGGGCTCAGCCTCAGGGTGGCACCGGGGGGGGGTTACTCCCCACAGTGCAATGGGGCAGCCACAGGCACCCATGCACCAGCCCCCTCCTCCCTGGCTCCCAGATCCTGGTGTAAAGCAACAGTGGGCCAGGGCAGGTCCGACCCCCCTTGCTCCCAAACGGGGTCACACACTGTGTTTGGGGTTCATCCTCGGGGTCCATTTGTTTCCCCCCCGACCGGGCACGGGTTTTCCTCGCCGTGCTCTGCCCAGACGGCTCCCATGGCACCTGGTCACTAGAGGGAACCTCCTGTGGGCCCCTTGGGCAGAACGTGCCTCCCGCCTGCTCTCTGCTCCAGGCTGGGCTCGGGGGGGCTGGGCTCCCCAGGCCGTGTGTGGGGAGAATCTGCCCCAGTTCTGGGGGCAGAGAGACCTGCCAGCCTGGGATGGGGGCAGAGAGCCCCGGGCAGCCTGTCACTCGGGGGGCAGGGAGGGGGTGACAACACAGGCTAGGTCTGAGGTTCATGGGGATGTGCCCTAACCGCCCGTCGGCACCTCTCTCCGCAGACCTACCCCCATGTACCCGCCGACGTACCTGGAGCCCGGGATAGGGTAAGAGCTTGCGCTCTGGGAGGAGGCGGGGGTCACTGCTCGCGCTCTGGGGGGGCTCACGCCTGGGTGTGGGAGGCAGCAGGAGCCCTGGTGGTGCCGCCCAACCGGGTGCCAAGAGGGGGAGAGGCTGCTTTGGAGCCCCACGCCAACCCCTAGGCTAAACGAGCCATGGGGCACCGCTCCTCTGCTCGGGGTGAGCGTCCTGGGTCCACAGCTCACGCCACCCTGGGGCAGGCTGTGCCCCAAGGCCCGGTCCTGCCCTCCCTGCATGGAGCACTCAGGGCTGGGGCGGGGAGCGCGGGGGCGGGCGGGGAGCGCGGGGACGGGCTGGGGCTGGGGTGGGGAGCGCTGGGGCTGAGGTGGGGCGCGCAGGCAGGCTGGGGCGGGGGCGGGCTGGGGCTGGGGCGGGGAGCGTGGGGGCGGGCTGGGGCTGGGGCGGGCTGGGCATGGCCGGGCCCCACTGAGAGGCCCCGCTGTGCTTGCTTGGCAGGAGGCACACGCCGTACGGGAACCAGACCGACTACAGGATATTCGAGCTGAACAAGCGGCTGCAGAACTGGACAGAGGTGTGCGGGCGGGGCTGGGGCGGGGGAGTGGGGGACCCTGGGGGCGGGCGGGGGGGTGAGCACCCATGGGTGCTCGTGGGTAGCCTCAGGGTGGAGCATCGCATGCTGGGCCCAATGGCCACACAGCCTGTGTCCACGTTGGCAGAGCCCCTGGCCAAGCCCCTCAGACCGTGCGGGTCTCCAGGGGCCCGAGGGCGTTACCGCTCCCTGTCTCAGCCCAGCCAGGATGGAGGGTCCCAGGTCCCCCGGCGGGGCGGGTTCTCTCCCCTCCCCGTGACGCCGCGCCCATCTCCCGCCCCCAGGAATGTGACAATCTCTGGTGGGACGCCTTCACCACGGAGTTCTTCGAGGACGATGCCATGCTAACGATCACCTTCTGCCTGGAGGATGGACCAAAGAGATACAGTGAGTGGCGGGGGCCCGCCCCGACGAAGCTGGGAAAGGGCTGACAGCCAGTCTGTGCGATGCCACGTGCTGTGCGGGCCGGACTGGGGGCCCCAGCTGCCGCGCTGGGTCTGTGCCGTGGTTCCGGGCTTGGCCCACAGTTACTCCAGGGCAGAGCTGAGCTCCGTGTCAGATCCCGATACCACGGTGATGGGCACCTTCGCAGTCCTGTGGACAGGGGGCGAGGACCCTGCCTGTATGGCCTCAGGGACAGGGAAACAAAGGCAAAGCGGAGCCAGAGGCGGGGAACCCAGGGTGGCTTCCTGCCAGCAGGCGCTCGGCCTCGCACAGCGGCCCTGGGGACGTCTCATCCTGCAGGCTGCCCGCCCTGCACCTCTCACCTCTGCCCCACGGCTGCCGTGTGAGCTGGGTTCCTCTGTGCCTGGCTCCCGGCCCATCGCACTGGAGGATGGGGTGGCAGGGCGGTAGCTGGGGGTGCCTGGCCTGAACCACAGCCCTGCAGCGAGCTGAGCCGGGGCTCCAGGGAAGCCAGGCGTTGACTCTCTTTCTCCCTCTCTCCCCTCCCTGCTGCAGCCATCGGCCGGACTCTGATTCCCCGTTACTTCCGCAGCATCTTTGAGGGGGGTGCCACGGAGCTGTACTACGTGCTCAAGCACCCCAAGGAGTCCTTCCACAACAACTTCGTCTCACTGGACTGCGACCAGTGCACCATGGTGACCCAGCACGGCAAGCCCATGTTCACGCAGGTAGGGGCGGGCGCTGGGCCTGGCTCCCTCGGGACTCTGCAGGGCTGGAGAGCCCAGCTCTGGGCACCGCCGCGGTGCTGGCCCTCGGGAGACGATTAGCCGCCGGGTACTGCCCAGTGCAAGAGGGTATCTGGGGTTCCTGGCCAGCCTGGGCACCCCCTGCATGGCTGTGCCTGCCCCTGCAGCCCGAGATGCTGGCAGGTCAGAGCGTGTTCGGGCGAAGGGGAGACGGGCGCTGGTGCAAGGGGGCCAGCAGGTGCCAGCTGCGTAGGCTCAGGGCACTGGAGTCTGTCTGGGCCACACGGCTGGCAGAGCGGGAAGCCTGTCTCCTGGCACTGTGGACGAAGAGGCAGGCGGGTGAGGCCGAAGGCGCTGCCGTGCATTGCACGCTGGGTGGGAGGCCAGGTGCCGTTTATCCTGCGGGGAGGGGAGCAGCAGATCGGAGCCAGGAGGGGTCGAGGAGGCTCGGCTGGGTCTCGGGGCGTTTGGGGTTGACGTCTCGTCCCCGCCCCAGGTGTGTGTGGAGGGGCGGCTCTACCTGGAGTTCATGTTCGACGACATGATGCGGATAAAGACGTGGCACTTCAGCATCCGGCAGCATCGAGAGCTCATTCCCCGCAGCATCCTCGCCATGCACGTGAGTCCCTGGCTCGGTGCCGATGGCCCCGCGGCTGAGCCCCAAGGCCCCAGCAGGGCTGCAGCCTGGCCCGGGGCAGGAGTCCCTCGGGACAGGGCGTGCGTCTCTCTCCAATAGTTCAAACTCTCACATCCACCCCCGGGGCCGGAGCCGTGTGTGCTGTGACGCTGTTTGCTCAGCTGTCTCTTCACCATGCGACTGTCCGGGGGGCTGCAGACCTACAGGGGATGAGCCTTGGCTCCCCTGGGCGCACAGGTGGGGCAGGCCAGAAATCCGGTGGGGCTGGGGCTGGAGCTGTCCAGGTGCCGTTCCCAGCCCTAGCGCGGCTGAGGTGTCCCTGTCCCCCTGCGCTCCTAGGCACAGGACCCCCAGATGCTGGACCAGTTATCCAAGAACATCACCCGCTGCGGGCTCTCCAACTCCACCCTCAACTACCTCCGGGTACGTGTGTGCAGAGCGCGGCGTGGGGCTCGGCTCTGTCATCGGGGGCCCCAGACTCTTCCTGCCCGAGGGCTCTGGGGTTATTGCCCTGGGGGGCGGCTCTAGGACTCCGGCCTGGGGAGCCCAGCCCTAGAGATGTAGCTGGAGCTCCCGGCACCATGGTGAGCAGAGACCTGAGGGCAGGGAGAGGGGGACCTGAAGGGGTGGGGGAGTATTCAGGCAAATATGGCAATGCATATTCATGAGCTGTGCACGTTGTAGGATGTTGTCATGCCCACCAGGACCCCCCAGTGATTAGTGGCCTGTTATTGCCCCGGGGAGTCCCACCCACCTGGGGGACGGTCCAGAGCCCAGCCTGCTACCGTGACACAGCTCGTCTGGAGCCTGGCGCCCACAGGGACTGGGGCAGCCCAAGGGACCTAGGCAGGCAGCCCAGCCCCTGTGGTGGGGGCTGGTGGAGAGGATACGTGGGGCTGGTGCAGGGGGGCCTGGGAGAGGCTGGGCCCGTGGGGCGGGGCGGGGGGGGCGCTGGGTGTCCTGATGGCTGCATGCGGCTGTGCCCGGGGTCCTGGGGGGCGCCGGCTCGGACGCGGCGGTGGCTGAATCTCTCCTCCCCCCAGCTCTGCGTGATCCTGGAGCCGATGCAGGAGCTGATGTCCCGGCACAAGACCTACAGCCTCAGTCCCCGCGACTGCCTCAAGACCTGCCTCTTCCAGAAGTGGCAGCGGATGGTGGCGCCGCCAGGTGAGACCCTGGGGCCCGCAGCACCTGGCGGGGCGGGGCTGGTGGGGAGACCTGCCCTGGGAGGGCCGGGGGGCTGGTTCTGTCTCTGACCACCCAGGACGGGGCTCTCGGCCGCCCCCCCCCGGCTGTGAGTGCGTGGTCTGAGGGTGCGTGGCAGGGAGCAGCGTGGGCTGCGGGGGACTGGGTGTCAGGACTCCTGGGTTCCGTTCCCAGCCGTGACCGTGGGCGCGTCTCCCTTCCCCTCGGCCCCCCTGCCTGGGCAGTGGGGCTGAAAACCAGGCAAGTGCGGTGGAGAGAAGGGGAGCGGGGGCTGGGCAGGGTTCCTCGGGGTGAGGATGGGGAGCCAGCTCCAGCCCAGCCTGGTTAACAGCCGCCCCCCCCCGCCCCCCCAGCCGAGCCGGCACGGCAGCAGCCCAGCAAGCGCCGGAAAAGGAAGATGTCGGGGGGCAGCACCATGAGCTCCAGCGGCGGCAACGCGAACAACAGCAACAGCAAGAAGAAGAGTCCGGCCAGCACCTTCGCCCTGTCCAGTCAGGTACCTGTAAGCATCCCGTTTCCATTTCTCTTCCCCGTCCTGCCGAGCCGCCCCCGGAGCCCTCGCCCAGGCCGGGCCCATAGAGCCCTGTCTCCAGGGGCTGAATGTGCAGGAACCCTCCATGTCCCGGCCCCCGACGGCCAGTTCCCCTGCATCAGGCCTGAGCTGGGGGACGCACTGGGGCAGAGCCGGCAGGCCACTGCCTGGGGCCACGTGGGATCCCAGGCTGGGCCCGGGGCGGTCCTGCCGGAGCCCAGCAACTCCAGTTTGCATAGAATCATAGAATAACAGAGTTGGAAGGGACCTCTGGAGGCCATCTAGTCCAACCCCCTGCTCAGAGCAGGACCAACCCCAATTAAATCATCCCAGCCAGGGCTTTGTCAAGCCTGACCTTAAAAACTTCCAAGGAAGGAGATTCCACCACCTCCCTAGGTAACGCATTCCAGTGTTTCACCACCCTCCTAGTGAAAAAGTTTTTCCTAATATCCAACCTAAACCTCCCCCACTGCAACTTGAGACCATTGCTCCTCGTTCTGTCATCTACCACCACTGAGAATAGTCTAGATCCATCCTCTTTGGAACCCCCTTTCAGGTAGTTGAAAGCAGCTATCAAATCCCCCCTCATTCTTCTCTTCCGCAGACTAAACAATCCCAGTTTCCTCAGCCTCTCCTCATAACTCATGTGTTCCAGTCCCCTAATCATTTTTGTTGCCCTTCGCTGGACTCTCTCCAATTTCTCCACATCTTTCTTGTAGTGTGGGGCCCAAAACTGGACACAGTACTCCAGATGAGGCCTCTCCAATGTCGAATAGAGGGGAACAATCACATCCCTCGATCTGCTGGCAATGCCCCTACTTATACACCCCAAAATGCCATTGGCCTTCTTGGCAACAAGGGCACACTGTTGATCATATCCAGCTTCTCGTCCACTGTCACCCCTAGGTCCTTCTCTGCAGAACTGCTGCTGCCGAGCCATTCGGTCCCTAGTCTGTAGCAGTGCATTGGATTCTTCCGTCCTAAGTGCAGGACTCTGCACTTGTCCTTGTTGAACCTCATCAGATTTCTTTTGGCCCAATCCTCCAATTTGTCTAGGTCCCTGTGTATCCTATCCCTACCCTCCAGCGTATCTACCTCTCCTCCCAGTTTAGTGTCATCCGCAGACTTGCTGAGGGTGCAATCCACACCATCCTCCAGATCATTAATGAAAATATTGAAGAAAACCGGCCCCAGGACCGACCCTTGTGGCACTCCGCTAGATACCGGCTGCCAACTAGACATGGAGCCATTGATCACTACCCGTTGAGCCCGACAATCTAGCCAGCTTTCTACCCACCTTGTAGTGCATCCTTCCACCCCATACTTCTTTAACTTGCTGACAAGAATACTGTGGGAGACCGTGTCAAAAGCTTTGCTAAAGTCGAGGAATAACACGTCCACTGCTTTCCCTTCATCCACAGAACCAGTTATCTCGTCATAGAAGGCAATTAGATTAGTCAGGCATGACTTTCCCTTGGTGAATCCATGCTGACTGTTCGTGATCACTTTCCTCTCGTCTAAGTGCTTCAGAATTGATTCCTTGAGGACCTGCTCCATGATTTTTCCGGGGACTGAGGTGAGGCTGACGGGCCTGTAGTTCCCAGGATCATCCTTCTTCCCTTTTTTAAAGATGGGCACTACATTAGCCTTTTTCCAATCTTCCCGGGACCTCCCCCGATCATCATGAGTTTTCAAAGATAATGGCCAATGGCTCTGCAATCACATCCGCCAATTCCTTTAGCACTCTCGGATGCAACTCGTCCGGCCCCATGGACTTGTGCACGTCCAGCTTTTCTAAATAGTCCCGAACCACTTCTTTCTCCACAGAGGGCTGGTCACCTTCTCCCCATGCTGTGCTGCCCAGTGCAGTAGTTTGGGAGCTGACCTTGTTCGTGAAGACAGAGGCGAAAAAAGCATTGAGTACGTTAGCTTTTTCCACATCCTCTGTCACTAGGTTGCCTCCCTCATTCAGTAAGGGGCCCACACTTTTCTTGGCTTTCTTCTTATTGCTAACATACCTGAAGAAACCCTTCTTGTTACTCTTAACATCCCTCACTAGCTGCAACTCCAGGTGTGATTTTGCCTTCCTGATTCCATTCCTACATGCCCGAGCAATATTTATATACTCATCCCTGGTCATTTTGTCCAATCTTCCACTTCTTGTAAGCCACTTTTTTGTGTTTAAGATCAGCAAGGATTTCACTGTTAAGCCAAGCTGGTTGCCTGCCATATTTACTATTCTTTCTACACATCGGGATGGTTTGTCCCTGTAACCTCAATAAGGATTCTTTAAAATACAGCCAGCTCTCCTGGACTCCTTTCCCCGTCATGTTATTCTCCCAGGGAATCTTGCCCATCAGTTCCCTGAGGGAGTCAAAGTCTGCTTTTCTGAAGTCCAGGGTCCGTATTCTGCTGCTTTCCTTTCTTCCTTGTGTCAGGATGCTGAACTCGACCATCTCATGGTCACTGCCTCCCAGGTTCCCATCCAGTTTTGCTTCCCCTACTAATTCTTCCCGGTTTGTGAGCAGCAGGTCAAGAAGAGCTCTGCCCTAGTTGGTTCCTCCAGCACTTGCACCAGGAAATTGTCCCCTACAGTTTCCAAAAACTTCCTGGATTGTCTGTGCACCGCTGTATTGCTCTCCCAGCAGATATCAGGATGATTGAAGTCGCCCATGAGAACCAGGGCGTGCGATCTAGTAGCTTCTGCGACTTGCCGGAAGAAAGCCTCGTCCACCTCATCCCCCTGGCCCGGTGGTCTATAGCAGACTCCCACCACGACATCACCCTTGTTGCTCAGGCTTCTAAACTTAATCCAGAGACTCTCAGGTTTTTCTGCATGTGGATCCCAGCCCCACCTCTGGGGCCCGCAGCCGAGCAGTGACCCGGGTTGGGGGAGGTTGTGTACGGCCCAGCAGGTAACGCGCTGGGATCCTGCTGGAAATAGGTTGGCAGCGTCGGGCATAGGGCCGTGGGAGAGGGGCCGTGGGGGGCCCAGGGAAGCGGTGGCTGGGAAGGAGGTGGCACTCGGGGCTAGAGCCTTGTCCCGTTGAGAGGAGGGGGGGCCGGGGCTGCCTCTGCCTTGATTATGTTTCGGGACCGTCTCCCCTTTCAGGATGTGATGGTGGTGGGCGAGCCCACGCTGATGGGGGGCGAGTTCGGCGACGAGGACGAGCGGCTCATCACCCGGCTGGAGAACACGCAGTTCGACGCCGCCAACGGGATCGACGACGAGGACAGCTTCAACAACTCGCCCGCCCTGGGCGCCAACAGCCCCTGGAACAGCAAGCCGCCCTCCAGCCAGGAGAGCAAGTCGGAGAACCCCACGTCGCAGGCCTCCCAGTAACGGCCCGCCCGGCCCACGCCGGCCAGGCCCATCCACCTGGACGTTTGCAAAGGAAAGGGACTGGGGAGCGGATCGGCGCTGCCTGGTACCAGGGTGTGGAGACGCCAGCCGCCCTGCCCCCGCTCTCTGCACTCCTGCTTTCTCATGGGGCCCCCTCTCTACTCCACCCCCTGGGAGAGCCTGCATTCCCTCTCCCATGTTCCCAGTCCTGCCCTTGCCAAGTGGGAGAGCCCGGCCCCGGTGGGAGGGGGGGCTGCTTCCGTGGCTCCCGCCCGTTACTACCTGACACCCTCCTTTGATGGGGAAACCAGCAGCTGGCAAGCACCCGAGGACCACGGGTTGGGGCTCCCCAAGCTGCGGTACACTGAGGCTGGGCGTCTGCAGGGCCCTGCCGCAATGGGGAGCGAAGTGAGTGCGTCGCTCCAGCCCCACAACCCACCAAGCGGCTGCTTCTCCCGTCCCCCTCCGAGCTGGCCCCTTGCAACTGCAAGCATGCCGTAGGCGGGGTGGGTTGATGGGGCTTTGGGGCAGGTAGCCATTCGGGAGGCTCGTCCCTGTCTGGCGGCTGGGGAAGCGGCAGCCAGGCACGGCCGCGTTTCCCTGCTCGCCTGGCTGGGAGAGGTTTTGCCCTCGGGAGCGAGAGCGCGGCGGGCCGAGGCGGAGCGTTGTGTATATAGAAACCCGCGACGGAGAGAATCCCCTGAAACCTGGGGCTGGAATGGGAGGAGGGGCCCGAGGCTCAGAGGCCGCAGTGGGAAAGCGCCCCAAGTCCACGCCTGGCTTCTGTGCCGTGCCTCTCGCTCTGCGTGCGTCGGCCTGGGCCCCGGTGCAGCCCCGGGCTCCAGCCCCCACCTGTTTTTTTTTAAAATAATATTAAAATTGTAAGTTTAAAAAAAATGGAACCCCCCGCCTTCCCCTGGTCCCCCCTCCTTCTCCCCCCTAAACCTGTCCTGATTTTTGTACAGGCTTCTAGATCTCTTGGGAGTCTTGTTTTATATACAGTTCAGAGAGCTTCAAACCAAGGAGAGACTTTGCAGACTTCCTTTCTAATCCCTCCAGGGGTGGGGGGAAGCCCCCCACCCCTCCCTCAATGTAAATCTTGTGTGCTGTTGTCCCCACTCCCCCCTCCTCGGGTTTGTGTACCTCGTGCTTGTACATTTCCGCGCTGTAGACGGTGTATGATCCTGTTCTTTCAATGTGTTCTCACTAGAGCAGCTGCCTCCTTTGATGTTAGGGGAAACCAGAAGAATAATAATGATTTTTAAAAGGAAAATCCTTCCCCGGCTTCTTCCGAGCAGGCAGGCGGGTGGAAGGGGGCGCCGTCACCAGTTCACGCCTGGGGCGTCCGCGGGGGGTGGGACAGGCAGTACCATGTGGTTGGCCGGCACTCTGCTGAGGGAGGGGTGATGGCTGCCCACGACCCCGCGGTGGGGCAGGTGAATTGCTGGGTGCCCAGCCGGGATGGGGCCAGGGCAGAGCAGCTCCAGCAGGGCTGGTTGAGCCTGGTGTGGGCAGCGGGGGGGGGCCTGTAGGAAATGGGCAGGAATGTGGGGGTGGGTGTTCTCTGCTCCCACCCTTCGCTGCACAGAGCGTGGTAGAGCAGGTGCCATCAAGGGGTGCCCTGTGGGCAGGGCGGGGGAGCGCGGGGGCAGCAGGTCTCTAACAGCCCAAGGTGCCCCCGTGCCCCGGCGCCAGCCGGTGGCTGCAGCCTGGGGTCAGGCCCCTGCTCCGGGCTGGGAGACGGAGACGGTGAATTTCCCTGCCGAACCTGCAGTGTTTGGTTCCCAGTGACCACCAGGGGGCGCCTCTGCCCCACACCAGTGCCCCCCATCCCTGTTCTCGGGTCACCCTGTGGGTCCCTCGGGTGGCCCCCTCTGGGGAGGGGGGCTCAGCGTAGGTTCCATCCCCTGCCCCCTCGGGCCACTTCCTGCCTTCCGGCGGCCAAACCCACTCTGGGGGGCCTAGGACTGGCGGCTGGGGACAGAAGGGCCCTGGCTCCCAGTGCCGGCTGGCTGCTCTGCGCGTCCCCAGCCCGACTCCTTCCCTGGCCCGAGCCGGGGGCTCCTGCTGCGAGGGCCCCGGGCAGATCTGAGCCCAGTGGGGAGCCCCATCAGTCCTGCTTGCAAGGCCCAGGGGAAAGCGCCGCCCCCCGCATTGGAAAAGTGTCCTGCAGGGGGCAGCACCGTCCCTCCACCATCCTGGGCCCCGGGCAGCTGGCCCAGACAAGCGCTCTGGCTGGGGGGAGTCATTGGAAAGCCTGGGCCCCCTGCGGGGCACCTGGCTTAGACTCCAGGCAGCCCTGGTGTCCTTCCAGCATGTCCCCCGCCCTGGCTCTGCTGACCGAGTTGCATGGCTCGCGCCTCTCCCTGGGGCCGGGCAGGTTCGTGTTGCTCGTGTAGGAGGCTGTGTGTGGAGCAGGAGGCCTGGACGCTCTTGGGGGGGCACCTTCTCCCCCTCCCACCCTGGGCACGGCTCTCCAGGCTTCTCGGCTAAGATGGAGCATGGGGACCAGCCTGTCCAAGGAGCCTGGGGACTCTGAATGGAGGGGCGGAGGGTCCTTTTGTGACTGGAGGGACCATTGTCACCTCCCCATTACTGTGGCTTGGCATGAAATGGTGACGCGTGCCCCCCGCTTCACCCCTGGGCACCGTAATGTGCCCCCTGCCTTGCCCCACCTCATCCCCGGCGCACTCTAATGCCGCCTCTTTTTGGGGGGGAGGGTTGGCCTCGTTTGTGCCAATCTGGGGTCATGTACGGTACCAATAAAAATGACTTTTTGGTTTGACGCTGTCCTGGGCTGTTCTTTCCGAAAGCCGCTCAGGGCCGGAGGCAGGTGACCCCCGCCGACCCAGAGCCGTGTCCTGTTTGTGCCCCTGCTGGCACAGCCCCACTTATCGGGGTTACCCTGCCCCCAGCACTGCTGAGCAGTAGCCGGAGGTCCCGGCCTCGGCTGCTGCAGGTTCTTTGACTTCAGCCCTGTTTGCACCTTGACTCCAGCTCAGGGTCTGGCCCCGCACGCTGGATTAGGAAGTAGGGTTTTCCTCTCCGGTTCCTGTTCACCCAGCCAGGGAGCACCCCGAAATGCATTGCCTGGCGCCTTCTACTGCCATCCATCCCCTCCGCATGGCCCCATCGCCCTGGAGCGCTCTCCTGCTGTGCTTAGCCCCCCGAAGCAGTGACCGAGGGGCTGCAGCCAGGCCCCGCTGCTCTGCACCAGCTCGACCCCATTTCCCTGAGGGGGACCGTCTGCTGGGATTCCCCCAGCTCTGGGGGTGCGGGGAGCTGGAGGGACCGCAGCCTGGAGAAGGGCTGGGCCACCCGCGTTCACCGGAGACTTGCCGAGCTGCCGGCGTCTGGCTGCGGGAGGGACATCGCTCCAGCTTGTGCCTCAAGAGCGGCTTGGCCTCGCATTCTGCCCAAGCCTCCCCCTGCAGCCACAGCCCGGGCAGGCACAGCGCTGGGGGACCGGTGGCTGTAAGGGGTGGGACCCTCAGCCCCAGGGAGGCCGGTGTCTCAGCCCGGGCTGCTGGGGAAGCTCACTCGGGCCAGACTGGGATGCTGTGGCTGCAGCTAGCCCCGCAGATCCCCCAGCGCTGCCCCAGTGAAAGCCCAGCTGGGTCGGTGTAACCCTCGCCTGCCCGGCCGTGCTAGTCGGGGATCACAGCCCAGCACCCCTTGAGCGGCACAGCTGTGCTGCAGCATCCCGGTCTGGCCCGAGTGAGACACCGGCCTCCCGGGGGCTGAGGTTCCCGGTCTGGCCCCAGCCGAACCTCCCTGGGGCTGAGGTTCCCATCCCCTTATGGCCACCGGTCAGGCTGCCAGCTGGTCCGGGTCTGGCCCCAGCTGCTTGAGCCCTAAGTAGCAGGCAGGGTCCTCGCCAGAACCAGCTGGCAGCGGCAGGCGTGACAAATAGCCCCTTGAGAACCCAAATCCCAGGGGCCGAGGGTCTGGCTCTGCGCCGGCCCCAGAGCCGTCGGCCCAGCTGCTGTGGCGGGTCAGGGCTCGTGGGCTGCAGGGTGTTGCCGTTGTGCTGAGCCAGCCCTTTGCCTTCGCTGGGCTGCTCCGGCCCTTCCTGCAGCTGCAGAACATGGGGGGTGGGTGAACCCCAGAGACTGGGAACTCTCCCCCTCTGAGCTGCAATCCTCCAGCCAACCCCCGGGGAACGCCAGTGGGCACGTGCCCGTGGCTACTTCACTTGCCTTTCCTGGCCGGCTTCATCGTTACGGGCAGCAGCTTTTTGAGGTTTGTGTCTCTATGTAAGACCAGCGATTGCAGACGATCCTTGCTCCTGGTGTGCCCCACAGCCCAGGCCCTGCTGCGGTGCAGGGGTGACGCTCGCTGCCCTCCACCGTCTGTAGGCTCACGGGGTGCCTTGGGCCGGGAGGGCACCCCACCTCCGGGCAGAGGGGATGGCTCAGCCGTCCCACCCTGGGCAGCTAACAGAGCGGGTTTTTGGCTTGGGGCCTGCGCGGCTCGCCCGTGGGCGCGTGGCCTGTCTCAGCCAGGTGCCAGGATGCGCGGGCACAACCAAGGGGCTACACATCGTGGAGTTCAGCTGGGGCCAGACCCGGACCAGCTGGCAGCCTGACCTTCGGGGGCACGGCTGCAGGAGAGCCCTGCGACCGCCCCAGAGCCGATGCTGGTGAAGGCTGGGCCATATCTACAAGTAGGGGCCTTCCTGGCCTGCCCGTGCAGGAAGCCTTGGTGGAAGGGGAAGGGGAGCGAGAGCTAATGGGGAGCCAGCACCGCGGGGGGGTTGCACCGGGAGAACTGCTGCAAGCCGGGGGGGCACAGGGGTTGGCACGTCGGGCTGGGCACGGGGATGTGCCAGGCACATGGGGTGGGGCACGTGGAGTCGAATGCACCCAGCTGCCGGCCGGAGCAGAGGTAGCAGCAGCCAGGCAGACGGACTAGTGCAGACCGGCCTGAGCAGGAGCGGGCGCCGGGGGACAGGGCCCCTCCGCTCTGGGGGCGCCGCACCCACCTCGAAGGAGCAAACGGCCATGGGTCTGCCCAGCCTGGTTCCCAGCAGATCAGGGGGCTGCCCCTCCCCTTGGTTTCCAGCTTCCACCCGCCCTGTGCTGAGAACGGCAATTGCGGTGCGTGCCGGCAAACGCAGCCGCCCAGCCCCAGCACGGCAGGCAGGCTGCTCCGCCGAGGGGCTTGGGCCTGCTCCTGGCCCATGCGGCTGCTGGCTCACGTGCCTGGTTGCCATGGGCGTGGGCCAGGTGGGCAGCCGGGGCCCAAGCCCCTCTGCAGAGCCGCCGGCCTGGGTGAGCTGGGAGGGTTAGCAGTGCCCGCGGCCCAGCACATCCACGTCTTCGAGTGATTGCTTATGTCCACTCCGTGTTAGGTGTGTGCTCGCCGCAGCACCGGGGCCGGGCGTTTTCCCCTCAGCGGTGTCCATAGGGGACTGGCTCTGGCACCCTCTGGAGTGATGCGCGTATGCACCGGTGTAAGGGGCACCGCCGGCTCCCCCCTCCCTCAGTTCCTTCTTACCCCCAGCGTTGGTGCTGGAACGCTCCCCTGGCCCCGGCAAGCTTCCTCCTCTCGACTGCTCATTGCAAACGTCGCTGTTAATAGTTGTTAGTTTTCGAGTTCCCTTAGTGTGGTTTCATGTTAGTTTGCAGGCCCGGAGGGACGTAGCCTAGAGACAGGGCATGCCCCGATCCCCAGGCTTCAAACCTTGCGACTGTTGCAAGAAGCCCACGCCACTTGGCGACCCCCACAGGAGCTGTTTGAAGTGCTCGAGGGAAACCCATGTTAGCGACAAGCAGCATCAGTGAAAGTTTCAAACCGCGGACCAGAAAGGAGCAGGACGCTGGTCTCCGAGTGCTCCTTATGGAGTCGGCCCTCGCACCGCCCTGGGGCCGACCAGGTCAGACTCCCCCCGCCCAGCACTGT
The DNA here is from genome assembly GCF_015237465.2 of Chelonia mydas. NCBI lineage: Eukaryota > Metazoa > Chordata > Testudines > Cheloniidae > Chelonia > Chelonia mydas. The sequence goes on along the minus strand of NC_057853.1, from coordinate 121,719,647 downwards.
GTCCTCGGTGCGGAGCACGCCGCCAGCACCGGCCTTGGACCGGCCTCGACCCCCACCCCCCGGGACCAGCGGAAAGCAAAGGCCAGGAGGGGACGTTCTCCTACGTCCCACAAAGGGAAGGAGAGGGCCGGAGGAGAGCAAAGCCCCGCGAGGGGCAGCCCACTCCATGACCCACCCGCCACCCTGGTAAGCGTCCGGCACCTCACGGTGCCATCCACACTTGAGGCCTTTCAGGCCGCAAAGGCCATCCTGTTCCTACTGGTACCGCCCACGCCGGCCACGGAAGAGCCCTGCTCGAGGGATAAACCTGCCTCAGGACCCTTCCAACGCGCCCATGAGTGCAGCACCGCTCCTCACCTCAGGGTGCATCCTGCCAGCGCTCACCTGTGCAGAGCGACCAGACCCTGGACAGGCCAGAGTTCCCGGCGTCGGTCCCCAGATGGCCTCAGCACTGGCCAGGTCCCCCAGACATGTATCCCCCTCCTCAGGCTCCGCCAGTGAGGAACAGAGCCTGCCCACGGGCCAGGGCCACCCATTGGGGGCCCCAGCGTTCCCCGCAGGACCACCGGGAGTAGCATGGTCTCAGGGCCAGTGGCCAGCCCCATGGCATCTCTGGAACCCCTAGCAGGGACAGAGTTCGGCCTCGGGAGCATCAGACAAGAGGTCGGTGATGGTCTCCTGCCCACCCTGACTCAGATGTGGGCATAGAGCGGGCTCCTCAGGGTCCCCCAGCCTCAGCTGAGGCTACCACAGTGGAGGCTGCAGAGGTGACAGACCTGTTGATATCCACCTCATCATCATCTTCACCTGATGAGGTGATAACGGGGTCCTCTCCTCCGGTCCCCCAGGATGCTGCCAAGGCTCACAGAGGGTCGCCTCAAACCGGGGGCTGGAGGCCAAGGAGTTGGTGGAGCCCCTGGACTCCCTCTTTGATGTTTTAAGCTCGGCCGCCCAGCCAGGGTGGCATTGCCGGTACACGAAGGAGTGGCAAAGATCAGAAAAACCCTGTGGCAGACGCCTTCATCGCTGCCCCCCAACTCCAAGCGGGCAGAGTGTAAATACCATGTCATAGAATCATAGAATATCAGGGTTGGAAGGGACCTCAGGAGGTCATCTAGTCCAACCCCCTGCTCAAAGCAGGACCAACCCCAGCTAAATCATCCCAGCCAGGGCTTTGTCAAGCCTGACCTTAAAAACTTCTAAGGATGGAGATTCCACCACCTCCCTAGATAACGCATTCCAGTGTTTCACCACCCTCCTAGTGAAAAGTTTTTCCTAATATCCAACCAAGACCTCCCCCACTGCAACTTGAGACCATTACTCCTTGTTCTGTCATCTGCTACCACTGAGAATAGTCTAGATCCATCCTCTTTGGAACCCCTTTCAGGTAGTTGAAAGCAGCTATCAAATCCCCCCTCATTCTTCTCTTCCGCAGACTAAATAATCCCAGTTCTCTCAGCCTCTCCTCATAAGTCATGTGCTCCAGCCCCCTAATCATTTTTGTTGCCCTCCGCTGGACGTTTTCCAATTTATCCACATCCTTCTTGTAGTGTGGGGCCCAAAACTGGACACAGTACTCCACTAAGGGGTACCAATATTTGCACATGCGTCCTGCCCCAAGCTTTCTAGTGGTGTCCGCAGTCAAGGAGCGCGACAGGCAGGGCCAACCAGGTGCGACACCCAAAAACAAAGAGGGAAAGAAGCTCAATCTTTTTGGAAGAAAAGTTTATCCAACTTCCAGACTCCAACTGCAAGTGGCCAACCACCAGGCCTTGCTGGGCCGCTCTGACTTTAACTCTGGCAGTCCATGGCCAAGTTCTAGGACTTGCTGCCAGAGGAGCCCAGGAAGGAATTCCTGGCCGTCCTTGAGTAGGGCAGAGCGGTGGTCAGGGCAGCCCTCCCAGCAGCCTCAGATGCAGCGGACTCTGCGGCCCGAGCCCTGGCCTTGGCCATCTCCATGAGGCGGGCATCCTGGTTGTCAGGCCTTTCAACAGAGGCCGTCGTCAGGCCTTTCAACGGAGGTTCAGCCGTCGATCCAGGACCTCCCCTTCAACGGCCTGGCACTGTTTTCTGAGCAAACAGACACAAAACGGCATGGTCGGAAAGACCTGCACACCCTGGGCCTGCACACCCCAGGGCCGGCTAGGAAGCAGTTCAAGCCGCAATAGAGCCAGAGGTTTGGTAGCCAACGTCGGTTGCAGCCCTACTGTAAGAAGGGCAAGGGGTATAAGTGCCGGCAAGGTCACCTGCCAGCATCCGCTGCTCGTTTGAGCTCCACCTATAGCCAACAGGGTGGGAAGCAGGCATTTTGAGGGTGCAATCGAGGGCGACCTTCTAGCCTGTATCCTGCTCCCCTGTTGTTCTCCAACCACCTGTCCCCGTTCCTCCCTGCCTGGGCCTCTATAACATCGGACCGATGGGTCCTCAGCACAGTAGCAGGGGGGCATACCCTCAGTTTATTTCTACCCCCTCTCCCCATCCCTCTTCAGGGACCCTTCTCACGAGCATCTGCTCGGTCAGGAGGTGCAAAGCCTTCTGCAGGTGGGAGCCGGGGAAGGAGTCCCACTGGATTTAAGGTGCAAGG